>NW_004443944.1:26538899-26541565 GCF_000243295.1 Trichechus manatus latirostris | reverse complement strand
TGGAGGCTTCTCCTGACTCACGTAGCTTCAGGGGCTGATGAACCTAAGATCAGCAGCTCAGATGGCAGGCTGCTTTCACATGGGCTACAGAGGCTGACAAATCCAAAATCAGCAGGTAAGATGACAGGCTGCTGGCTCACAGGATGTGGAGGCCGACAAATCCCAAGATTGACAGGCAACACAGCAGGCTGCTAGCTCAAGTCCCAAGACTTGGAGGTCATATGATAATGAGCTGGATGCAGGTTCCAGGGCAAGTAAAAGCCAGTGAGCCTTGCCAGAATGTCCATACATATATATTGGATGCAAGCCACACACCTGAAGAATCTCCCCTTGTAACTGATTGGCTGACCACATCAGATCACATCATGGAGAGTGACTACATCATTATATAACTTCTAAATTACATCGTTACATAACTGCTAAACCATTGAGAATCATGGCCCAGCCAAACTGACACACAACCTTAACCATCACAACCTCCTAGACCCAGGAGACAGAGAGAGAGAAAGCTGTAACAGCAGAGACGGTGAGTGACAGTGAGAAGCAGCAGCAGAGAAACGGCAGCAGCAGAGGCAGCCATAGCAGGAGACCAGCAGGAGATAGCGCAGTGGGCTTCCTGGCCCATGGAGCAAGGCAGTTACTGTGGGGGTACCTACCCACGGAGCAAGAGAGCTGAACATCTTTGGGCAGAAGGCTTCCTGGTTGAGTGGCAGAGCACTTATTGGCAGAGCTAAAAGAGCTCTGTAACATATGCCCAAGCAGGGCAGAGGTTGGGCAGGCCCAAGAGGCCCCTTGGGGAACCAAGGGCCAGAGAGAGGCCTGCCTGAGGCATAGCTGAGAAGAAGCTGTCCTGATAGAAGAACTGTATTCTGAACATTCCTGAATCTGAATTGTAACCTGTTACTTCCCTCATAAACCCCCTAACTGTATGGTCTGTGGCCCTTGCAATGACTTATTGAACATAGCAGAGAAGTAGAGTACCATGGGAGGGATGGTTGGAGGGTGGACGCATGTCTGACCTTTGCCTCATAGGTATCAGCCTTGCTGATAATGAGTCTCTCCTCCTTGTGAAGTCAGAGGAGGTCAGACACAGTCCCCATGCCATTTTTAGTTTGAATACCTGTTTTCAACTCTTTTGGGTAAATACCTAGAAGTGGAATTGCTAGTCATATGGTAATTGTATAACTTTTTGAGGAACTGCCAAACTGTTTTCCTAAATGTGACCTTTTAAAAGTCTCTTTTGACATTAAAATAGCTGTGAGCTAAATGATATCTTTCGGGGAACAAAAGACCATTCATTCATTTACTCATGTATTCATTCAGTTCACAAATATTTACTGAGCACCAACAATTCGCCAGGCCACATGTCAGGCCTTGGCAATGTAGCAATCAATGAGACTTATTAGAGTTTCCGCAGACCTAGATTTTGGCAGTGAGAGGCAGAGTGAACAGGAACTCTTCCTGAGCCCCAGAAATTGCATTTTGCTCCCCAGAAAACATATCCCTCTTTCCCTTGTCCACCCTGTAACTCTCCCCTTTCCATTCACTGCCTAAACAGGAGTCAGAATTTCATCCGCAGTGTCATATGTTCAAAATCAGCTCAAGATTTGGTAGGAGTGCAATATTTAGTGATAAATATACTTCATGAGTGTTTTTTTGAGGATATTTCCTTAAAGGCTGTTCCAATAAATAATTTACTAGGGCAATGAAAGATGGAGGAGGTGACTCTGATTGCATCCTGGAGCACCTAAAACCTGAGGTTTAAGGAATCTAGGGAGCCTAGAGCTATTTAAAAACCTTATTGAAGGGATAAGTCTCCCACATTACGTTTTTAAAAAGGTTACAGCCCAGCAGTAGGCCTCCTGAGTGGTGCCCTCCTGGGTGGCACTCTCCCTCCCCTCTCCTGAATGGATGTCAGCATGCAGCTCTTCTGAACCTCCATTTCATCATCTGTACAATAAGGTAGCTACATTGTTGGGATTTGGGGTGGTGATTTGATTTTTTTTTTTTAATTGTTGTAAAAATATATATAATACAACATTTGCCAATGGATTTGGAGGTTTCTTTTTTCTAAATTTTATTTACTTTGTTGTTGTTGAGAATATACACAGCAAAACACGCCAATTCAGCAGTTTCTACATACACAATTTAGTGACATCGATTACATTCTTTGAATTGTGCAACCGTTCTCATTCTCCATATCAGAGTCGTTCCTTCCTCATTAACACAAACTCACTGCCCCCTAAATTTCCTATCTAATCTTGCGAGTTGCTGTTGTCAATTTGATCCCATAGAGACAGTGCTTAAAAGAGCACAATGCTCAAGGCAGACATTTTTTACTAGCTAAGCTAAGGTATTGTTCAGTTTTAAGATGACTTCAGGGGATATTTTTGGTTTAAGTTCTTTTTTTTTTTTTGTTTACTGTTGTAGTTTAAATGAGGTTTACATTTCAAGTTAGTCTCCCATACAAAAATGTATACATACATTGTTATGTGACCCTAATTGCTCTCCCCATACTGTGAAAGCACACTCCTCCTTTCCACCCGATTCCCCATGTACATTCAACCAGCTCTTAACCGTGCCTTCCCATCTCACCTCCAGACAGAAGCTGCCCATTTAGTCTCTTGTATCTACTTGAGCTAAGAGGCACACTCCTCACGAGTATC
>NW_004443944.1:26515658-26534775 GCF_000243295.1 Trichechus manatus latirostris | reverse complement strand
TTTGTCAGAGATTGATATTGCCACTCCTGCTCTTTTTTGAGTGTTGTTTGCTTGATATATTTTTTTCCATCCTTTGAGTTTTAGTTTGAGTCTTTGAGTGTAAGGTGTGTCTCTTGTAGGCAGCATATACATGGATCGTGTTTTTTTTAATCCAATCTGCCACTCTCTGTCTCTTTATTGGTGCATTTAGTCCATTTACATTCCGTGTAATTATTGATAGGTATGAGTTTAGTGCTGTCATTTTGTTGTTCACAGGTTATTTGTTCCACTTAATTTTCTGTGCTGAGTTGTTTTTCTTTATGTATTTTCATCTTTTTCATTTTTGTAGATTTTGTGTTTCCTGAGTCTTTACATTTTTCTAATTTTTTATTTTGACTTATAGGATTGTTTCCTTTGTGGTTACCTTAATGTTTACACCTATTTTTTTAGGTTCACACCAGTCTTTTATTTCTTTATATCACCTTGACTTCCTCTCCATGTGAAAAATCTATGTCTACATTTTTTAGTCCCTCTTTTTTGTTTTAATGTTGTCATCTTTTCCAGATTGACATCTGTTTCCCTATTTTCAGTGTTTTAGCTTTTATTTCCTTTTGTGACTTCCCTGTCTGGGTTGCTATCTGGTTTCTCTGTTCTGTGTTCTAGTCTTGGGGTTGTTATCTGATGTTACTGATTTTCTAACCAGAGGACTCCCTTTAGTATTTCTTGTAATTTTGGTTTGTTTTTTGCAGATTCCCTAAACTTCTGTTTATCTGGAAATGCTCTAATTTCGCCATCATAA
Organism: Trichechus manatus latirostris; assembly: GCF_000243295.1. NCBI lineage: Eukaryota > Metazoa > Chordata > Mammalia > Sirenia > Trichechidae > Trichechus > Trichechus manatus. Next base: position 26,533,997 of record NW_004443944.1, on the reverse strand, counting down.
GTGAGAGACAGTTTTGCTGGATATATAATTCTTGGCTGGCAGTTATTTTCCTTCAAGGTTTTACATATGTCATCCCATTGTCTTCTTGCCTGCATGGTTTCTGCTGAGTAGTCCGAGCTTATTCTTATTGACTGTCCTTTGTAGATGCCTTTTCGTTTATCCCTAGCTGCTCTTAAAATTCTCTATCTTTGGTTTTGGCAAGTTTGATTATGTCTTGGTGACTTTCTTTTGGGATCTACCTCATGTGGGGTCCGATAAGCATCTTGGATACATATCTTGTCATCTTTCACGATATCAGGGAAGTTTTCTGCCAACAAATCTTCAACAATTCTCTGTATTTTCTGTTACTCCCCCCCACCCCCGCCATTCTGGTACTCCAGTCACTCGTAGGTTATTCCTCTTGATAGAGCCCACATAATTCTTAGGGTTTCTTCATTTTTGAAAATTCCTTTATCTGATTTTTCCTCAAATAAATTGGTGTCAAATGCTTTATCTTCTATCTCACTAATTCTGACTTCCATTGCCTCAATTCTGCTCCTATGACTTTCTGTTGAGTAGTCTAATTCTGAAGTTTTATTGCTAATCTTCTGGATTTCTGATTGCTGTCTCTCTATGGATTCTTGCAGCCTGTTAAATTTGTCATTATGCTCTTCTCTAATCTTTTTAATTTCCTCTATTGCATGTTCTGCGTTTTGATTAATTTCCTTCCTAATTTCTTGAAGAGTTCTGTATATTAATCTTCTGTATTCTGCCTCCAGTAATTCCAAGAAATTTTCCTCCTCTGGAAAATTTTTAGATTCTTTATTTTGGGAGCTTGCTGAAGTCATCATGGACTGCCTCTTTATGTGATTTGATATTGACTGTTGTCTCTGAGCCATCAATAAGTTATATTAATTTATGTTTGCTTACTGTGCCCTAGCTTCTTCTTTTGATATGCCCAAATAGGCTGCTCGTGTGAGCTAGTTTGATTATTTGCACCTTTGAAGCTCTAATGTCCTGTCATCAGGTGGTTAGATCTGTTACTAGGTATGGAGCTCAGGAGTCTGCTCACTCCTGCTGTACGGATTCAGCTCAGGTGCCCAGGTATATAGCCACCAAGTGTGCAGTGCAGGCTATCATCTGCAGTCCTAGACAGGCATAGGTGACTGGTGTAGGCACAGGCATCTGGCTACAGCAGGGGGACATACTCTTAACAAGGCAGGGGGGCTGATGGCTGCGCCCGAGTGTCCAGGAGGAAGGCGTGTTCCTGTTCCCTAGAGCACGTAGGTGGGTGGGTTTTGCAGCTGGACAATGAGCACCCAGTGCTGTTGGCTGTAAGGACTGGGGGGCACCTCTTATTCTTGGGCCCCTATCACAGGTGGGTAGGTGGTGTGGGTGCAGCCACCAGTCCTCAGGCCCTTGATGTGGGTAGGTGAAGACCCTGCTTAATGGGCAGTGTCAAATGTCATGAACCTGCCACTTCACAGCGGAAACAGCTGAAGTTAGACTTCTGGTATGTACCCTGTTGTAATGCAGTAATGAAGGCCTATGCTGTTGAGATGGGCCCACACAAGTCTATGCAGGGTGACAGGGGGAAAGGCACTCAAAACTCCGTGGATCCCTTATGCCTGTGCCTAGGCAAAGGAGCTGTGCCTACCCTGAGTTCCTGGCTTAGGGGAGCTGGTAGTTTATTTTTTCCCGTTTGTTACTTTGTTCATTCTCCACAGCTGGGAGAATGGCTCCGGGCGTGTGACGGATCCTACTTCTGGCCTAGGGGACTCGGCAATTGCTGAAGCTGGCCTGGGACCCAGTGCAGAGCAGTGAGTGGGGAGGTAAATGGGAAAGAAGTTTTTCCCTTAGGGGGGTGTTTTTGATCCACGCTGTAGGCTGGACGCAAGTACTTATCTTTTGTTGATCAAGGGTCTGCTTCTCACGGGTTCTGTTTGGCCAAGCAGACTATCTGTCGCTCGGTCCCTCCTGGTGTGGAATACGCCTCCCGGGCACCTTTGCCTGCCTGCCTCACCATTCACCCATGAGCTGATCACGCCTGAAAGGCTCAGGCTCTCACCAGGTCAGGTCTGGCAACTCCTCACTGCTTCCGCACCGTCTCTCCCTCCCCCTGCCACTTGTTCTGGTACCTCAATTTTGCCTTTGATGTTCCGGGCTCCTAGATTGTCATATATAACTGATTCACTTGTTTTTTTCGGGTCTTTGTTGTAAGAGGGTCTACCAGAAGTGTCTGACTACTGTGCCCTCTTGGCCCCGCCCCCTGGTTTAAGTTTTAAAGATTATCTCAGGGCAGTAATTTCAGGGGTTAATCCACCCTCAATGGCTCCAGAGAGTCTAGAGTCCATGATAATTTGAAATTCTGTCCTGCATTTTCCCGTTTTTTATCAGGATTCTTCCATGGAATCTTTTATCAAAATGTTCAGTAATGGTAGCTAAGTACCATCCAGTTCTTCCGGTCTCATGGAAAAGGAGGCAATTGTTCATGGAGGCAATTAGCTACACATTCCATATCCTCCTCGTATTCCTGACTCTCCTTCTTCCTCTGTTGTTCCAGGTGGAAAGAGACCAATTATTGTGCCTTGGATGGCTGCTTATAAGCTTTTAACACCTCAGACACTATGCAACGAACTAGGAGGTAGAACAGAAGCACTAACGACTTCTGTTAATGGGTCAATTAACTGGAATGTCCTATGAAACCATGATCCTAAATCTCCAAACCAAGGAACCAAATCCCATGAGGTGTTTGGTTGTACATAAGCAGCCTCGGCAACTGAATTTGAAGGTTTTTGATAGTATTTTGGCCAAGAATGAATGAATCAATAGATACATTGGTTCATTTATTATACCAACAACTTTTTAAAACCAGCTGCTGTTGAGTTGATTCTGCCTGATGGTGAGCCCATGTGTGTTAGAGTAGAACTGTGCTCCACAGGGTTTTCAGTGGCTGATTTTTTAGAAGTAAATCACCAGGCCTTTCTTCTGAAGTGCCTCTGAGTGGACCTGAACCTCCAACTTTTTGATTAGCAGTCAAGTGTGTTAACAGTATGCAACACTCAGGGACTCCCAACAAGTCTTCAATAAGTGCCAGTTAAGTGCCAGGTATTGTGTAGATTCTTAGGTTAGCAGGGTGAATAGTACAACAAACTCTGGCCTTCTGTAGCTTAGTATCTGGAAGGGAACACAGACCTCAAATGAGTAAAAAATAAGTAAAACATAAGATTCTATGTTTTAAGGTTAGGTCTTTAAATGAAAAAACAAACAAATCCACAACCCATAAGTGTTTTTGAAGATAATGATCAGGGATAGTGATAAAGATTAGTGAGCAGAGGGATTGACTGTCTTAGATCTCGAAGTTAGGGAAGGTTTCTCTGATGTGCTGACATTTAAGCTGAGACCTGAAGGGTGAGTGCCCAAGCTGTTATCCCCTGGGAGGTTCCACAGGAACTATTAATGGACTACTTCATCAAGATAAAATTCAAATACCTTAATAGGGCACTCAAGATCCTGCATGATTAGGGCTGCCAGGTAAAATACAGCAAGTCCAGTTAAATTTGAATTTCAGGTGAGCAACACAATTTTTTTTTAGTATATTACTAAATATTGTACGGGACACACTTATAAAAAAAAATTTGTTTATTGGAAATTCAGATTTAACTGGGCATCCTGTGTCTTTATTTGCTAAATCTGGCGGCCCTATCCATGATCTTTCCCAGCAGCCTCCCCCTGCCTTACTTCTCACCATCCCCTCCACACACCCTACGCTCTGTCTACAAGGAATGATCTGACTTCAATGTCTTTGCTCATGTATTCCCTCTGACTGAGCCACTTTTCTCTCACAATGTTCCTTTGGTAAATTCTTCTCCTCCTTTACATCCATGTCCAAATGGCACCTCCTCTGGGACACTTTCGCTGGTTGAGAAGATTATCTCCATTCCAGGGTGCTCACTGAACCTGGTTCTCACAGGATTTTGCTTTATGATTCCATGTTTTAAGGCCAGGTCTCTAAATATGCCTTCATCTCTCTCCCTCCCCATGCCACTCAATTCCTCATAATATTAATATCAAACGTTGAGCACTTTTCTGTGCTAGGCACTGTGCCAAGTGCTCTGCATGCATCATCTCTTGTTTAAAAAATAAAAAACAAAAAACAGTTGCCGAGGAGTCCACTCAGAGTTATGGTGACTCCACGTGTGTCAGAGTAGAATTGTGCTCCATAGAGTTTTGAACGGCTGATTTTTGGGAAGTAGATCTCCAAGCCTTTCTTCCACAGCACCACTGGGTGGGTTTCAACCACCAATCTTTACATTGGTAGTTGAGCTCAAACACCCAAGGTACCTCTTAATCTGGGCTAGCCATATACCAAGTGCTTGCCAGCCACGTGTGGTCAGCGGGTAGGTACAGGGCAATGCCTCAGTTTATCTGTGAAAAACTATCTGAGGATAAAACCCCAAAAAACCAAACTGACTACTACCACATCTTTCTCCCGGTGTGGCTGGTGGGTTCAAACCCCCAACCTTTCTGTTAGCATCCCAACGCTTTAACCACTGCACCACCAGTGCTCCTTCATCTGAGGATAATGTGAGGATAAAATACCCCAGGAAGCATTGTGAGAGCACATATGAAACACCCAGCACTCCGCCCTACACCTAGGGGCTGCGCAGTAAATTCTGACTCCTTTCAGTCTTTCCTCTCACCTTCTCTCCTCCAGGTGTCCACCCTCCTTCCCCGCCTCGCTCAGGCTTCAGGCGGAAACGGTACTGTCCTAAATGCAGCGCGCTTTACGGTGGCGCTGTCTTTTACCGCAGTGTGGCCCGCTTGCTAGTCGTGCGCACTTTTACCCCACTGTCTCTGAGGCCGGCTCACGGCGCTTTACGGCAGTGTGGCTGGAGCGGCTGCGAGGGGGCCGCGTTTTCAGCGTTGAGAGGAGTGAACCCGCGTAGCCAGCGTTGGCTGGGCCGGGAACCATGGACGTGGGAGAACTTCTGAGCTACCAGGTATAAGGAGCGGACAGGGCCGGGATTCCAGAACCAGGGTCTCTTCATCGCACCTACTCTCACTTCGTTCTGGGGCCTGGCCCCCTCACTTCTCCGCCTGCCACCCTGGGTCCGAGCCTCTCATTTCACTTCACTCTCGTAGGAACCCCCTTGGGCCTTTCAGTTAGTTCCTTGTCAAAGCCTTAGCCCCATCACCTTTTCTCACTCTAGTGTGGGCCCCGCTCACCCCACCCAGAGGCCGGGCTCCCCTGAACTTCTGTAAAGGCCCGAAACTACCCTGTCTTCACATCCACCCCTCTCAGCTCCCTTCTCCCCTCAGTCTTTGAGAGGAGCGCCGGCTTTTCTTGGTTTGGAGCTCCAGAGTCTCCACTGATTGGCTGTGTGACTTTGAATGAAGTCATTTCTTCCTCGCTGGGCCTCAGTTTTTGGAACTATAGAGGCAGCAATAACTATGAGTCGGAATCGACTCGACGGTAACGGCTTTAGGGTTGTTTGAGGACTCTTGTCAGCTGATGGATGTGAAGGCTGATTTTAAAGTATAGAAAGCTGTACCCATGTTAACAGCTGTTGTTGGGAGATGTTTGGAATAAAAGCATGGGATTGAACCCTAGGGATCTCCTTGTCCCTGTTGCTCAGAGTACTTGTTGGGAAAGCGGTCCAGAAGGCAGACATTTGCCCAAAGTCACTCAACAAGTAAGAGCTCAGATCTCCTGGCTGCCAGCCCAAAGGTTTATCCTCTCTTTAGACCCCCAAGAGACTTCTCGTGTGAGGCAGTTGAGGTGCGCCGTCCAGTACTGTAGGCACTAGCCACATGTGGCTGTTGAACACTTGTAATGTGGTTAGTCTGAACTGAGATGTGGTTTAAGTGTAAGATGACTGGATTTTAAAAACAGTACGAAAAGAAGAATGTAAAATTTCTTGCATGATCATATTGGTCGTGTTGATTTATAGTGAAGAAATGATCATATTTTGGATAATGGGCTAAATATATTTAAAATAAATTTCACCCATTTTTGCTGACCTTTTAACGCAGCTACTAGAAAATTTAAAATTACGTACATAGATAACATTATGTTTTTATCAGACAATTCCGCAATAAAGAATAAGTGATTAAGAGCCTGAGAGCCATGAGTTTGGAGCCCCAGGTTGCTTGCAATCTCAGTTTTGCTACTAACCGACTGCTGTAAACTTGAACAATGCTTAATTTCTCTATGCCTTAGTTTTCTCATCTGTAAATGGGACAATGTTGGTGCCTACCTCACGGGTCTTTTGTGAAACATAAATGTAAATGGCTTAGATCAATGCCTGTCAAACAGTAAATGTTCAGTTGTTATTAGCTGCGGTTGAGTCAGACCCCATGCACCACAGAACGAAATGCTTTCTGGTTCTGCAACTAAGATCGGTTACATATCAGACCGTTGTGATCTATAAGATTTTATCTGGTTGATTTTTGGGGAGTAGATCTCCGGGTCTTTCTTCCTAGTCCATCTTAGTCTGAAAGCTCCACTGAAACCTGTTCAGCCAGTGTTCAGTAAATATTAGCTATTATTTTTGTGCCACTCCTTCATCCAACATATCAAAAACTGATCTGGTGACTCCAGATGGGATGGGAAGGAATTTGTAAGCAGTAGGGAGGTATATGGAAACTTGGTGGTATAGTGATTAAGTGGCTGCTAACCAAAAGGTTGACAGTTCAGATCCACCAGGTGCTCCTTGGAAACTCTATGGGGCAGTTCTACTCTGTCATGTAGGGTCGCTATGAGTTGGAATCAGCTCAGTGGCAATGGGTTTAGGGAGGTATACACCTACTCCTCACTTATCAAGTGTCTCGTTATCTGACATTTCACATTTCTGACAATAATAAAAAATCTACTATCCAACTATTTTGCACATTAACAACATATGTCTGGTAGTAATGAACACTGAGGTGCAAGGCAAGAGTAATGCTGGCTATGGTGGTTAAGGTTATGTGTCATCTTGTCTGGACCATAATTCTCAGTGGCTTGACAGTTATATAACACTAATTTGTTTGTCATGTAATGATGTAGTCATCCTGCATTTTGTGATCTGATGTGGTCATCCTCCATTTTCACATAATGCCGATTTTCACATAACGGCCTGGTCTTTGGAACCTAATCATGTTGATAAGTGAGGAATGGGTGTACAGTCAGTCCCTGGGCTACAAACGTCTGATTTACAGACAACTCGTACTTCCCTTTAATATTATGTAAATTAAAAAAAAATTTTATCGTGCTTTAGGAGAAAGTTTACAGCACAAATTAGTTTCTCACTCAAAAATTTATACACAAACTGTTTTGTGACATTGGTTGCAATACTGCATTATGTCAGCACACTCCCCCTTTCCACCCCAGGTTCCCCATATCCATTCATCCAGTTTTCCTATTCTTTCCTGCCTTCTTGTCTTTGCTTTTGGGCAGGTGTTGCCCATTTGCTCTCATGTTCTTGATTGAAATAATAAGCATGTTCCTCACGTGTGTTATTGTTTGTTTTATATGCTTGTCTAATCTTTGGCTGAAAAGTGGCTTTCGGGAGTGGCTTCAGTTCTGAGTTAGCAGGGAGTCCAGGGGCCGTAGTCTTGAGAGTTCCTCCAGTCTCTGTGAGGCCAGTAAGTCTGGTCTTTGTTTGTTTGTTTTGTGAATTTGCATTTTGTTGTATATTTTTCTCCCGCTCTGCCCAGAACCCTCTATTGTGATCCCTGTCAGAGCAGTCATTGGTGGTAGCCAGGCATGATCTACTTCTTCTAGGCTCAGACTGGTGGAGGTTACGGTTCATCTAATCCATTAGCCCTTTGAACTAATATTTTCCTTGTGTCTTTGGTTTTCTTCATTCCCCTTTGCTCCATATGGAATGAGACTGATAGGAGTATCTTAGATGGCCGCTTGCAGGCTTTTAAGACCCCAGACGCTACTCACCAAAGTAGGGTGTAGAACATTTTTTTTATGAACTCTGTTATGCCAGTTGAATTAGAAGTCCCCTGAGACCATGGTCCCCAGCCCTCAGCCCCAGTAACTTGGTCCATCAGGGTGTTCGGATGTGTCTAGGAAGCTTCTATGGCTTTGCCTGGGTCAAGTTGTGCTGACTTCATCTATATTGTGTGTTGTCTTTCCTTTCACCAAAGTTACCCCTTATCTACTATATAGTTAGTGATTTCCCCTCCTCACCCCCACCCTCTGTAACCATCAAAAATTGTTTTTTTCTGTGTGCTAACTATTTCTTGTATTTTTATCATAATGGTCTCATACAATATTTGTCCTTTTTTAATTGACTTATTTCACTCAGCATAATGCCCTCCAGATTCATCCATGTTGTGAGATGTTTCGTGGACTCATCATTGTTCTTTGTCATTGTGTAGTATTCCATCGTATGTATGTACATAATTTGTTTATCCATTCATCTGTTAATGGGCACTTAGGTTGTTCCCATTTTTTTGCTATTGTGAATGTAATGTTATGTAAATTCACCCTCATTTTGAAATGATTCTCAACAGATTCTTCCTCATAATTACCTTCACTTGCTGTACTTGCAGCTTTTAAATCATTGAAAAGGCTTCGGGCCTTTTCTTATACTAACCCAAACTCACTGCTGTGGAGTCGATAGTGACCCTGTAGGACTGAGTAGAACTGCCCCATAGGGTTTCCAAGGCTGTAAATCTTTTTTTTTTTTTCAATTGTGCTTTAAGTGAAAGTTTACAGTTCAAGTTAGTTTTTCATACAAAAATTTATACACACATTGTTATATGACCCTAGCTGCCATTCCTATAATGTGACTGCACATTCATTCTTTCCACCCGGATTTCCTGTGTCCATTCAGCTACCTCCTGTCCCCTTCTGCCTTCTCATCTCGCCTCCAGACAGGAGCTGCCCATCTAGTCTTGTGTACCTACTTGAACTAAGAAGCACACTCTTCACGAGCATCATTTTATGTTTTCTAGTCCACTCTATTCTTTGTCTGAAGAGTTGGCCCTGGGAATGGTTTTAGTTCTGGGCTAACAGAGAGTCCGGGAGCCATGTCTTCTGGGGTTCCTCCAGTCTCAGTCAGACCATCAAATTTGGTCTTTTTACTACAATTAGAGTTCTGTACCCCACTTTTCTCCTGCTCCGTCAGGGACTCTCTGTTGTGTTCCCTATCAGAGCGGTTGTTGGTGGTAGCTGGGCACCATCTAGTTCTTCTGGTCTCAGGCTGATGGGAGTCTCTGGTGTGTGTCACCCCTTTTGTCTCTTGGGCTAATATTTTCCTTGTGTCTTTGGTGTTCTCCATTCTCCTTGCTCCAGGTGGGTTGGGACCAATTAATTCATCTTAGATGGCCACTCGCTAGCTTTTAAGACCCTAGATGCCACTCACCAAAGTGGGATGCAGAACATTTTCTTAGTAAACTTTGCTATGCCAATTGACCCAGATGTCCCCAGAAACCATAGTCCCAGACCACTGCCCCTGATACACTGTCCCTCGAAGTGTTTGGTCATGTTCAGGAAACTTCTTAGCTTTTGGTTTAGTCCAGTGGTGCTGAGATCCCCTGTATTGTAGATTGTCCTTCCCTTCACCCAAGATAATTCTTGTCTACTGTCTAGTTAGTGAATTTCCCTCTCCCTCCCTCCCCATCCTCGTAACCATCAAAGAATGTTTTCCTCTGTGTTTAAACTTTTTCTTGAGTTCTTATTATAGTGGTCTCCTACAATATTTGTCCTTTTGCGACTGACTAACTTCACTCAGCATAATGCCTTCCAGATTCATCCGTGTTACGGGATGTTTCGTGGATTCATCGTTCCTTGTCATTGCATAGTATTCCGTTGTGTGAATATATCATAATTTATTTATCCATTCATCCGTTGATGGGAACCTAGGTTGTTTCCATCTTTTTGCTATCGTGAACAGTGCTTCAGTGAACATGGGTGTGCATATATCTATTTGTGTGACGGCTCTTATTTCTCTAGGATATATTCTAAGGAGTGGGATTGCTGTATTGTATGGTACATCTTCTAGCTTTTTAAGGAAGTGTCAAATAGATTTTCAAAGTGTTTGTACCATTTTACATTCCCCCCAGCAGTGTATAAGTGTTCCAGTCTCTCCACAACCTCTCCAACATTTATTATTTTGTGTTTTTTGGATTAATGCTAGCCTTGTTGGGATCAGATGGTATCCCATTGTAGTTTTGATTTGCATTTCTCTAATGGCTAACAATTATGAGCATTTCCTCATGTATCTGTTAGCCACCTGAATGTCTTCTTTGGCGAAGTGCCTGTTCATATCCTTTGCCCATTTTTTAATTGGGTTATTTGTGTTTTCTGTGGTTGAAGTTTTGCAGTAACTTGTAGATTTTAACAATTAGACCCTGATCGGATATGTCGTAGCCAAAAATTTTTTCTCAGTCTGTAGGTTGTGTTTTGACTCTTTTGGTGAAGTCTTTTGATGAGCATAAGTGTTTGATTTTTGGGAGCTCCTGGTTATCTAGTTTCTCTTCTGGTGTTTATGCATTGTTACTTATGGTTTGTATTCTGTTTATGCCATGTATTGCTCCTAGCATTGTCCCTATTTTTTCTTCCATGATTTTTATCGCTTTTGATTTGATATTTAGATCTTTGATCCATTTTGAGTTAGTTTTTGTGCATGGTGTCAGGTATGGGTCTTGTTTCAGTCTTTTGCAGATGGATATCCAGTTATGCCAGCACCATTTGTTAAAGAGACCGTCTTTTCCCCAATTAGTGGGATTTGGGCCTTTGTCAAATATCGGCTGCTCATAGTTGGATGAATTTATGTGTGGATTCTCAATTCTGTTCCATTGGTCTTTGTATCTGTTGTTGTACCAGTACCAGGCTATTTTGGCTACCATGGTGGTATAATGGTTTCTAAAATTAGGTGGTGTGAAGCCTCCCACTTTCTTCTTCTTCTTCAGTAATGCTTTACTTATCCGGGGCTTCTTCCCTTTCCGTATGAAGTTGGTGATTTGTTTCTCCATCTCATTAAAAAATGTCATTGGAATTTGGATTGGGATTGCATTGTATCTGTAGATGGCTTTGGGTAGAATTGACATTTTTACAATGTTGAGTCTTCCTATCCATGAGCAAGGTATGTTTTTCCACCTGGGTAGGTCTCTTGGTTTCTTGCAGTAGTGTCTTGTAGTTTTCATTGTATAGGTCTTTTACATCTCTGGTTAGATTTATTCCCGAGTATTTTATCTTCTTGGGGGCTATTGTAAATGGTATTGATTTGGTGACTTCCTCTTGGAAGTTCTGTTTGTTAGTGTAGAGGAATCCAACTGATTTTTGTATGTTCATCTTGTATCCTGATACTTTGCTGAAATCTTCTATTACTTCCAGTAGTTTTTTTGTGGATTCCTTGGGGTTTTCTGTGTATAAGATCGTATCATCTGCAAATAGGGATACTTTTACTTCTTCTTTACCAGTGTGGATGCCTTTTATTTCTTTTTCTAGGCTAATTGCTCTGGCTAGTACCTCCAGCATAATGTTGAATAAGAGTGGTGATAAAGGGCATCCTTGTCTGGTTCCCGTTCTAAAGGGGAATGCTTTCAGACTCTCTCCATTTAGGATGATGTTGGCTGTTGGCTTTGTATAAATGTCCTTAATAGTGTTGAGGAATTTCCCTTCTCTTCCTATTTTGCTGAGGGTTTTTTATCATGAATGGGTGTTGGACTTTGTCAAATGCAAGGCTGTAAATCTTTACAGAAACAGACCACCACATCTTTCTCCCATGGAGAAGCTGGTGGGTTCAAACTGCCAGCGTTTTGGTTAGCAGCCGAGTGTTTTAACCACTGTGCCACCAGAGCTCCTTTCTTGCGCCAACCCAAAACCCGTTGCTGTCGAGTCATTTCTGACTCATAGCGACCCTTATAGGACAGAGTAGAACTGCCCCATAGAATTTCCAAGGAGTGGCTGGTGGATTTGAACTGCCAACCTTTTGGTTAGCAGCGGTAACTTAACTACTGCACCACCAGGGCTGCTCCTTGCACTAAAGTAAGGCTAAATAAGAACTGTATGCACCTGTTCCGACTTACCTTACAAATTCAACTTAAAGGCAGAGTTAGGGACAGATTGCATTCGTAACCCAGGACTGCCTGTATAATCGGGAGAGATTTTTGTTGTTTGTTTTGTAAGACAGTAATTGAATGTGAAAGAAAAAAAGGGAATAGGAGAGTTGTCATATGAGTGATTGTGTACTTGTTTGGGAGTTGTGGCTTGGCTAGCCCATTAACTTGTAGAATATTAAAGGTAGAAGGGGTTCTTCATTCATTTGCTCAACAAATATTTATTGAGCACCTACTGTGCGCAAGGCACTGTGTCCAGTGGGTATATATCATACCAGGTTCTTGATTTTGTGGAGCTTATAGTCCAGAGGGAAGTCACAAGATAATAAGCAAGTAAACAAATTCAGATTGTGAAACGTTCTATGAAGGAAATAAAACAGGGCATGCTGTAAGAACTGTGCTCTTCAGTATGGTAGCCCCTAACCGCATGTGACTATTGAATACTTGAAATGTGGCTAGTTCAAACTGAGATGTGCCATATGTCTAAAATACATACCAGATTTCAAACATTTATTATGAAAAAATGGATGTAAAATATTAATAATTTTTATGTTGATTTCATGTTGAAATGATAATTCTTTGGATATATTGAGTTTAAGAAAATATATTACTAAAATTAATGTCACCTGTCATTTTTACTGTTTAATGTGGCTTCTAAAAATTTTAAAGTTACTTGTATGGCTTGTTTATGGGGGAGAGGACTTACTACTTTAGATAAGATGGTCTGGGAAGCTCTCTCTGAGAAACAGACATTAAAGTTGAGATGTGAAGGTTGAGAAGGAACTAGTCATGTGAAAGGGGCGGAATGATTGCGCCAGACCTAACACCAGGTACATAGGCTGTGGGTAGAAGCTGACTCAGCCTGTTAGAGGATCAGCAAGAGGATCCATCCATGTGGCCAGAATGTGGTGAGTGAGCAGGGGAATGGTAGGTGATAAAGTTGGAGATGTAAGCAGATGCAGACTAGGTAGGCCTTCTTGGTGGGCCGTGACACAGAGTATGAATTTGATTTTAAGAGATGTTATAGATAACCTCTTTCAGCTTGCTTGTTTACAGCTGAAAAGTAACCCCTAGTCTGGTAAAGGGACTTAGCTGAGATTGTGGGCCAAGGTAGTGGCAGAGTTGAGACTAGAATCCTGATCTTATTTCCAGCTCCGTTCATTCCTTACATGCACTACTCATGCAGTTTCCTTTCAGTAAGATCAGTGTCCGCTCCTTGTGTTTCCAAAAGATGGTACTGTGTAGAATCTAGGCCAGAACCAGTCGAGCACACCCATCGCCATGTGGACAGTCATGAGGATCACGAGAGTTTATGGATGCGAAAGCTCTGTACAATTTATAGACAGGGAAAATACGTTAGTTACCTGCATTGTCTCTCTAAATCTTCACAACAGTCCTATGAGGGAGGTACTGTTTTTATCCCTGTTGTTCAGATGAGGAAACTGAGGCCCCCAAAAAGTACCTACCTCAAGGAACCTAGCCAGATAGTGACAAAGCTGGGGTACTTAGGCAGTCTGATTCCAAAGCTGGAGCTCCTAACCAGTGCCTGCTACTGTGTGCTAGGTGCTGATCTAAGTACTTTTAGATACATTACCGCATCTAATTCTCAACATGGCTGTCTGAGGTAGATGGCATGTCTGTTTATTTTACAGAAAAAGAAGCTCAAGCCAGGGAGGTCAAGTTACCTGCCTAAAGTCAAACAGCCAGTAAGGGGCAGAGCCAGAACTGAAACCAACTGAACACCCAGATCCAGTTTTCTGTTTTGTTTCAGATTTTCTAAAACTTTAAAAATTGGAAGTATGGTACATGTGTAGAAAGATGCATAAATCTTGAGTGCCATTGATTATAGTTACCATTTACAAAGTAGACTCAATATGGTCACTAAAGTATATTTCTTGGAGCCGTAAGGGAACAAAGTTGTCTGGTTTGAACATCTCCACCTCTCCTACCCGTCTGCAAAAACGGGGATACTGCCAGAATGGGGTTGCTGAAAAAATCAAATGAGATGAGATGCAGGAGGCATCTACTGTGTAGAAGGTGTTCATGGCATGTGGCTGTTGCCTTCCATTCCCGCTCCAGTAGTGGTGTTCTTCGTACTGAGCTCACCCTCTCCACTACCAACGATGTGTCTTCAGCCTACCTCCCAACCTTCTGTAAACCCTTCCCTTTACTTCCTCTCTTCTTTGCAGGCAAATGCATAGACATTAACATGCAAGTCATTGCAATAGAGTGGGACCAGTTTGGGCTTGTTTAGCATGGTTTACAGTAGCCTCAGTAGAATATTATTTTTCCCCCTTTCACTGCTTGGCTGAGGCATACCACTTTTCACTGGAAGACAATTTGAATAGAGGAAGACGTGGTAGAATCATGAGCCTGTGGTAGAAACTTGGTTGTCGAGTGGTCTGTTGTTATTGTTAGCTGCCGTAGAGTTGGCCCCCAACTTATGACGACCTCATGTGTTACCGAGTAGAACCACTCCATAGGTTTTCTTAGCTGTAATCTTTACAGAAGCGTTCACCAGGCCTTTCTTCTGTGGAGCCACTGGCGTGGGTTTGAACCACCAACCTTTAGGTTGGCAGCCAATCGCGAACCACTTGCTGCACCCAAGCTCCAGTAGAGTGGCCTAACCAAAAAAAAATCCAACCCGTTGCGGTTGAGTCAATTCCAACTCATAGCAACCCTATAGGACAGAGTAGAACTGCCCCATAGGGTTTCCAAGGGCTGGCTGGTGGATTCAAACTGCCGACCTTTTGGTTAGCAGCCAAGGTCTTAACCACCAGCACTTCTTGAGTGGCCTAGGGGTTGTTAAAAAGCAGATCACTGGGTCCCATTCCTAGAATTTGATTCAGTAAGTTGCTTATGGAACCTGAGAATTTGCATTTCTAACAAATGTAATGCTGAAGCCCCTGGTCCAGGTACCACACTTTGAGAACCACTGGTAGAATGGTCTGCATTCCTTTTAAAAATTTCCCCGACTGAGACATTCCCTCTGCCTTCTCATGGCCATTGGTTTGTGGTATTTTGAGCTTAAATTACATTTTTACCCTGTCACCCAGGATATTGAGAACAAATCATTTAATCTTTCTGGGCCTCAGTTTCCTCATATATCTAATGAGGGGATTAGATAAGACTCTCTCTGAGGTCCCTTCTAGGTTTAAAATTCTGTTATACTAATTGTTTAGGTCCAAGGACTGCAGAGATTTCAGGGGATACAACAGCTTAATGTAGTAGAATGAATCAGGGCTGAAGATCTGGGAGACTTAGGTTTTAATCCCACCTTTATCATTACTTATCTGGGTGACTCAAGACAAGTCATTTCCCCTCTCTGTACATCATTTTTTATCACTCGTAAAATGAGATTGGGCTATATGACTTCTGGTTCTTTCTATTCCTAAAATTCGGAAACTAAGGTGAGCAAGGAAAAACATCATCCAATTTCAAGAAAGTTTATTGAAAGTATTTAAAATATTTTAGGTGCTTACTAGATTTCATTTTGGGGCAATTTGGTGGGAAGATTCCAATTTTCTGGTGAGATTGGTTCTCCTAGTAATAGAATTAGGCAGAAAACTTCTCAGTATATGCCTTACATCCTTGACATATGTTAAGTATTCATTTGAGAAGACAGGAGAATTACAGTGTAGACAGGAGGTGGTGGAAAAAGTTTTAAAGAGGAAACCAGTTATGTTCCAAATAAGGAAATGTACTTTTTTGACGCCTTCAGGCTTAGACATCTCATCAAGAAGCGTGCCCGGCAGTTCCATGGCTGAGAAGTTTCTACTGCATAGCCGCGTATGTGAACTCCAAGGCACTCTCATTAATACTAATTCTACAGATGTCTGGAAAAAGTTCTTAGCTCCAAAGTTCCGAAGTATTGCGATAAAGAATTGATATTTAGTGCAGCCTGGCTTAGTGAGAATGACTTGCTGTGTGACGTGAGAGGTATTCTTTCTGAGGCAGATTGGGGTCAGGGACCTGTGGTTTTGGCCATATTGCACACCCACTCCTCTTGTCACCCATCAGTAATACAGCATTTCCTTGAATTGCAGGGGTTTAGGAATCTATCATCTTGCTCCTTTCCCCCCTTATGTCTTTCTTTTGAAATAAAAATTTTTAATGACAGTACACTGGCAGGGACAGTACAGGTAGTCCCCAACTTATGACATATTGGAGTTATGAAGAACCCCACTTAAGACTTTTTTTTTTTTGTAATTCTTATCATTAGTAATATGCACTGCATACAGTGTTGCTGCGCATAATTTGATGCTACCATTCTCAGTTGTTCACTTGCAGATGTTCAAAGACGAGATTTATAAAGATACTGGTAATAAAAGGCAATAATAATGAGAACTAAAAAAAAAGAAGAGGTATTCAACTTAACGTCAGAATCAACTTACGATGGAGTTGTCTAAACAGAACCCTGTTGTAAGCTGGGGGCTACCTGTATTAAAGAAAATGAGAAAAGGAAAACTACTGTCGTAATCCAATAAATGTTTTTATTTGCACAGTCCTGATGTATTTTCCCTGGCTATAACCATTACATATACTTGTTTTGTGGTCTACATTTTTAGTTTAACATTGTCAGAAATATTTTCTATGTTTCTGCATACTCGTCATGTTATTTTTAATGTTTGCATACTGTTTGAGTGATGTATCATTTTCTCCTAAATTGTTCCTCTTTAATTGGGTATTTAGGGTGTTTCCAGGTTTTTGTTCTGGGAGATAATATTGCATTGAACTTCTTTGTTCATGTGGTATATTTTTTCCTCCCATCTGTCATTAGTAATTACCACATGCCAGCTCCTGTGCAAAGTATTGCATGTACTAAAATTATTAAGACATGGTCCTGGCCCTTTAAGAATTAATACTTTAAGGAGCGAGACATTTAAACAACTAACTGTGTCAACAAAGTATTATGGGAGCACAATGGAAGGAATGATTGGATATACCTCAGGAGGGGGGTGTATTGATGTGGATGGATTTGGTTTGGTCAGTTAAGAAAAGGGAGGTGACATTGGAATCCCAGCCTTGATGAATGAATAGGAGTTCTGTGGGTGGTGAAGGGGGCTGGAAAGAGTCATTCTTGAGTAGGGTTAGTAAGAGCAAAAGCATGGGAGTGAAATGTTCAGCATTGGGTAAATGGAGGGAAGTGGCCAGAGTTGATGGGGTCACCTCAGCTGCAGGTATGTTAAGCAATACATAGTGCTCATATGGAATTCATCCTTTTTAACTTACAGTGCTACCAGCAGTGTGTGTTCCAGTTTTACTCAATCTTGATAGTACTGGGTGTCATAATTTAATTTTCTCCCCTTACTTTAGTAGGTATAAAATGTTAGTTCAAGGTTGCTTTAATAAGCTTTTTTTTTTCCATGTGTATGTTTATCGTTTGTATTTCTTATTATCTGCTTCTTTCTTTTAAGGTAGTAGTTGTGGTTTGTAATTGAGCTTTTCTGTTGTTTTGTTGTTGTGTGTTTATAAGAAACATTACTGGAAGCCTGAACACTTGTGTTCAAATCTCTCTTTCATTCTCTGGTGGCCTCATCTTACCTGTAACCCTGAGAATATCATCCTAACCATGATGTCATTTTATAGCATTGTGAAATATGCCCCTTTTGCATGACGGTTTAGACTAGTGTTTTTCAAAGTTACTGTTTGTTAATAGTGGGCTATAAATAACAGATGAAGAGCTATTCTTGTTGATACTGCCTTTCAGGGTGTTTTCTGTTTCATCTCCTGAGTAGTCTTTTTCTTAAATTCATTTCTTCCCTTGCAACCTTCTTACCCTCTCCCTTTCCCCTCGGCTCATTCTTCTCACATTTACAAAACACATCATATTTATGTACATCTTTACATATCTTTTTTACTAGACTGTAATCTTAGAGTCAGAGACCAGCACCTAGCAGACTGTCTCCTTCATAGTTGATTACTAGTAGATAGTTATTTAATGATTAAGTAAATGAACTACTACATGCCTTCAAATATACTCTGGTTGTTTTCCCCTTTTGGAAACAACCCAGGTTGTTTCCATCTTTTTGCTATCGTAAACGGTGGTGCAGTGAACACGAGTGTACGTATATCTATTCGTGTGACAGCTCTTATTTCTCTAGGATATATTCCAAGGAGTGGGATTGCTGGATCGTATGGTACTTCTATTCCTAGCTTTTTAAGGAAGCGCCAAATCGATTTCCAAAGTGGTTGTACCATTTTATATTCCCACCAACAGTGTATAAGTGTTCCAGTCTCTTCACAACCTCTCCAGCATATATTAGTCTGTGTTTTTTGGATTAATGCTAGCCTTGT
>NW_004443944.1:26508875-26514535 GCF_000243295.1 Trichechus manatus latirostris | reverse complement strand
GCTACTCACCAAGGTAGAATGTAGAACATTGTCTTTGTAAGCTGTGTCATGCCAGTTGAGCTAGATGTTCCCTGAGACCATGGTCCCCACAGCCCTCCGCCCAGCAATTCAGTCCCTCAGGGAGTTTGGATGTGTCTTTGGGGCTTCCAAGACCTTTCCTTGTACAGGTTGTGCTAGTTTCCCCTGTATTGTGTACTGTCTCTTGGTGAAGTCTTTTGATGAGCATAAGTGTTTGCTTTTTAGGCACTCCCAGTTATCTAGTTTCTCTTCTGGTGTTTGTGCATTGTTACTTATGGTTCCTATTCTGTTTATGCCATGTATTAGGGTTCCTAGTGTTGTCCCTATTTTTTCTTCCGTGATCTTTATTGTTTTTGATTTGATATTTAGGTCTTTGATCCTTTTTGAATTAGTTTTTGTGCATGGTGTGAGGTATGGGTCTTGTTCCATTTTTGGCAGATATCCAGTTATGCCAGCACCATTTGTTAAAGAGACTTGTCTTTTCCCCAATTAATGGACTTTGGGCCTTTGTCCAATATCAGCTGCTCATAGGTGGATGAATTTATGTGTGGATTCTAAATTCTGTTCCATTGGTCTATGTATCCATTGTTGTACCAGTACCAGGCTGTTTTGACTACTGTGGTGGTATAATAGGTTCTAAAATCAGGTAGTGTGAAGCCTCCCACTTTGTTCTTCTTCTTTAGTAATGCTTTTCTTATCCGGGGCCTCTTCCCTTTCCGTATGAAGTTGGTGATTTGTTTTTCCATCTCATTGAAAAATGCCCCAATGGGTTAGTAAATTTGATTTGGATTAGTGTTTGTAACAATGGCGTTGTGTCAAAGTGTCAGACCTTGTCTAACCTCAGGGGGAGAAGAGAGAATCAAGATCAGCAGCATCAGCCCATACCTCCACTCTCCAACCTTTTTACCAATTCTGACACCAGCCAGCGCTCCAGTGGCACTTTCTACTTCTCCCTGGGTTTGATAAGTTGTTGTAATGGCCACACAGAACTCATAGACCATACTCAACGATTATGGGGTTTATGAGGGAAGTAACAAGTTATGATTCAGGATCAGCATCAACTTGGAAGTAACGGGAACAACTCAGAATACAGTTCTTCGATCAGGACAGCTTCTTGGCTGTGCCTACAGGCAAACCTCTCTCTCGGCCTTTGGCTCTTGCTCTCCACCTGGTCACTGCCCTGCTTGGGAAAGTGTTAACAAAGCTCTTTAGCTCCACCAGTAAGTACCTAGAGGTACCCTATTCTGTCAGGAAGCCTCCTGCCCGAAAGCGCTCAGCTCTTTCACTCCATGAGTTGGCACACCTACTGTAGCTGCCTTGCTCCGTGGGCTGGGAAGCCCATCGTGCCATCTTGCGCCTGTCTCCTGGTTCTGCTGCTGCTGTTTCTTTGCCACTGGACTCTGTCATGCTTGTTGTCACTTCTTGCCAGTTTTGTGCTGTCTCCGTGTTACAGTTGTCTCTGTCTCCTGGGTTTAGGAGTTTCTCAGTGTAGGGACCTCAGGTCCAAAAGACACGTTCTTCTCCTGGCTCTTCTTGTTGAAGGTAGTGATGTGTCCCCGTCCACCTTCTGGAATTGACTCCCTTTAAGTGTAGCAGGATGGCAAAGCTGACCAATCCCTATAAGGGTTCCATGTACCCTATTTGCATGGTCTTACCTCTGCATGAGTTCCATGCACCTTATTTGCATTAGCAAAGCTGTCCAGTCCCCTTGGTGGGCCACAAGCACCTTATTAGCCTAGTCCCACCCAGTCATTTTGTGGGAGTTACAAGATCATGGCTAGAAGGGCCATATTAAAGCAATTCACTGCGCTGCAGTTATTCATATTGAACCTTTTTTTCTTTAATTTATACTAAATGTAAGATCTTACTAGGCACTGGGAATAGAGTGAAGCACAAAACAGTTGCAGTCCCTGTCTTTGTGGAGCTTACATCTAGGGAGGCAAGATAGACAGTAACCAAGAAAAAAAAATCAAATAAGTAACTCAAACAAACAAGCAAATAATAAATAAAAGCAAAATAGTTTCAGAGAGGGATAAGTGAAGTGAAAGAAAAAATGGGATGATTTTATAGAATGGTACAACAGAGCAGTGGCTATTTACTTCCAAAGGTGTTAGAAGGCCTCTTTGAGGAGGTGACATTGAGCTGAGAACTGAATGATGAGAAAGATCCAGCCACATGAAGAGCTGTGGTAGTAGCCATGTAGGCCAAGGGAAAAACCAATACAAAGCCCTTAGGTGGAGACAAGCTTGTCATGCTTGCAGCAGTATGGCTAGAGCATGGTGAATGAGGAAGGCAGAGTTGAGATAAGGACAGAGAAGTCACCTGTTGGAGGGGCAACCTAAAATTTTTGGATTTTATTCTAAGTACAGTGGGAAACCATTAGGGGTTTTAAGCTGTGGAGTGACACAATTTGGCTTATGTTTTAAAAGATCACTGTGTCTGTGGGATGGAAAATAGATTGTAAGGGAGCAATCTGGCTAGCTTAGTTGTTCAATGGGGGTAGAATTCACCTTTGTGCTGCAGAGGGCCACAGCTGAAGCTGTTTTGCTCTCCCTGGGATAATTGCTTTCCCAGCTAGGTTGTTTTCAGACTCTCCCAGTTCTGAACATTTATTCTGTGTTCTGGCTTAATCAAGAAGCAACATTCTCCTAGTGCCAGGCTTGGCACAGAAAATGTGGGCATGATGCCTTTTGTTGAGAGCCCTGGCCTGGAGAGAATGAAGAAAGCAGCCCCTGGTGGATTCGAGGACAATGCAGCTGACCCTGAGCACCTGATAACTTGTAGGAAGCTTTGGAATCCATAAACTTTATGTGATTCTGCAAAACAGTTGCAGATGGTCTGAACTGATGATTAAATATCACTGCTGCTTTGCCCAGAACTACTGTGGCCATCCTCTCCATGTCTGGTTTTACGTTATAGTGGGTAATTAAAGGGGCACAGCCATTTCTGGTTACTTCCAGGACATCTTTTTCAGTTGGCTTAGGGGAAAATTTTAGTTTCTGCCAGTTGTGTAAGTGACTGCAGTGAGCAGTGGCTGTGAATGGCTACTTCTTTGTTTTCAGAATTTAAAAACAAACTTAAAAAGAACTGTCCCTAATGAAAGGGAATAATTGCCTGCCTTTGCTGTATCTGCTGATTCTCCAGTGCGAGTTGTGCCGTCAGACTTGTCAGAGTTGGTTGGCTGGGACTTTTTCTCCTGAGTTACCACATAGAGATCTGAATGGGCAGAGATAACACAAATTAGCCATGGTACAAGCATATCTGCAGAGGAACAGATTTCCTTCTGACCAGAGGTGCCATTGGGGGGCACCACCTGAATTCTCAATGCATCTCTTACCGCTGATGACAGGACTTTTCACAAATAAAAAGAGTTGCTTAAGCACCACCTGAGCTGGGCGGTTTTTAAAAGTTTCAAAGGGCCTTGAGCTGCTCAGCCTGCCAGTGTAAAGTCCCCGAATATTATCTCCCTGGCTTTTCACTGGGGATCTTTACACCTCACTCAGCATAATGAATTTGGGGAGACAGAAATCCTGATTCTTCTCCCTCATTTTTTTGCCAATTGGATTGTCTTCTTCCATCCCCATAGAACTTGGAAGGACACGGAAGGCTCAGTGGGGGGAAAAGAGATGGTGTCTACCTTCTGGCTGACATGACTTGTGCCAGTGGTGGCGTGGGGATTTTATAATGAAGATTGCAAATCACTTTCCATTCTCTTGGAGTCTGTCCCATAATTAGAAGATTAAACATTTTGTTTAAATTAGTAGTTTTTCCCCTCCCTCCTCTGAGTGCTTAAAACGACCATTAGAGCAGGATGGAGACTGGTTAACTGTCTGATACTGGGCTCCACATTCTAGTTGTGATTGTCAGCAGGAGGTTGAGGGAGTCTTATTTTAATTAAAAAAGCAATTTTAGCCGTGGTTCACCTTGTGTGTGGCAGAGGCACTTCTGACTGTGTGAACTTTCTGATTGCTGAGTGCAGTGAGTACAGTGTTCCTCTGGAGCATGACTTTGAGCCTAACAGGATGATATCGTGGGGTGGGTGTACAGCTGGCTTTGAGGTATTGCGTCTGCATTAATGGCGGGTTTGCCCTTCAGTTGACAGATTGTCCTTGTGTTTGCAGGAGAAGGAGGTCACTTATAGGGATGGTATGTTCCTTATTTGAAGTGAATGCAAAGTAGTTCATATAGGTACTTGTGGAAATGTTCATACTTTTTAATGAAATAAAAAGAATATGTGTATTCCCTTTCTCCCCATGCTGCTCAGCCAAAAGAACAAAACAAAGGGCCAGGAACTACCAGGTAGTGAAGTCCACTGAGAAGCAGGCATTATGCTATTTGCATTATATATGTTATCCGCTAAAGGCAACCATATGAAGTCAGTATTAGGAAAGGAAGTTCACAGAGGTTTCGTAACTTGTCCAAAGACACCCAGGAAGCAGATGGTAGAATCTTACTTCTTCCCAGTGGAGGACTAAGGAGTCCTAGTGGCGCAGTGGTGAAGTTCTCAGCTGCTAACCGTAAGGTTGGGACTCAAACCCACTGAGTGGCTCCGTGGGAGAAAGACATGATGATCTGCTTCCATAAAGATAACAACTTAAGAAACCCTATGGGTCAGTTCTACTCTGTTATATGGGGTCACTGTGAATCAAAATTGGCTAGATGGCACCCAACAACAACAACAATAGAAGGCTGGTGAATGAAGGTGGCTAAAAAAAATAAAGAAAAGAAAGACCCTAGAGAGTAGAATGCAGCAAGACTTCTGCCCTCACCTCACCTTGCGCTTGCCTTCAGTTTACCACATATATAATTCTTTATTGGAATTACTTGACTACATGCCTTTCCTTCCTGTTAGACTGTGCATTTCTTTCTTTCTTTTTGTTTTTGAGAGCCAAGTTTTGTATTTGCTCATTTCTTGCATTTCAGATATTCTTCGATGACATCCTTGGCCTAAGATTCATTGCTATAGTCCTTAACAGCCACACAACTGCAACCAACTACTTTATGGGTTTTTTCCTCTCCGTCACTTTTGCGGAGGCCTACCCACTCCACTAGTTTCTTGTTGTCATCAGCCTTAATCAGGTTGATTAAGTGTTCAGCACAAAGGGCCTCTACTAACTTGACGTACATAGTCTTGTCACAGTTGGATGCAAGGACACAAAGATGGGCTTGGTGCTTGTCTAAGGCTTTGGCAGCTTCACGGATTCCATGTGCTAGGCCATCGTGGGCGGTCATCAGCACCTCCTGTAAAGCAGAATTAATGTCCATTACACCTCCAGCAGCAATGCCTACCTCAGTCATGGCAGTGGGTTTCGGGTGGAGCTGAATCTTGAATTCACACAGGCCTCTGCCTCTGCACAACTAGGCAGCAACTGGGAAAAGAGCTAGACTGTGGGTTTTTTTTTTTTTAATTGTACTTCAGGTGAAGGCTTACAGAACAAATAGTTTCTCATGAGACAGTAGTATACATATTGTTTTATGCAGTTGGTTAACAACCCCACAACATGTCAACCCTCTAACTTCTCAACCTTTTTTTTCTGGTGAAAATACACATAGCCAAAGATACACCGTTTCAAAAGTTTCTACATACACAGTTCAGTGACATTGACTACGCTCTTCCAATTGTGCTGTTATTCTTACTTAAA
>NW_004443944.1:26471031-26508775 GCF_000243295.1 Trichechus manatus latirostris | reverse complement strand
ACAAATGTTGCCCTATGACAATGGTTAACAATCTCACAACACATCAGCAATATCCTTACTCAACCTTGGGTTCCCTATCACCAGCTTCCTTTGTCCCCTTCTGCCTTCTGGCCCTTGTCACTGGACTACTGTACCTCGTTATAGACTGTGAGTTTCTTAAGGGCAGTCACCAGGTCAGTGTTTGCCGTAAAGTAGCTGCTCAGTACATGTCTCTTAACTGAAGAAAGGAAAGAATGAGTAGATGAATGAAAGCAACAATGAGTAAATTATTGGGTGGCTGAATTTAGATCTCTTCCAGGTATCTTTTTATGCTGAGACTTGACATCTCCTAGTTGTCTTCTTCTTGCTTCTTTCTTGATGGGGAGTATATAAAGCTGCGTTTGTGAATGGTAGTAGACCTGGTAATAAGACCAGGGCTTCCAACTAGTTCATTTTAGTTTGAACCCCTGCTGAGAATTTGCATTTCCATCCCAAATATACTGAATTAGAATCTACAGTTTAACAAAATCCCCAGGTGAGTCTTATGTATAACTTCCTGGGAACTTGTTAGAAAATGCAAATTCTCAGCAGGGAACTTGTTAGGAATGCAAATTCTCAGTAGGAGTTTGAAGCCCTGTAGGAAAAACTAGGTTGGGTGAAACTTACTTTAAATAGCATATCATGTTCATAAAGGCTCTGTTCTATAACTAGTCACCTGAGAGTTGTTGGACCTATGTTTTAAAGACTAGGTTGTCTCTGACTCTAAATCAAGAGATTGATTCATTCATTTATTCACCAAAGATTTGCTGAAAGTCTACTGTGGACCATAACTGCTGTTTTTGCTTTACCTAGCCTTATATGCAAAAAGTAAAGAGATAATACAGAACAGTGGGATTAGTTTTCATTTTGTTTTGGTTGTACCTAGCATGTCCATTTCCGTTTGATTTTTTTTCTTATTTAACATTTAGTGAATACTTTTTGTGGATTACATGGGAGAAAGATGTGGCAGTCTGCTTCCATAGAGATTTACAGCCTTGGAAACCCTATGGGGAAACCCTATGGGAAAAGAGCTAGACTGTGAATTTTTTTTTTTTTTTTTTTAATTGTACTTCAGGTGAAGGCTGACAGCAGTGGTTTTTGTGTGTTTTTTTTTGGATTAGGCATGTCTCCATTATTATCTCACAACATTATGGGGGCTTTTACCAATGATGAAGCTAAGGCTGAGAAGGTGGTGATTTGCTCAGGGTCACACACTGGTAACAACATACCCAAGTGTCTGACTACCAAGTCCATTCTCCTCTCACTGCACCCTGCTTTCCTGTTAATGGGACTATTTTAGCATCAATTTCTTACGTGTTTTATGTTTTGCACAGGCCTAGTGTTGCCAGGTGGAAATCCCAGGTTCTGCTCGGTGTGACTCATTCAGCTAATAAACGAGAGACTGAGGTGGGAGAGTAGAAAGGCACCTTTATTTTGTCGCACAAGGAAAGGAAACAGTCAGGGCTGCTGCCACCAAGACTGTTCAGTGAGGGCGAGGGGAAAGGTTACTTTTAAGGAGTGTACAAGTAGGTAGTTCATACAAGTTACATCAGCAACGTTCTTAATCATACTACACAGGCATAATGGGGTTTACGTATAACTTCATGCATTGCCAAGATTTTAAAGTTATGGGGCATGCCAGGCAAAGGAGCCAGGATTCTAATGCAGAGTTCTGGGGTGAGGCAAGCAAGCTGCTTGAGGCAGTGGAATTTTCCGCAGCCTGGGGACCTCTGTCTTGCTAGGACACATGTGGATTTCTAAACCAGAAAGTAATAGAGCTGCTAACAGTTCACTTGGGCTTAAGGAGTATCAGGAAACAGATCTGTAGTAAGCACAGAAACCAGTTAAGGCAAGATGATTTCCCAGTCACATAGGGTTGGTATGATGTAGTGGAAAGAGCAGGAGCTTTAGGCTTAGACTGACTGGCAGTGTTTGAATCCCATCTCCACCATTTTCTCGCTCTTTGACCTTAGGCAATTTACTAAGCAAGCCACCTGAACCAAGTTTCCTCACTTGTAACATTGTTACACTGTTACTTTGTGACATTTCTGGCTTTTTAAGGAAGTGCCATATCATTTTCCAAAATGGTTATACCATTTTACATCCCCACCAGAAGTGCATAAGAGTTCCAGTCTTCCCACAGCCTCTCCAACATTTGTTATTTTCTGTTTTTCTGATTCACGCCAGTAATGTCCGTATGAGATGGTATCTCATTGACATTTTGATTTGCGTTTCTCTGATGGCTAGTGATGGAGAGCATTTCCTCATGTGTCTGTTAGCTGCCTGAATGTCTTCTTTGGCGAAGTGTCTGTTTGTATCCTTTGCCCATTTTTTAATTGGATCATTTGTCTTTTTATAGAGGTTTTGGATTTTCCTATAGATTTTAGACTTTTGTCAAGTTTGTCATGGCCAAAATTTTTTTCCCAATCTGTAGGTTCTCTTTTTACTCTTTTAGTGAAGTGTTTTGATGAGCATAAGTATTTAATTTTTAGAAGATCCCAGTTATGTAGCTTATCTTCTGCTGTTTGTGTATTGTTAATTATGGTTTGTATCCTGTTTATGCCGTGTGTTAGGGCCTCTAGCATTGACCCTCTTTTTTTCTTCTATGATCTTTATACTTTTTGGTTTTATATTTAGGTCTTTGATCCATTTTGAATTAGTTTTTGTGTATGGTGTGATGTGTGGTCCTGTTTCATTTTTTTTTACAGCTGGACATCAAGTTTTCCCAGCACCATTTGTTAAAAAGACTGTGTTTTCCTCATTTAATGGACTTTGGGCCTTTGTTGAAGAGCAGGTGACCGTAGGTGGATGGATTTACATCTGGGTTCTTGATTCTGTTCCATTGGTCAATGTGTGTGTGTTGTTGTACCAGTACCAGGCTGTTTTGACTACCGTAGTTGTATAGTAGGTTCTGAGGTCAGATAGTGTGAGGCCTCCTACTTTATTCTTGTCTTTCAAGAGTGCTTTACTTATTCAAGGCTTCTTCCTTTCCCATATAAAGTTAATGATGAGTTTTTCCATCTTGTTGAAGAATGCTCGTGGTGTTTGGATCGGGATTGCATTGTATTTGTAGATTGCTTTGGGTAAAGTTGACATTTTCACAATGTTGAATCTACCTGTATGTGAGCATGGTATGTTTTCCCATTTATGTAGGCCTCTTTTGGTTTCTTGCAGTAGTGTTTTGTAGTTTTCTTTGTATAGGTCTTTTACCTACCTGGTTTGATTTGTTCCTAATTACGTTTTAAGAGGCTGTTATAAATGATACTGCTTTCCTGATCTCCTTTTCATAGTTCTCTTTATTGGTGCATAGGAATCCAACTGATTTTTGTATGTTTATCTTGTATCCTGCTACTCTGCTAAATTTTTCTATTAGTTTCAGTAGTTTTCTTACAGAGTCTTTTGGGTTCTCTATGTATAATACCATATTACCTGTGAATAGGGATAGTTTTACTTCTTCCTTACCAATTTGGATGCCCATTCTTTCTTTTTCTTGTCTTGTTGCTCTAGCTAGGACTTGCAGCACAATGTTAAATAGGAGTGGTGATAAAGGGCATCTTTGTCTTGTTCCCTGTTCTCAAGGTGAATGCTTTCAGCCTCTCTCTGTTGAGAATGATGTTGACTGTTGGTTTTGTATAGCAGCCCTTTATTATGTTGAGAAATTTCCCTTCTGTTCCTATTTTATTGAGAGTTTTTATTAGGAATGAGTGTTGAACTTTATTGAATGCCTTTTCTGCATTGATTGATATGATCATGTGATTCTTTTGTTTTTTTTATGTGGTGGATTATGTTGATTAATTTTCTAATGTTGAACTGTTCTTGCAATGTTGAACCATTCTTGCATATGTTTTTAGATATTTTTTAAAGACAACCAATTAAGTTTTTTTGATACCCTAAGCCTGCCAAGCTTCAAAGAAACCTTTTAAAAAGGTTAATGGTGGTGGTTCAGAACAATTATTTTTCTTCTATTTTTTATTTTCTTCTATGTGACACGTATTTATCTTACTCTTAGTAGAGTTCCTTTTTGCCCAACAGGGTATGCATTTTGCCTTAGCTAGTGTACTAGATACTCCTGCTTGGAAATTATCCTAAAATGCTTTAGTTCTTGAAGTGAACAGTTATTAGTTTAAGCCCACTTTGAAATCAGTATCATAGCCTCCTTCAGAGAGTGCTGTTGTGGTGGGGATAGAGTTTACAGGCAAATTTGTAGGTGGGCAGGAGAGAAGTGAGCTGCCAGATAATTCCTTTTGATAATATTCCACATGGCCAGGTGGTCAGTGTTCTCCCTATTGTTTTCTAGGTGGAAGAAGTTTTTTTATTTTTTTTTTTAAATTGTACTTTAGATGAAGATTTACAGAACAAATAGTTTCTCATTAAACAGTTAGTACACGTATTGTTTTGTGACAATGGTTAACAACTCTATGACTTGTCAACACTGTCCCTTCTCAACCTTGGGTTCCCTATTACCAGCTTTCCTGTCCTCTCCTGCCTTCTAGTCCTTGTCCCTGGACTGTTGTGCCCCATTAGTCTCTGTCTAATCTTTGGCTGAACGGTGAACCTGGGGAGTGGCTTCATTACTGAGCTAAAAGGGTGTCCGGGGGCCATACTCTTGGGGTTTCTCCAGTCTCTGTCACGCCAGTAAGTCTGGTCCTTTTTTTGTAAGTTAGAATTTTGTTCTATGTTTTTTTCCAGCTCTGTCCAGGACCCTCTATTGTGATGCCTATCAGAGCAGTTAGTGGTGGTAGCTGGGCACCATCTAGTTGTACTGGACTCAATCTGGTGGAGGCCATGGTAGTTGTGGTCCATTAGTCCTTTGGACTAATCTTTCCCTTGTATCTTGTTTGGAAGAAGTATTTCTAACACTGAATTGTCTCATCTGAGAATAACTCATCTACCATTCTTGTCTTTATTGGCAGTGGAGTTATTTTGTTAACTTTAGTGGTTTTTAAAGCTTCTAGAAATAGTAAAACCTTTGAGTTGAGGAAAATAAAGTGCATCTTAGACAAAAGCAGACAAGAAACCATCTTTTTCCATTGTCTTTGATGGTCTCATCAACAGGCATGTATCGAGGCCGTAACACCAGATACTTCATTTAAGCTGAGAGAGAGAGAGGTAAATCAGCACTCAGGTGCTGGAAAGTATATTATATAATCCTGCTACCTTTTCAGATTCTGAAGTATTACCTATAATGTTGAAAAATATTCTTTTTAACAAGATACTGAGGGTAAAGTTCTATGTGAGTTCTATCTTCCTTGAAAGAAATGTGGCAGCTATTGTGTAACAGACATATGTGGATAAGTTTTAAGCTTTAAAAGAAATAATGGTGATAGCTCTAAGGTCTTAAGCTCCTGAGAATTTAACCATCTCAGGACCCTTAAGGAATTAATGAGCAACTGAAAGACTCAGCTCTTGTAAGTGAATAAAATGATTTCCGGTTCTCACTTATTCAGTCCTGGGTCATTCATTCCCCCCTTCTCATTTTCTCAAAACATCTTTACTTTTTTCTTTCCTATCTGTCCTCCTGCTAGTATATGCTGTCCCCCCCCCCAACTCCCCAACTGCTGCTCCTGTTTGGAAGAGGAATGCAGCTTTGTCTTAGCGGTGAACTCTAAGGCAACTTACAGAAAAAAGTAATTAAAGATTTCCTTGCCCCCCTTTAGTCTTAATGAAATCATCTATTGCTAGAGGCAATACTCCACTAGCTGGAGACTTCACTGTCAGCATAATTACATGTAACAGGTATACAGTGTAACTTGCAAAACCACTGTGTGTATGTGCTGGTTGCTGAATGCATACTCCCCTTCCAACCCACTGACATGTACTTACAAAGTATCTTAGCCTTTGTGTCACCCTAAATGGTAAAGTGAATTCATTGTATCTGAGCCTTGGTTTAAAACTATAAATAATTTTAAATCGCTTTTTCATATTAATTTGTTATTTAATGTTGAAAGGTTTAGAGTGGACTGGTGTTAATGGTAGGTGCCCTGGGTTTAGTTCAGATTCCCCAGATGATGTGGGGAAGGAAGTTCTTACTGAAATCTCCACATAGACGGATGGCACTAAGCTCTTCTGAGTAGCGAAATTCCAAACTTGCAAGGAGCAACTGCAGAAAGGACTCAATGTGGCTTAAGGCATGGGCAGAAAAGTACCAGAAGGAATTTTAATATTGGTTGAAAGATGATGGCAACAGGGAGAGGTGATACAAATTATACCTTTAAGATGATAGTTTCTGAGGTTATGACTAAGGAGAGCAGTCTGAAGTTGGGTTCCAGGCCCAGTTCTGTGCTTCAGGCTCAAGTCTTCTCACTTATCTGGGTCTCAGTTTACTTATCTGTAAATTAAGGGGTTAGGCTAAATTCTTTGTTTGAGTCTGAGTTTTACCTTGCTTACTCTCAGAATTTCACTTGGTGCTACCATTAGAAAGTGTAGTAAGCTATGTATGAAATATAGCCCAGTGTGGCATGAAGTGATTGAATATGTAGGTGTAGAACAAATGAATTCTGTCTGGCTGCAGTCATTTTAATGGCCTAAGGAACTCTGAGAATTTGTAGGCAATTGTATATATTTGTTAATATTTACTTATGATTCCTGGGTACTTCTTTGGTTTAGCTGTCCTCTCCCGTTGGATTATGATGCCTTCCTTATCCCCAGTCTAATGTGGAAGCCCGTCCTGTGGTCCTGTTGTTCCCTGTGCATACTTCAGCCACAGTACTAAGCCAGAAGGTTCAGTAATCCTCCATTCACTTGTCTGTGTTGTGCTTCTTAACAGATGGAAAGTGCCTTGAGGACAAGAACAGGCCTGTTTTTTTAAACCTTGTATTCCTAGCTTCTAGCCTATGTGGGTACTTAGTAAGAGTGCGCTGTAAATTCAACAAGGGCAATTCTCTTCTCTCTTGTCTCCCCATCATGTTCACGGGGATCCATGTACTTAACACTCATGGGTTATTTATCAGGTGGGATTTGTCTTAATTTTTTAGTGTAATAATCTTAGAAAATGTTAGAAAAGATTTACTTCTGTTTGAAAGAAGATATGATCTGTAGAGAGAAAGGTTTTGTTTTGGTTTGGTTTTTTATCCTGCATTTGTTCATGGCCGGTATTTATAAAACTTTAAAACCTGTCAACAGGATAGATAAAATAAATTATTTCTTAAATTAAAAAATGTGGTAAATTATTTTGAATAACAACCAGTGAAGAGATAGTTGTCATTTAAGTTGGTTTAAGACTCAGATATTAAATGTCAGGATCTTAGAAGTTCATAGAGTCCAGCCAGAGGGTCCTGTTGACAGCAGTGACACATAATTCAGATTCTGAATTATGAATCATTCAGCTTTTTCTGTTTTGTTCAGTTTAATGGATATATGTGTGCTAATATGTATGGAGCCAAAGTCTATAGCTCATTGATTTAGCAGCATGGGTTAAGTGCCTGCTATGAGCCGGGCACTGTTAGGTGCTGAGGTGTTGGGAGCAAGGGTCAGTCCCAGGGTTCTACCCTTGAGGACCTAACTCATGATTTAGTAGAGGAGATGGAAATTTATAACGCATTTATTGTGTGCTAATAGAGATCTTATATACTGCTGAGGTCTAGAGGGGGTGACATTTGAGCTGGGGCTTAAGGATAAGTAGAATTTCTCTAACTGGAATGAAGGCAGAAGGAAGGTGATGCTTTGCCATTCTTGGTAGCATGCGTGCATCTACCTCATTCCAAGGCATCTGTTTAAATAATTGAAGGACTCCTGGGTCCCTCCCCAAATCATCTCTGGTTTTCTCACTGATTTTTCCTATAGCAAGGTTTCCAGACCCTTTCCTATCCTGCTCATGCATTCTCTAGTTTGTAATGTCTCTCTTAAAGTGCAGTGGCTAGCTTAGTGCTGTGGGACTGTGGCTACATTGGATGTTATGCTTCTAATACCAGTATACCAGTTGCTGTGGAGTTGATTCTGACTCATGGCAACCCCATATGTGTCAGGGTAGAACTGTGCTCCATAAGGTTTTCAGTGGCCAAATTTTCAGAAATAGATTGCCAGGCCTTTTTTCTGAGGTGCCTCTGGGGTGAACCCAAACCTCCAACCTTATGGTTAGCAGCGGAGCCTGTTAACTATTTGCACCACCCAGGGACTCTAATACCAAGATACCAATTGTCACTGAGTTGATTCTGACTCCTGGTAACCCTATGTATTGTAGAGTAGAACGGTGCTCCATAGTGTTTTCATGGCTGTGACCTTTCGAAAGCAGATCGCCAGGCCTTTTTTCCAGAAGTGCACTGCAATAGGACTCTAATAGTGCATCCTTTACGTGCATTATTTAAAAAAAAAAAAAGTAAGATTGATCATGCTGTTGACTCATTGAATTTGAGATTTATTAAAACTCTCAGCTCTTTTCTGAATGAACTGTTTTTGAGCTACATTTCTTCTAGGAAGTACTTTATAATTTGATATTTTGGATTTAAACAGAGAACTCTACACTGCTCACACTCTCTGGGTTCAGCAAGTTATGGATCTATTTATCTGTAGTATCATTCACCTACATTTCTTCTTCTGTTAATTTGAATAACTTTGTGAAAGATCTTGTTGATATAAGATAACCCTATAAGCATTGTAACCCTTAACTGTAATCAGCATACCAGTATCAAGGGATCACAGCCTGTTGGGCATTGCTTGATCTGCATGCTCCACTGCTAGCTCGTAGTGATCTCCTTTTTTTCACCTAAGTGTATGTATACCATTCGTTTTGCCAAATTTACTTCAGATCTCTTTTTAAGAAATAAAATATTATAAATTCAACTGAAGTCTCCTGTGTGGTGGTGGTGTTAGGTGCCATTGAGTTTGTTCTGACTCATAGCAACCCTGTGTACAACAGAACAAAAACACTGCCTGGTCCTGTGCTATCCTCAAAATCATTGCTGTTTGAGCCTGTTGTTGCAGCCACTGTGTCAGTCTGTTTTGTTGAGAGTCTTTCGCTTTTTTGCTGACCCTCTACTTTACCTAGCACGATGTACTTCTGCAATGACTCGTCCCTCCTGATAACATGTCCAAAGTGTGTAAGACGAAGTCTCACCACCCTCGCTTCTAAGGAGCATTGTGGCTGTACTTCTTCCAAGACAGATTTGTTCGTTCTTCTGGCAGCCCGTGGTACATTCAGTATTCTTTGCCAACACCATAATTCAAATGCATGAGTTCTTCTTTGGTCTTCTTTATGTGTTGTCCAGCTTTCACATGTTTATGAGGCAATGGAAAATACCATGCTGTTATGGATTGAATTGTGTCCCCCAAAAATGTGTGTCAACTTGGATAGGCCATGGTTCCCAGTATTGTCTGGTTGTCCACCGTTTTTGATCTGATATGATTAACCTACGTGTTACAAATCCTAACCTCTATGTGGTGGTGTAGTGGTTAAGAGCTTGACTGCTAACCAAAACATTGGCAGTTCGAATCCACCAACCGCTCCTCGAAACCCTATGGAATCGACTTGACAGCAACAGGATGATGTTAATGAAGAAGGATTAGAGGCAGTTATGTTAATGAGGCAAGACTCAGTCTACAGGATTAGGTTGTATCTTGAGTCGATCTCTTTTGAGATATAAAAGAGAGGCGAACAGAGAGGAGAGGGACCTCATATCACCAAGAAAGAAGAGCCAGGAGAAGAGCACATAATTAAGACCCGGGTGCCTGCGCTGAGAAAGTCCTAGACCAGGGAAAGATTGATGACAGGGACCTTCCCCCAGAGCCGACAGAGAGAAAAGCCTTCCCTTGGAGCTGCTGCCCTGAATTCAGACTTCTAGCCTCCTAAACTGTGAGAGAATAAATTTCTTGTTTCTTAAAGCCATTCACTTGTGGCATTTCAGTTATAGGAGCACAAGATAACTAAAACACATGACTTGGGTTAGGTGTACCTTAGTCCTCAAAGTGACATCTTTGCTTTTGAACACTTTAAAGAGGTCTTCTGCAGCAGATTTGCCAAATACAATACGTTGCATGATTTCTTGACTGCTGCTTCCATGAACATTGATTGTGGATCCAAGTAAAATGAAATTCTTGACAACTTCAGTATTTTCTATGATGTTGCTTGCTGGTCCAGTTGTGAGGATTTTTGTTTTCTTTGTGTTGAGGTGTAATCCATACTGAAGGCTTTCGTCTTTGATCTTCATCATTCATCAGTAAGTGCTTCAAGTCCTCTTCACTTTCAGTAAGCAAGATTGTGTCATCTGCATATCACATTCAACTGTGTGGATCATAACAAATTAAGGATAACATTGCAAAGAACGGGAATTACAGAACACTTAATTGTGCTCATGCATAATCTGTGCATAGACCAAGAGGCAGTCAGTCATTCAAACAGAACAAGGGTGTACTGCCTCGTTTAAAATCATGAAATGTGTGTATCAGGGTTGTATCCTTTCACCATACTTATTCAATCTGTATGCTGAGTAAGTAGTCCGAGAAGCTGGACTATATGAAGAACCAGGCATCAGGATTGTGTGCCCCCCTCCCCCAAATCCCATTTCTCCTTGCCCTCCTTAGAAGCAATCACTATCTTGATTTGGTGATTATTATTCCTATGCATGTTTTTTAGTTAGTTTATTCTTACAAATGTGTGTATCCATTAAAAGAAATGAATTTTTCTTTTTTTTTTTTAAAGTAAATAGGGGTTCTCCTTGTGCATATGTGTGAGAATTTCTGAAATGTGTACATATACCGAGGAGTGGAATTGCTGGAATAATCATGGACTATAAGCCCTAGTGGCACAGTGGTTAAGAGCCATGGCTGCTAACCAAAAGGTCAGCAGTTCAAATCCACCAGCTGCTCCTTGGAAACCCTATGGGACAGTTCTACTCTGTCCTTTAGGGTCGCTATGAGTCAGAATTGACTCGATGGTAATGGGTTTGTTTGGTTTGGTTTATATGCATCTTCAGTGTTATTAAGTATTACCAAATAGCTGTGTACTCACACTCTCATAGAAAGTTTTAACAATTCCTGTTTCTCCAACCAACACTTGGTATTGTGAAAAAAAATTTTTTCCCATTCTGATGGTATCTTGTGGTTTTAATGTGCATTTCTCTGATTTCTAATGAAGTTAGGCCCCTTTTTATATGCTTATGGGCTGTTTAGTATTTTTTCTTTAGTGATCATCTGCTTATTATCCTTTGTCAAAAGCTAGTTTTAAGTAACTTGTAAAAGTCTGTTGTATATATAGGACTTCACAGTTT
Organism: Trichechus manatus latirostris; assembly: GCF_000243295.1. Classification (NCBI taxonomy): domain Eukaryota; kingdom Metazoa; phylum Chordata; class Mammalia; order Sirenia; family Trichechidae; genus Trichechus; species Trichechus manatus. The sequence continues at coordinate 26,497,556 of NW_004443944.1, read as the reverse complement.
GCAATCATTAAGAAAAATTGAATTCTGGGCTCTGTTTTCTTTCCCAAATGCTGTATCTTTATCTTATTTAATCGTGCTATTCCTTTATCTTATGAAGGACAACCCTGTGAGGTAGTGGGGCAGAGGCACAGCATTTTTGTAAATGTAGTGCTGGTAAATCAAATAACTTATCTAACGTCACATGATTCTTCAGTGATTCACTCAAACCCAGATTTTTCTGATTATTGGTCCCATGGTGTTTGCACTGTATTTAAGGTTACTTCTTTTAAGTCAGCGCAATTCTGTTATTGTTGTTGGATTGATGTCTGATATTCCCTTCAGCACCTAACAGAGTGATACTCAGGTTCCATTAGCTCAGTAAACACTTCCTGAATGAATGACTGATGATAGTGGTTCTAGAGAGCTGACAAAAAAAATGTTCATAATAAGTCTGTTAAAATGGAGATAGTTTACCTTCCAATGATTTTACAAGTATCTGCTTCTGTTAGCTGTGATAGATAAAGAAACCAAATCAATATTCAGTTTTCTGATGTAGCTGCAGAGTTAATCAGAGAAGATGTCAAAGTAAATCATGGCGGTGAAAGTATAGTTTGTACTTCTAAAAAGAAATCTGCACACTCTTTCGAGGTGAGGTGAATATATTCAGGCTTTACAAAGGGGAATAAGAATTTTTTTTGGGGTAGGAAAAATTGATTAAATAGAATTTTCATGACTGGTGATTTAAATCATAAATCTTATCCGTCTTGTCATACAATCAGATTATAGATTATAAGTGAGACTGTTGATAATTTTGATTTTTAATACCTTGGCACCCCTCCTCACCACCCACTGTGGAAATTACTAAAAAACTCACTTTCTCCAGTACTTACTGTGGTCTCAGTATCTGGAATTTTTTTAAAATTGGGAATTAAGTAAATGGGGGTTCTGTTTCATATTTAGCAATGACTTTGCTTTGGAATCTTGAGGTATTCTTGCTAACTTTTTGCTTCCAGAAAAAAAGGTAGCAGATTGCTATAATTCATTATTTTTTTTTGATCTTTACTCTTGCAACTTTTGGAAAAGCATGATTATACATAAATATCTGAAATTTTCACTCAGGTATTTTCCAAAAATATGATGATAATCCCCTACATTGGTATAGTGCTTTTTTAGTTTCATAGGGCTCCTTTGTAAGGCGTTTCGTTTAATCCTCAGAGCAACCGTTTTGAGATGGGTGGAATTTTCGGGCTCTGATTATTTTAATCCCTAATTATGAACTTTGGCTGAGGGTAGTTGCAGCTTTTTGAGTTCTGGTGCCTTAAGCAAATTTGCAAGGAAGCCTTGATGTTAACTTTGGCAGGTTTCGTGCCTGCAAATATTGATTGAGCCAGAAGTCCTAGTTGTAAAATGTCACCAGTAAATGTGCAGCCAGCAAAGGCAAGGGAAAACTCATTACTGCAGCTCATCTGTAACTTCTTGGTCAGGCCACTCACTACCATCTGGTAAAAATGAATGTTTGAAAACTTCCTTTTATTCTGACAAAAGATAATCAAGAGGGGTTAACAGCAGATGATTTCTGAGCATTTCAGATTGGTTAGACCCATCAGTCCACAAGCTTGGGTTTGTGACATTGCATCTGCTGATTATCTCAAGAGATATCAGAAAGCTTTAAAATGATGAAATTCCAAAATAATGGTAGGAAGGGATTTAATTAGGTATATACCTCCTTTTCTCCCCTGTGTTGCACCCTCCTCCTCCAGTATTGAAGTTGTTTATTCTGAAAAAGAAAAGGCAGTGGGATTGGAAGAAATAAATAAGATTACTGTCTTGAAATAATCTAAAAAGTTTTTTTTTTTTTTTTTTTTTTTTTAATGTGAGAGAGGGACTAGACCTTAGACTTACTTTATATGACTTCAAAGAGAAGGATTAGGGACCAGGGAAGGAAATTGTAAATTGAAAGGTTTCTGCTCAATTGAATCAACTCGGACTGAGTGATGGAAAGATGGAGGGTACACAGTTTAGTGAAGGAGGTAAGTTTGTGGTCACCAGAGGTGTTAGGAAAGCCGCAGGCTATGCCTGGCAGAGATATTTTAAAGGGGATTCAAACCTCAGATAGGTAATTGGATTAGATCAAAGTTTCCTAATCTGGACTGTTGACCTTTAGTGCCTCAGAATTATTGCAAGAGGTTGTGGATCCAAATGTATGCAAGCATTTTCTGTAGAATGAATACATAATCTTTCTCATGTAAATGTTGGGGTTAAAAATACAAATTCAGGGAGCAGTATTACCAAATACATAATGTAATTTATTTATTTGTTGTTATTGTGTCTTTTCTCAGTCGTTGGATGCTAAAAAGTGCAGCTGGAGAGGGGAGGGTCCTGCCAAATATTTTAACATTAAAAAGGGGTCCTCATTTTAAAATGTAATGATTAATGGTCAAGGAAGGCCCTTTCCAAACTTGTGGTTCTTTGATTTGGAATCATATATGTCAAAGAGAGGTAGGGAGCTGTGTGTACTGTCTTCTATGGGCGAAACTGTAGTTGGCCTTTTAGAAACATCATTTTTTTACATGCATACGTGTGTATGTACATAAATGTCTGTATGAAAATGGTATTGTTTCCAGTTTATAGACTGAGAAAACTCAAGCCTAGAAATGGTAAGTTACTTTTCAGGACTGGCAAATAGAGAGGCCAAGATTTGAATTGAGGAAAATCTGACTCCATAACTCTCTATTTTGTTTATTTATTTATTTACTTGTCATGTCTTCAACATCCCCTTATTCTTTTCTTTCCAACCAGTCTTGAGTTAATACGGAGAAGAAGCACAGTATTGGGAATTAGGAGCCTTGTATTCTTGCCAAGTTTATAATCTGACTGTGTGAGCACAGGCAAGTTGCTTAAACACATTGGGCTCTGATTTCCCTATTTATATAAAGAGAAGGATAAACTAGATTATCTCTTTCTTCTAGCTTCAATTTCTGAGTCTTTTCCATCAGATTATCTCTTTCTTCTAACTTCAATTTCTGAGTCTTTTCCGTTGTTTGATATTTAGGAAACAGCACTTATATACCTTAGTTGGAAGAACCTTTTCTGAAGTTATCTGAGTCGATCATGCTACGTGAGGAATTCCTGACTTATAAGACTATAGAAGGTTTCCTTTGCCTTTTTCCATTTCCTTAATAGAATTGGACATCTTTTTCTACCATTAACGTACCCTTTATGAATTACTCCTTTTTTAGCCAGGAGTCTTGGTGTGTTGAGCTATTTAAACCCCCCCCCCCAACAAATTTACACTGTTATATCCTGTTACAAATATGCTTTTCGCATTAATAATGGCACTCTGTGTTTTCATAATTTATCATAATGATGCCATTATTGTTTATTATAGAAGTCCCTCCCCCTCCCCCAAGTCTAATTGAGGTTAAGACAGACTGTAAATGTGATAATATAGATTGCATGCTCAGAGGAAGCAGAGTTGGCATCATAGTGGAGTTTTCATTTAGGATTCGTTCTGGTGATATAGCCTCTTCCTATGGAACATTACTTTGACCCCAATATAACTCCATGTTCCCACAACCCCTCATTATAGCTACAGCTTCTCACTGCTTTTTAATTAAAAAAAAAGAGAGAGAGAGAGAAGGGGAAAGAGGAAAAAATGAAACCTAAAGCTTAGGTTAGATATTATCTGGGTACGCAGGGAGTGTCCTAGGCAGATGGCTTATTTAATTTTTTAACTCTTTCAAAGCTTTCATGGAGATGTCTTGATTTCTGTTTCCAGAGGTGTGGATGATGGATGGATATATACACAAACACACATATGCACATACAATAAGCTTCAAGATTATTGGAAGGTAAAGGCATCATCTATATAGTCTTGAAGCCAACTGTGAGCTTTGCGTAAGCAGGAATCCTTTTTGTGTCCTAGAAAGGCTGCCAGTGTGTGGTTGAGTGGCAGCAAATGCTTAGTGAGTACATATATACCACTCACCACCTATTTGGAGTAAGGCAGGGAATGTAGAAGGTTGTAAAAACCCTTAAAGGCTGATGTTCTGGTACATCCAAAGTTAAGAGTTAATCATTTTTTTCTCTAGTCCTGAAAGCAGCAGAAGCAGAGAAATGACTTCATTAAGGAGAGTTTCTTTTGTCATTCCTTCATCTTGAGGGATTCCAAACACCTTTCAAATACCAAAACAAATTAATCTGCAAAGATGACTGATAAGAATAGCTTAAGCCTCTTGGAATTGGTTGTGTAAGACACAAGGAGTGCTCAGGACTGAGCTGTTGGCCTCTTTGACAGGCTGAGTCTTTTAAGTTCCCTTTCTGGGTCAAGAGCCCTTTGGCTCTTTTTTAGTGAAATCAGTTTGACAGCTTTGAGCAGCTTGCCCATGCACATATTCTTGCTTTACTTGCTTTATTTTATATAACTGATTGTTCTCTCAGGGGTGAATATTTGGTAAATAAAATGTGGAAGTTTATTTCCGGGTCAGTGTGTTAACTTCAAGATTTTTGGTGTGGACCCTTCACAAACAATTGGAACTTCAGCTTTATAGGACTCCATATTTCATTCAGTGTTGCTAGAAAGACAGTTTCATTTTGGCTTTATCAGAGAACTATAATCTCTCAAATGGAAATCTCCTAGACCTGTGCTGTCCAGTATGGTAGCCACTTAGCTACCATATTATTGAACACTTGAAATGTGGCTAGTCTGTATTGAGATGTACTGTAAGTATAAAATATATACCAGATTTCAAAGACTTGGTATGAAAAAAAGAACATAAAATATCATATTAGTAAATTTTATATTGATTACATGATCAAATGATTATATTCTGGATATATTGGATTAAATAAAATGTTATTAAAATGAATTTCACCTGTTGTGTTTTTTTTAATTTTTTAAATGTGGCTACTATAAAATTTAAAATTACATCTGACCTATATTTCAATTTGACAGCTCTGTTCTAGACTCCTAAGCCCTTTGATAGCAAGGCATTATTTGTCTTATTCACACTTAGGGTCCCCAGTACACGGCACAGTGCCTTATACATAAAAAAACCAAACCCATTGCCGTCGAGTTGATTCTGACTCATAGAGACCTTGTAGGGCAGAGTAGGACTGCCCCATAGGGTTTCCAAGGCTGTCCCATCTTTCTCCCAAAGAGCAGCTGGTGGGTTTGAACCACCAACCTTTCAGTTAACAGCTGGCACTTAACCACTGTGTCATCAGGGCTCCTTGCCTTATGCATAGTTGACATTTAACAAATACTTCTTGAGGAAGGAAATCCTAGCCTTGATTATTCAGAGTGGTCAAATATCAGAAATGAGTAGAAACTTTTCTATTTGGAATGTTAGTGTTTGAAAAGAAACAGTTGAGGGTTGGAAGAGAAAAATGCTGAAATAAAATATATCAGGGACTTTGAATGGCTTACCCATCTGTTGGAGAGGGCCATGGGAGCTGATATGTTGGCGAAAGAGCCATATCAGAGTGTTCTAATGGGTTCTGCTGTGCCTGCCACAGAGTTGTCATGAGAAGTGCTGAAGCCGAATACCCTCTGTGAGGGGCAAGAGGGTTGGAGAAACAGTTGGTGAACAGAGGGATCACTAGAGCCTTCTTAGGGATGTTGTACTTAGACTATTTATAAAGGTTGACAAAGCTATTCTTGTTTCAAGAATCCACACTGGCCCCGTCTATCCTTGTGTCCCCATTTAGACATACTCTCCTGGAAGCCTGCGGCTGCTGCTGGAGTAGCTGATTACTTTAGGACCCTTCAAGCCTTCGAATTCTTTAATAAATGATTTGTTGAATGAATGATTAGCCAAAGTCTCATATGACAAATTCATGAGTGTGTGTTCTTGCCTGAAAGTCTCTCACATCTGTCACAATTAGGGTTCTGGAATCCCAACCTCTCCGGAAATTAGGTTCAACATTTTGAAGGGACCAACATTGTCTTTGCAAGAGTTTATGAAAGAATCTTGGCCATCCTGTCTCCCTGCTTATAAAATAGAATTGTTAACTACTTCTCCCTAGAGATATGGTAAAGATTAAAGGAGGTACTTTAAGTTCTGTAGAAAGAAAGTGCTATTTCAGTGGAAATTGTTAGAGGTAAAGATGAAACCCTCCCCTTACCTCTGAAATGTTTGTTTCAAAGAAGTGGGTTTGCAGATGTGTTCGAAAGAGATACTGCTAATGTTATTTCCACTTTACATTTCTTAACTGTGGCAGTAGTTAGCTTTCTCCTTTTAATTGTGGTCCACTGCCTTTTCCCTCTGCCCTCAGGGATAAAACAATCTAGAAATCTCCTTTCCATGGAGACCTATAGAGCTCATGCTTTGACTTGACTGCTACAGCAGTCTCACGCTAATCAGAATCACAGCAGGGCTTGTTTTATGAGCCTGAAAGAATTAGTGCCCCCAAGGGGCTGAAGTTCCTTACCTGCTGGGGAGCTGTAGATTTCTGGTTTGAAGACTGCCTTCCTTTCCCCTTCTCACAAGAAAACCATCACCTTCTTTTTCTTGTAGTCTGAGATTACTGACATCTTTCTTTCTTTTTTAGGGTAGACCAGTAATGGTAGTAATAGATCTTTATAATTTTTGTACTTATGGAAATAGGTGATTTGGCAGAAAGATGTGGCAGTCCGCTTCTGTAAAGATTTACAGAAACCCTATGGGGGCAATTCTGCTCTGTCCTACAGGGTCGCTATGAGTTGGAATCGACTCAACGACAGTGGGTATGGAAATAGAGCGTGATCATATGAAATTATAATCTATCTCAGGGATACTGGGAACGGAGCAAAAAATAGCAGGTGGTGCCCCACAAACCAAATTGTCTAATGTGAATTTTCTAAGCAATGTCATATGTTTAGACTTACTGAAGCACCTGGAATGTGGAACCAGCAGGATAGATGAATATAGAGGGGAATGACTTTCCACTGCTGGGATAGTGGAGTTCAGTAACTGTGTGGGTTAGAAGTCACAAGGTGAGATGTGTAACGTGTAATAGAAATTTGTCTGTTATTACCAAATGACTTAGCAGGCTGGCAATGAACGTGGCATTTTCTTATGTTTGGTAGTAACCTACGACATTGTACCTAACACACTGTTGGTGGGTACAGTTATTATAACACATAAAGAGAAGCTCAGCAAGGAGCCTAACACAGATGTTTTGTGTTCGGGAAGACAGAATCATGTGGATTACCTCGTAATGATAATTTTATATATTTGCTTAGTACTGATATAATCTAGAGTTCTTCCACTTCAGAAGCAACTTTATGAAGTTCACAGGGAAAAGAGTTAAAATCTCCATTTGCAGATGAGGAAACTAAGGCTTAGAGAGGTTAAATGATGTGCCCAGGTTGCTCCAGTAGTAAGTTGAGCTGAATAGAGTCCTTGGGCTGTTTGAAGTCTGGTGCAGTGTGATCTCTCCTCATCTCTGAAGCCCATTTCAGTAGTGCTCTGCTTTATTCTTATTTTAATGGAAAACAATTGTAAGAACTCCTCCATGGATTGTGGTATAAAACGCAAAATGAGGTCCTAATAGTATGCTGGAAAGAGCCCTGGACTAGGAGTCAAGAAGTGCTGGTTCTGTTTTCAGCACTGCTGTTGATTTTGTGACCTTGTGTAATACTTGACCTCTGGGCCTTTACTCTTCTGTGAAGTAGGTATTTGTAGTGTAGTAGACCCTTGGGAGTTACATATGTAATATTCTCTGAAACTTGTGAGTGACTGTAAAAAGGCTTTGTGATCTTTCTTAGACATGAATTAAAATAATGTGCTAAGGGATTGGTATTGTGGGTTGAATCCTAACCAGTGAGTCTAACCCAGTGTCCCCATCTCAAAGTGGCTTTGTTCCTTGCAATTTCTAAATACACAGAAACTTCAGTGAAGTGGTAAAACTTAGCATGTTTAAAAAAAAATTTCTATTAAAAAAAACTCAACTAACTTATAGATGATGTTAGTGGTATATTTATAGACTCATTAAGGGTCTGAAAAATAACCACTCAAAGCTTTACTGTGTTTTGTAGGATAAATTGTATGCTATGGTGCCTTTCAGTCATTGGGGAATTCTTGAAGGCTTTTAGAATATATACTGTCTGTGCCCTCTAAGTTTTTTTTAGCTCTAAAATCCTATGTTTCCTTTCTCTCTTTCTCAGCCCAACAGGGGCACAAAACGTCCCCGGGATGATGAAGAGGAGGAGCTGAAAATGCGTCGGAGACAAGGTGGTACTCGTGAACGCGGCCGATATCGGGAAGAGGAAACGACTGTAGTAGAAGAAGCAGATGATGACAAAAAAAGGCTACTTCAGATAATTGATAGAGAGGGAGAGGAGGAGGAGGAAGAGGTAACGTGACTGAGATGGGATGGGAGCTGAGACGGTTGGCTCTGACACGGTAGCTGTAGAGTGTAATTTTGGGCCAGATACTTCTCTGAGCTTTCCAGCTTCGTATGTAAGACAGAGTTAAGAATACTTATCTCTCAATGTTGAGGTGATAGTTCAGTGGGATAATGGAGGTGACAAAGTATTTTACAAAGTGTAAAGAATATTATGGATACAGTTTTTAAATGATTCTGGTGCATGGGCTATAATCGAGGCCAAAGCACTAAATTGTGGGAACAGAGAGGAAGGGGCTATTGGTGTTGACTGGGGAGGGTCAGGGAGGGCTTCCTGCACGGGGTCACATAGAAGGCACTTAGGTTTTTGAACTAGTGAATTGGCATTTGGTCTAGTCTTTGAAAGAGGAGTAGAATTGTATCAGTCAAACAAATAGAAGAAGGGCTGTTTGGGCAGAGGAAATGGCGTTAGCAAAGCAACAAAGGTGGAGAAATTCATAAGGAAACTATGGGGTTTGGTATTTAGGTGTGACTGAAAAAATACATTTTAGGGAAGGTGATGCCTTAGAGCCTTTACACTCATTCCTGCCTCTGGACCTTTTTACTTCTATGTCCTCTGCTGGAATGCTCTTCCCCTAATACTTTGCATGGCTAGTTTCTTAGTAAGGTCTCAGTTTTCTCCTTAAGAGAGATCTTCGCTGTCTGTGAGGTAGCCCCACATGTCATTCTCTTATTCTCTTACCACATTATTCTGTTACTGACTTCATAGCACTTACGATCTGAAATTCTTGTTTGCTTATTTTACTCATTTGTGTCCCTTCCCCACAGTAAAATGTAAGTTCCATGGAAACAGGGATGGCTCTGTCTTGTTCACAGCTGTATCTCTAGCACTCAGAATGGTGCCTAGCTCTTGGTAGATTCTTAATAAATATTTATTGAATGAATAAATGGATGAACCTGAAAAGATTAGAGGGTAAAATATCAATGATTAAAAATAAAATGACCTTACCTTTGTGTCTTTTTAAATCCTTAAATGTTAACTTGTATGTTATTTCACTCTGTCATTTTGTTCAATATGAATTATGGAAATAGATTCTTAAGAGCCAGCTGTTTTTCGGTTCCCTCAAAGACATGATGCTAAGTTTGGATTTAAAACTGGAGTGTGAATCTGAGAAGGAAAAAAAAACAGATTCATATTCCAAAAAGGTCTTTACTGTGTTATGACAATAGCTCTCTCCTCATTAGGCTTTGCGCCGGTGCTAATTTGGAGGTCTGCCCTTAAAAGATGATGACGCTTTGAAAATCTGTGGTGGGAGACAGTCGTGAATTTCTGAATTTCCTCTCTGAGGGCAGCAGCTCTGCCAGGGCTTAGACAGTGTGTGTAGCACATCCTCCCTCTCGCCCTCCTCACCAGCTTCTGCTCAATCTGTTAGCCCTGCAGCGACAGTTCATTGGCAGGTATAATTCCCACGTAGGGCAAGGCAGGTTCTGGAGGATTAGGATAGTAGCTGTCATGGGTAAGTGGTTTCTAGCCTGGGAGACAGAAATGTAATGTGGGACTAGCCCTTCTGTTAAGGGACAGGGAAAAAGAGATCACTTTGTAAAAATGGCACATGGAAGGCTACAAGTCCAGGAGTTATTTCCTCACTGCTATCAAAGTCCCATTTGATGAAAAAAAGTGATGGTTGCCCCTGTAAAGTTACGTGAACTTGTAAAATATTATTGTCCTTTTTGTGCTACATCACCAGCTTTCATCTTTCTGAAATCTACCTCTGGGTTCTGAAGTTGAGCTATTGGAGATACTGCTGTGGCCAATGAGTAAGACTGATAATTCAGTTTTCCCCCAGTGTTGGAGAGAAATTAAAGGAGGGAAGGCCAAACCCTGGAGAGATGAGGACTTTGGAAATCCCATGAGAGCTGTATTAACATTAATATAGTTTATCTATAGGGTAGACAAGATGTTAGCTAAGGGAAGTAAAAGCAGTGGATATTGAGGTCATTTAAAAGCGATTTAACCCATTCCTAGAAATTTAGATTATTTTAATTAAAGTCTACTGGTATGTGGGGTACAATGTGCCTGTTGCTAGTAATAACAGTAACAGCTTACGTTAATATAATATAATTATCATATAGTTTACAAAACAATTTAATGTATATCATTTCTTTAGGTCTCTCTGTGATCTTGAAAGATAACATCTTCCTTCCTCCCTACCTCCTTTCCTGTCTACCTTCCTACCTACAGGTTTTCACTGTGTGCCTGCTGTGTGCCAGGCACTGTGAACAAGTAGGCATAGCTCAGCAACAGGGATATACGCCCCAGTTTGAGGTTGGGCAACATCTTCCTTATAGGCCATGTGAAGGATTTGTAATTTTAAGTGCCAAGTGGATAAATTCAGGAAAGACTTTGGAGGTAGAATCAATTGGACTTAGAGGGTTTGAAGAATATATTCAGGAAAGTAACATTGCCACATGGCCAGTTAGTAGTGAAGCTGCGTTCTGAGTCCTGACTGATCCAGGACACTGACTTCAGTTTTTACATGTTAGGGAGCCTCTCTTTAAACTGTACACTCTGGGGAGGGGATGCGAGACCAGCAGAGTACCTCAAGACCCAGGAGTCATTGATGTAATCTAAAAAACTACGTCATGCCCAAAATGAGTTTATAGGTGTCTCCCACTTAAAACCCAATATATGAAAATAAAAATTTAACAATAAAATAATAGCTAACATTTTTGAATAGTTACAAAATTATGGGATGATACAGTGTTTTCCAGAAGGATCCATTTCAGGTTCTTGTAATAGCAGTTTCTTTATTGCATTCAGGTGTGAGTTATGGTCAATGACTACAAAGCTGTGAAGCTGGGAATTGGGAGAGTGTTAGAGAGGCAGAGTGCATTATAGCATGTTAATTCAAACTGGAAAGGAAACTGAAGATAAAACATTTCTGAAATGTGTAGATTTGGGGGGGAAATGGTTCCGTTTTCAAAAAGTTCACTTTATTTACCTTTGTAGGTATTATTCCACTGTATGAAGTAAGAAAACTCTGTATAGTCTTGCTTTTTTATGCTTCCTCTGGGCAAGAATACTAAATTCTTGATGTTATGTCAGCATTCCACATACTTGTCTGATTCTCTTCTTAGCAGCTAGTGAGGACTAGACACAGTAATGTGTAAGAAATGCAAAGTAGCGACTATAGCTAACAAACAACCATTCTTAACTCATGAGCTATACAAGAATAGGTAGTAGGTCCGATGTGGCCTGTGGACCAGTCCCTGGTGTGGGAGAAAGACCAAGAGGCCCTATCGCTGGCCCTATCACTGACTGAACAAGTTCTTCTTAACCTGAGTCTTATCTACACAACAAAGGAGAAGGACAAGATAAACATTATACAGTGTTGAACATTGTTGCTTACTGTATGCCATACTGTGTGCTCAAGAATATTTGTTGAATTAATGAGTCTTTAACTCCTTACGAATTTACTTTGCTGTAGATACTGGGCATTATGTGAGACGTGCAGAAAAATACAAAAGAGCATATGGCGTAGACTCTTAGCCCTCATTCTAGTGGGAGAGACAAAGTGTGGACTGTATGTTTAAACCAGAGAGGTAAATGGCAGAGTGTGGTGGAACATAGAAGCCCAATGAGGAACACAGGAAAAAAGTGGTGATAGTAAACGAAAAATCCCTGTGGACTGAAGTTGTTGCATTTGTCCCTTTGTACCAGGAGGAACCACTGGATGAAAGCTCAGTGAAGAAAATGATCCTCACATTTGAAAAGAGATCGTACAAAAACCAAGAGTTGCGGATTAAGTTTCCAGACAATCCAGAGAAGTAAGGCCCTGTTTTGCTGATGCATATACATCCTTTCTCCTCTGAGGTGGCTTTGGTTTTTATTTGTGTGTTTTGTTTGCCTTGGCTTTTGTGATTTATTTTGGGAGTCCCAGGACAATCCACATGTTCAGGAAATCACTAGAAGGACTCATAGGACTAGAGGCAGTGGTGCTCAAGGCTATGGTTTATTACAGCAGAAGGATACACAACAGGATCAGCAAGGGAAAAAGATACATCAGGCAGAGTCTGGAGAAATCCATGCACAGGCTTCCTATGTTTTCTCCCTCCCAGTGAATAGGTCGACAGACATGCTTCTTTCTCGAGCAGTGAAATGCATCAACACGTGTGCAGTGGTTTCAGTGGGTTAGGGAAACCCATTTAAGACCCAGAGTCCAGAGTTTTTATTGGAGGCTGGTCATATAGGCATTCTCTGCCAGCCACACCTACCAAAATCCAGACTCCCCGAAGGAAAGCAGATGTTCAGTGCCCTAGGTGGGCAAAGCAACCTTATCACTTAGGGAACATTTCAAAAGCAAAATTCCCAGATGCCAGCCAAGCGCCAGCCCTACAGGCAGACCCCTCTACAGATCAGGCCTGCTATGTTAACTCTTGCACTATTTTTCTCAAAGCTCAAAACTGACCATGGCTACCATTTGTGATAACTTTACTATTAAGAAGATGTCAGAAGCTTTGGAGGTAGATGGATGTGACTTCCACATGACCTTGAATAAGTCGCTTTCCTTCTTAGCCTCATGTTTCTTATCTGTATAAGGAAATAATACCTTCCTCACTGGGTTGTTATGAAGATCAAATGAGAATATTTGAGTGTTTTGCCCCGCACCTGGTACACAGTAGGTGCTCATGAAATGGTAGTTAATATGATTGTTATTACACTAGCACCTCGGTGCACTGTGAATTGCTATATTGAGGAATCTGGTATCTTTTAGTCAGTCTTGAATCCTAACTAAAGGGATCTTCGTATTTATACAGATCTTAATGTCCTAAATCTTTACCTTCCCTCCTTATATTTCTCCTTCCTAGGACATACACTTTTAATGAATTTTAATATGCCCACAGCCCCTAGGCAATTAAGAGTTGAATAATACACTGTTCACTCAAGTTTATAGGTTACTAGGGATCTCCACTGTGAATGCAAGGTAGAAGGAAATGTACACCTTAAAAGAGATACAAGCCGAATGCTATGGGACATAGAGGAAGAAACGGAGAATACCAAGTTGGGCTATTGAGGGCTTCACAGAAGAGGTGGTATTTAAGCTAGGATTTGACAAGTGGTTCTGATTTTAATGGGCAGAAAAGGACACAGAAAGACATGTCAGGCAATGTGAATAGTGTGAACAGAGGCACAGAGGTCCCATAGGGCATAGAGGATCCAGTCTTCACAGAAATGTTGTGAGACCAGTGCAGTCCCCTGTGTTCTCCCTGTACTGTGGCTCACTGTGTTCTCCCTGTACTGTGGCTGAGGAGCCAGGAGAAACTAGGCACTGGACCTGGGGTCACAGCCCCCTTCACAGTAGGAGTAGCTAGATCACAGTTCAGCTTGCTCAGCACCAGCGTCCTATCAGGTTTTGTGCTGACCTTCACCCAGGGCTTCGAACATGTTTGGTCTGGTTAGAACCCCTGCTGAGAATCTGTATTTCTAACAAGTTCCCAGGAAGTTATACATAAGAATCACCTGGGGATCTTATTAAAATGCAGATTCTGATTCAGTATATCTGGAGTGGAAATACAAATTCTCAGCCAGAAACTTGTTAGAAATACATATTCTCGGCAGGGGTTCAAACCGGTTGGAAGCCCTGCCTTCACCGTACGATAGCACCTGTCACATTGCACTGTGTGTGTGTGTGTGTGTGTGTGTGTGTGTAATTACACAAATAATACATAAATAGATTGTCATTGTAAAAAATACCAGCAGTGCATAATTAGAGTAAAAAGCAAGTTTTCCTTCACTGCACTGACCCCTTTTGCGTTCCCCTCCCTAGAGGTAACTCCTGTGAACGATTCTGTGAGGATCCTTTTAGATCGTTTGTGCATGCTAATTTACATATCATTTTCTATATGCTTATTTACATATGCATATATGCTAACATATTTTATCTACATAAATCATGCTGCACCTCAGTTTCTTTGACCACATAACAGTTACAGGAGATCTTTGCATGTTAGTGCATGCATATCTACCTCATGCTTTTTGACTGGTGCATAGTACTTCATGGTTTGGATATACCATGATTTATTTAGCTGTTTTTCTATTGATGGACATTTGGTTGTTTTAAATGTTAATTTTTATACGCAATGCTACAATAAACCTTCTTGTACAGGTGTCTTCATGTATATCTATTTCTATAGGATCGATACCTAAATGCTGAATTCCTGGATTGAAAGGTGTGTACGTTTTAAACATTTGGTAGCTACTACCAAATTTCCCACTGTGTCCTTTTATTTCCCTACCAGCAGCTACATCCTTGCCCACAATGATGTGATTGATCTTTAACACTTTGCTATTTGTTTTATTGTTATTTCTTTACTGCATTAGATTCTGTTCCTTTTAGGAGATGGACTGCGTCTTATTTGTCTCTGTACCTGCCATGCTGTAGGTGCTCAGTAAACATGAGAGATCTTATATAGCTGATGACGTGTTTGTTACATCCTCACCCTCAGAACCTAAGGATGTGTTATATATGAGAACGTTAGATCGTAGGTTGATAACACTGGAAATTTTAGAAATCCAATTTATAATATTGCCTTTTGTCCACTTGGTAGGTGTACTTCTGTCAATTTAGAATAATGAGTTTCTGCAAGTTATGTTTACCATCTACCTCTTCTGTACTGCTGATGCTCTAGTGTTACCGTTCACCAACTAGTTTTAAGAAAATTGATACTTTATTTATGTTTTTTAAAAGTGTTTTCCATTCAGTCAAAATTTATGTACTATTTTAGTGTTTAAACATCTGAACGTTTGAAAATTGAAATCATGCATGAAGAACCTTTTTTTTTTTTTTTCTTTTTCATGCCAAAAGGCAGTTTGGAAACTACGCTGTGTTTTAACCTTGAGCTCTTGAATTCTTACTGGCGCAGTGTCTTTCATAATTCTCTAGACCGGCAAGGTGCGATTAAGATGAAAATTGCTAGAGCATATTTGAATGAAACTTTCCAGTCGAGATCAGAAACATTCAAATTTATTTTCCCATATATGCAATTGTCATTTTGATTGCATACCCAAAATGCCTCTCTTCATTTAGCTGCGTTTCAGATTCAATTGACAATTCTCCTTATGCAGCCTCCACTTTGCACCGTGTGATCTTTTCCCCCAGACATCTCATTGAGTTGAATGTGCTGTTTCCCTAGTAAATCCTTTACTAGTTCTTCTTTTCTGCAGGGACAGAGTTATTTAGTTTAGCTTTTTGGTCTCAGGACGCCTTTGCACTCTTAAATTGAGTACCCCAAAGAGCTTATTTTAGAAAATTCTAGAAAACACAGGAATACACAGGCACACATTCCATTAGCCATCAGGGCAATGATACCATCACATGTGTAGCTCTCTAGAAACCTCACTGTATACTCTTGAGAGAATGAGAGTGGAAACAGCAAATGATGTCTTGGTATTATTACAAAAATAGTTTTGATCTTGCAGGCCTCCAAAAGGATTTTGAGCCACCTCCATAGGACCGTGCTTTGAGAACTGCTGATTTAGTTGGGTGAGGGAGAGCCATGTTATTCTCCTAGTCAGCCCAGAGCCCGGGCAGTGATTGCTGGTTTTGTGGTTGCCAGAGGCATAACTAGGGTATGGCAGGTATTGCACTGACCCTGGGTATGTGATGCCACTGAGCAGTTTCTATTACCTCAGTATGGCCAACGGCGTATCTAGGGAAAATGGTACCTATGGTAAGCTCTGAAATTGCGCCTCTGTCCAACCATCTGACACCTCTCTTTTAGATAAATTCACCATAGTAATCAGCTTAAAAATACAAGTCAAGCTCATTAATCTTTTAATTAACACGTTACTGTGCTTGAGGAAGGATGTTGGACTGTACCAGGTTAATAGAAACTGCCCAGTGGTGCTACGCTTCTAGGGCTGGTACAATACCCTAGGTATGCCACTGTGTTAGAATTCATCGGTTTCTATTGCTTTTCTGCCGTTATTGAACTTCGCTGGGCACTTGCTAATTCCCTTTGTGGTTAAAGGAGAACATCCTGCTGGTTTGAAGCAAATGTACATGGGCAGGCTAGCAGAATATTCTCCATCATGCCAGAGAGAATTGATGACCCCATCTCAGCCTGGGTTACTGTTTTAATATGTTGCTCTATTGCTTTCACATTGCTCTCTAACTTGATCCTTTCCCCCAGCTGTGAGTCATCTCTTGCTGAGGGTTGCCTCATCCCTGAAGATAGCCCTCTGCAAAAAGTAAATGTGTACTTAATGGAAGTAGGCATATACTTTTCAACAAAAAAGGTTTTTTTTTTTTTTGGTTACAGCATAACACACTTGAGGGTATCTAAATTCATTGAGCACCTACTATGTGACGAGCATTGTTAGGCACATTATATTTATTATCTCTTTTAATCCTTACTATAATTCAGATAGTAAGATAAGGAAACTCAGGCTTAGAACTCCTTTGACCAGGTTGGGACCCCGGGCTCTGTGTTCCCATGACATTTCTATTGGGCAGTACTGGGCATCCTTACAATTAATTGCATGTCATAGATTGTATTCCTGTAGGCTTGGAACTCCATGATGCCAGCAACTGGGACTATTTTGTTATCTATTATATCCTTGGAGCCCTGGTGGCACAGTGATTAAGAGCTTAGCTGCTAACCAAAAGGTCAGCAGTTTGAATCCACCAACTGCTCCTTGGAATTGCTATGGGGCAGTTCTGCTCTGTTCTGTAGGGTCGCTCTGAGTTGGAATCGACTCCATGGCAGCGGGTTTGGTTTTGGTATTATATCCTCAGTACCTAGCACAGTGACTGGTACCTAGTGTGTGCCCAATTAGTATTTGTTGATACACTGCCTGTGATTACACAGCCAGTAAATAGTGTGGCTGGGAGTGTGACCCACGTCAGCCTTGTTTTTGAGTCCACAAGACTCTTGTGGGTATTTTTGTGATCTTTCCCTGCTGGCAGTTTGTTTTGTTTTGATAATTTTATGATTTGCTAAATTTAAAAACGTCGGATTAAGACCACATATTTGGGAGAATAATCTCAAAGTTAAAGGGAGCCTAAAGGTATAGTCTGTTCTCCCATCTAATTCTTGACTTTTTTTTATATCCTCCTTTATTGCCTACCTCCAGTGACAAGGATCTAACCTTCCAAAGAAACCTACCCCATCATTTGGCAGCTCTGACTTAAGAGATTTCAACTTAGAATGAGAAAGAATTTCAGCCAATTAGATAAGAGGATATCTAGACTCCTTGTAATCTCGGTTGCTTTCCTGAATTGGTTTCCCTATCCCTCCTAAGGTAGAGTTCCCATAACAGGTCACAAACTTTTGGGGTCATCCCATCAGCATGGATCACTTGATAATTCTATATCATACTTCTTTTAAGCAGCCACAGAAACATTTTCGGCAGCTACTTGCCTCTGTTCCTTCATTTGGCAGGCATCTGCCGAGTTTCTGTGGTGGACCAGGGAGTATGCCAGGTGCTGGGCGTCCTGAAATGAATAAGAAACAGTCTCTGTCCTGGCAGAACTATTTTATGGTTCTGATTTGTATTGCAGTTGCAGTTGACTAAAACCATCAAATCCTTTCTACACGTGGGCTCTAACTGAACTGTATGTTTCCCATCCCATACTTTTGCACTTGTTTTTTATAGTTCAGTGCAGTTCTTTATGTGAATCCCAGGTGATTTTCCTTCTGTTAGATTTGTACCATCATTATTACCTGTCAGGAACTTTGTGAATTGATTCTCCCGGCTGGTGTGTTCACTTTAAGCTCCTTAAGCTTTGTGTTCTATGACATTAAGTTTCCTTCTGTATATCTTCACACAAGCCATTGTTTAGAAATAACAACAAAATGAAACAGTTGTTCTAAACAGCCTTAAGGGTAGAGCCCTGTAGGATACCACCAACCTGATACAAAAATGGACAAAGAAGAAGCACAAATAGTCGGTAACATTAAAAATATTTTAGCCATCTTTGTATCAAAATGCAAAATAAAAAGTAACTTATATTTCCCATCTCAAATTGGAGGAGATTTTAAATACTACTACTTGTAAAGCAGGTGAGAGGAAACAGGCACTTTTTATACTGTTGGTACCCTGTTAGTGCAGTAGTTAAATGCTCAACTGCTAACCAAAAGGTCAGCAGTTCAAATCTACCAGCTGCTCCTTGGAAAACCTATAGGGCAGTTCTTCTCTGTCCTATAGGGTCGCTATGAGTCGGAATCTATTCCAGGGCAATGGTTTAACCATACCTTCCTGGCAAAATGTATCTAAATCTGGTAAGATGTACATACTGTTTGAGTTGGCACTGTCTTTCCTGGGAATTATCCTAACACAGTAATAATGAGTACATGCATTTTCGTGTTATTTGTTATGGCGGAAAAGTGGAAAACATCTGAATGTCTGACAAAGGAGGTTTGGTTAAATATATTATGGTACCTCCACACCAGGGGGATACTATGTAATTATTTAAAATTTATGATTTAGAACGGGCGTTGCAGATAAGGTGCATCTCCCACACCCGCTTGGTGATTGATTGGTAGTCTCCTCCTGGAACACTGTGTTGAGAAGGATTCTGAAGCTATGTCTGTCTGGTTGAGCAGGGTAGAGTGCTGTACTTAATAGTACTCGGTGAGGGGTTTTGCCGTGAAGAGAAGGACTGACAGTAAGTATGTCAGGCATTGGCTCCCTGTTGAGAAGAATATTTAATGATAAAGGGCATTGTTCAGCCTATGTTAACAAAAATAACAATTGGATGTAGAACTGTATACTGTATAGGCTTACTTTTGGAAAAAAAAGGTCTATGAGTTGACAAAATGACTTAACCATACCAAATTATTATAAATGATTATTTCAGGTTAATAGGATTACGGATGATTTCTGTTTGCTTTTTTGAGGAATTGTCTTTATTTTCCAAATTGTCTACAAAAAGTATTTTGTAATCAGAAAAATATATATATAAATATTATAGGACAGAGTAGAACTGACCTATAGAGTTTGATTAAAAATAGTAGTGGGGAAAAATAGTGGAGAGGGATATTGTCTGAAATATAGGCATGTTTTAAGGAATTTACAGTCTCCAGGTTTCGTTACTTGCATAATCCAACCTTTCTGGAGAGGTGGTTTCTGCCCAGTCGCTCGACCTCTGGAAGTGGATGAGTCGTATATGACTTAAAGAGTCCCTGCTTACGTTCCTTTTCTTCAGGGCCTCAATTCAATTTAGCAGGAGTCTGTGGATATATAGAGACAAAGATATAATTCCTGTCTTTAAACTTACATTCTAGAAGGGACAACGGACATATAATAATAATAACAATAGCAGTAGTAATAATAATGAGAACAAATACTTATATAGTGCTTTTTATGTGCTAGGGATTGTTCTAAGTGCCTTATGCATATTTACTCATTTACTCTTTACCTATAAGATAGATAACATTATTATCCTCGTTTACAGATGAGGAAACTGAGGCATGGAGAGGTTAAGTAGGTGGCTAAGCCAGGGTCAGACCCAGGCAGTCTGGCTCCAGAGTCTGTTTAACCACTACTTCCTCTCTGTCAGGTATCATTTACTTGCTTTACATGAACTAGCTCATTTCCTTCTCAGAACAAACCTTCCTGTTTTGTTCATCAAAAGCTTAGCGGGCATTTCTTATATGTCAGATACTCCTGAGTGGGGGGAGGGCATGCGGAGGTGAACACAAAGCAGTTCTGTTCTCAGTGCCTGAGTATAGGTTTGTTGGAAAGTTCAGGTGTGGAAATGTGAGTGCAGTTTCATGCTATATAAGATATGGTGGTGATTATGGTATGCCTCAAACTATATTTGCTTTACTTTGGGACCTGCGTCTTAGTCATCTCACTGAAGGGGAAGTGAGGGAGGGGAGGGTATTTCGGAATGGCAGAAGAATCTAAGTGTTTTCCTTTGGGGGAAGGAGAATAATTGGCCCTTGATATGAAGTGGGGAGTAGGAGAAACTCATTTTGGATTAGTAGGATAACTATGTTCTGGACAACAGAATGAATTGCCATACCAAGGGGTAATGGTAGCTAATCCACAGGACTGGTGAGCAGACCATTTAATGCTGCAAAATGCTTCAGGAGCCTCTAAAAAGGCAGCTTGTGACTGCAAGAGTAAGAGGAACCCTATAATGAGATCTGAATCCAAGATTGATTTTTGTAATGAGGAAATCGATTTCCCAAGGAAATTGTGTGACAGTATGATGTTTGGATGAGTGTACTTCTTGGTTGGTCTGTTGTAGACACTTTGACAGATCATCTCTCTGTCTGGATTGTGTTGCTGTTTGCTCCTCGGTGCTGATAGCGCCACATTCCTTTCAGTGATGCTGTCTTGTTTTCCCCTCCTAGGTTCATGGAATCCGAGCTGGACCTAAATGACATCATTCAGGAGATGCACGTGGTGGCCACCATGCCAGACCTGTACCACCTTCTGGTGGAGCTGAATGCTGTGCAGTCTCTTCTCGGGTTGCTTGGACACGATAATACAGATATCCTTTCAGGTCTGTCCTCAGTAGAAAGGCTGACACATTGGAGGAAATACTGTTTACTCTCATCTCCTGTTTGTCTCTGCTGATGTGTACTCTCACCTCTGGTGTTCTCCTTCCATTCTAATTATCTCCCATCCTGAAACACACGCTGCCCTTTACTCATTTGCAAACCTAGTTTTATCTGTTAATAAATCTGGGCAATCCTTAATTGTCCTATTTGCTCTTATTAGTACTAGAATACATCCTGATGAATCGGTCCACACATTAACAGCATTCATTTTCAGGATCTGGATTTGGGGGCCCATTATAGAGGCAGGGCCAGAAAGGACTTGAATCTGTTGATCTAGACATCATTCCGCTAACAGGTGGCCAAGTGGAGTTGAGACCAGAGAAGGCAGTGAACCGTGGTGGAAAGCACATTAGGATGTCCAAGAGGACAGGGATTTTCATTTCTTTTGTCCTCTGCTGTGTTCCCAATTCTTTAAAAAAGCCTAGGTACACAGTAGTATTTGATATTTGTTGAATGAGCATTAGACTTAAACAGAGAATCTGCATTTGATTCCCAGCCTCATTATTTGTGTGAAATCTGGTGCCCCTCTAAGCCTTAGTATTCTCATCTGCAAAAGTGGAGTAGTAACCTTTGCCTTTCAGTATTATTCAGAGGATTAAAGGAGATTGTTTAAGTGCTGAGCACAGTCCCTGACACAGAGTAGGTACTTAGTAAACGTTAATTGTAACTAAATCTGAATCATGGCTTCCAAAACCTTTTTCTACTTTGTCTTTGCTGTCAGACGTGCAGCAGCTTTTGCTGCAAAAGCTTTTTGATGTGCCTGTGGACTAGGTTATGTTCATTAAACCAAATTCTCTTTCAGTAGTTGTTTTGTTTGAATCCAGATTTCCAAAGGTAAGAGACAAATGTAGTTAGTCTGCTTGAGTGATATTCGTGGGGAATCTGCTGCTGCTTCATGTTACTTTCATCTTTCTGGTAATCTCCCTCCTGAGAGAATGTCTGACTAGATTCTTTCCTGCCTGATAATTCTCGCAGAAATAAATCAGTGAATAATTTTAATGTAGGCTTCTTAAAGAGTGTTCTTTAGATGTTTCTGATACTTCATATAATGTTAGACATTATTAAGAATTGCTCTGCAAGTCCCCAGATTATTGATGACTGTGTTCCCCAGGGTTCACTGTGGGGCTCTGGGTTGTACGAGAACCCTCTCTTGTTTCCGAGTGAGCTTGGTATAAGCTGTCATGAATTCATTCAGTAGACATTCTTTGAGTGCTCATTATGTGCCAGACACTGCTAGGCCCAGAACAACCAAAGGCTGGTCTGAGTCCTCAAGCAGCATCAGTCAGTAAATATATATTGGGTATCTTGGGTATCTACTGTATGACTGGCCCTATTCAAGATACTAACCCTTGAGGGTTTAGTGACTAAAAGTTCTTGTTGTGATTTCACATTTCAATTCACCTACAGAATGGTAGATTTTCACAATCTGACAGACCTTAGAGATGACTTAACCCAGAACCTTATTGATTGATCAATGAGTCTGTGATATTGGACAGCTAACTGATGGCAAAGTTAGGTTAGCACTCCAGTTTCCTGATTTCCGGTCCAGTGTTCTTTCTAGAGCACATTGAGCTCTGAAGAGTCTTTTCCCTTTGGAATTTACTACATCCCTGATAGAGTTACATAGTCGCCTTTTACCATGTGTATTAGTACACAGATTACCTAGTTTATTTCTGAAAACACGGCATTCATTCTTTTTTTCCACTGCTGCTAACTCAAAATAATAGTAGCAGCTTTCCGAAGATACTGACATTTTGCTGATTCACCAGCTTGGTTCCTGCTGGGGAGAAGACTGACACAAGAAATGCTGTACAACATCAGCATACTTGGAGAAGGCAAGGGCACAGATGTTCAAAGTTGTTAAGTTCTGGTCTTTAAAAAGGGAAACAAAAGAAATCCCCCTATAATAACTTTGACAGACTGCCATATCCCTCCTGTTTTCTGAGATCTAATCTGTTCTGTTTTTTCCCTCTCGTATGCCAACCTTCACCCAACTGCCCTAATGATATTTTTTAAAATCTGATTTTTAATTATGCACTGCATCAAATTTAAAGCGCATTTGAAATTTTTTTAATTACCTTAATTTTAATTAGATGCAACAATTAGAGTAAATGTCATCCTCCGCAAAGTATAATTTTTCTTGAGACTGGTTTCAGGAAAGGGTAGGCCCTCTTAACTTGCATCTAACATATCTTCTATCAGTTGGAACGATGATCTCCCTGCAACATTGCACTCTGCTCTTTGTCTTATTTGTGATCTATAATGGAAATTTTTCTTCAGGAAACGGTTGTTAACAATTTACTGTTGTACAGCTGTAACTGCCTGAAACACCTTACCATGAATAAACAATTTCATGGCAGTCATGACTTAAATTTTTAATCTTTTTTAACTCTTCATTTATCAGCCAAGACCATACATGGCTGGTTATGTTCCCAGCAAGCACAGGTCATCTTTGCTTTGTCCTTCTTCAAGAAAACATAAACTATAGGGATTTTAATTGGATCAGAGGCTGGTTTGTTGTAACCTTAAGAGGGAGAGGATGTGAGAAAACAGCTTGTGCCTCATCCTGTCAACCGTGAGAAGCTGCTGCAGAGTTTATTCCGGCGCTCTGCATCACTGCTGCTGGTGAGGGCTTGTCAGCGCTGCTGTGCCTCATCTCCACCCCCAGAGGCTGGAGCCCAGCCGTTGGCTGGCTGTGAGCGGAGTGGAATCTGGTCTGTGCAGAGCACCCCTGGGGGGTGGAGAGGGGGAGGAGGGGCACACATCTCACACTGTGAAGAGTTACTCTGAATGCGCTAGGAGGAGGAGAAGGTGGAATCCAACAGCTGCTGCCCTTTAAAAATGCTGCTTTTTTAAAACAATTTTTCCTTTAAAGTAAATCATTTAAACATGTTTAGAGTCCTTTTTTGTGAACCTTTTCTAGTGTGTTTACAGAAAAATAAAACCAAAGATATTTTCAAGAGAGTCCCAGATAGAGCTAGAGAAAAATGTAAAACAAAGTTCAAACTCAAAAAAAAGACCAGACTTACTGGTCTGACAGAGACTGGAGAAACCCCAAAGTATGGCCCTCGAACACCCTTTTAACTCAGTACTGAAATCACTCCTGAGCTTCACCCTTCAGCCAAAGATTTGACAGGCCCATAAAACAAACAGTAATACACGCTGCTCAACTATGTATATGAGACTAAATGGGCACACCAGCCCAGGGGCAAGGACAAGAAGGCAGGAAGGGACAGGAAAGCTGCACAAGTGGAAATGGGGAACCCAGGGTTTAGAAGGGAAGAGTTTGACATGTGATGAGGTCGGCAACCAATGTCACGAAACAATATGTGTGTTAATTGTTTAATGAGAAGCCAATTTGCTCTGTAAAGCTTCATCTAAGCACAATTTTTCAAAAAAAACTTTTCATAAGGTATTGCTAAACAGTTTTTGTATCCTGGTTTAAGTCAGATTTACCCAATTTGCCTAAAGGAACAGGAGGAATAAAACAAGGGGATAAGAAAACCCCAGATGGTAGGTAATCATTCCTCCCAGTGCACCAAACCCATAAGTAACCTGTTTTTGTGAGTCTTTTGCCATGTTCTCAATTTGAGTGTCAAGTCAATAGAGTCCTTTCCAAAGTCATTCTGATAGATCACCAGCATTTTCTGGGTGCCTCCTTTGTATGATAAGCTGTGCTGGGTGTTATTGGGGGAACCAGAAATATTAACTCCAGTTGAGAGTGAAAACACTCAAATTACTACCCCAGTGCATGTGTGGTCACTGCCCTTGGAGTGTTCAGGAAATGCCATTCAGAAGGTGTGGGTCATCTGTGGCTTGAGAGTGATCAGGGAATTGAGTATTAGAAGGATGGGTCAGCTTTTGGTAGATATGGAGACGAGTACATTTCAGATTTTATTTTCATGGTCTCTGCATTGGCAGTGGAAGTTGCCATTCCCCTTATGATGGAGGCTGATTTTGTACTCTTGCTGGTTGCTCATATAGTCACTACAAACTTACCAGGATATCAGGTATGTGCCTTTATTAAAACACACACACAGAGATATAAACTACTGCTTCCCAGCTAAGTGCCTTTTTCTTTAGTCAAAAGTGGTAATCTAAACTCAAAGTCAGCTTTCTCTCTACCCCTTGGTGGTTTAGAAAAGTGAGGTCTCATTGTAATGTTAACTAAGGCATCAGTACAGTGGGTTGCATACTGATATGCAGGAAGAGAGAAATTCGTGTTGTTAGTTATAGATTAGGTCATTGGTGCTGATGGGACAGCTCGTTTTTGTCTGGAATAATTTTAAGGAGTGGTCAGTCATTAGCACTATTCTCTTCTCAATTAGTGCTTAGTTTTCTCAGACTCTGGAAATCCAGGAGGACTTGCATAGTTGTCTGGATTTTGTAAAGGATTACTCTGGGAACTTAGAAAATAAGGAGCAGACTGAGAGTTTTTAGACCAGCAGGGATCAATTGAAGTTGAGCAGTTTGGATCTGAGGATGCTAGAGTAGAACAAACTGACTGAGACAGACCATGTTGCCCCAGAGGGTATGTACAATAGGTGAGGGTGCCTTGTGTTACAGACCCAGTGTTAATGAGCAAGAATAGGGCTGGGAAGGGTTTGAGCCTCCTGAGGGACTTTCTTCTAATTGGACTGGGAGGAAGTTGGTTATTGCTCCAGTGCTTTCCTGCAGCAAGCACTGTCTAACAAGACTCACAGATCTCAAGCTGTTGTTTGCTGGGAGCTATTCTTGTCTTGATACTTCTAGAGTCAAAATTACATTTAAAAGAATTTACTTCTGCTTTGTCTCATCTGTAGTCTAACTTCGCTCCTAATATATATTGAAAAGCAGCCCCTGTTTTTGAGCCAGTTAAACATGCTCTGAAGAAAGGCAGATTAGGTAAAAAGTCAAAACGGCAGTTTTGGAAATGGACCTCTTAACGTAACTTTTGATCTTGTTTGTGGATTTTAGATGAATTCTGTATTCCTGGAAGGTTAGGGTGGTTGTGGCCTGCTTTGGACATTTCCCCTGTGGCATAATAGTGCCCACTAGCATTTAGTAGGTACTTAATAAGTGCTGAATGAGTGCATTTTCTCCCTCATATTAGTTTGATCTAGGACTGGAATAAAATTAAGAGTCCAGGTTCATTCTAAGTTGCTTTGTGCCAGCTATTTACAAAGGAGGAAAAGGCCATATTGTCTGTATTTTGAAGTTCATCTACACTAATTTAACTCTAATCATTGTCCTAGTGTAGGAATAAAAGGCTCCTTCGAAGGGAGGATGGTGAGGCTTCGTCTTACATACTTTGGACATGTTGTCAGAAAGGACCAGTCCCTGGAGAAGGACATCATGCTTGGTAAAGTAGAGGGTCAGAGAAAAAGAGGAAGACCCTCAACAAGATGAATTGAAATGGTGGCTGCAACAGTGGGCTCAAACGCAGCAACAATTGTGAAGATGGCGCAGGACTAGGCAGTGTCTCTTTCTGTTGTACATAGGGTCGCTATGAGTTGGAACCGACTCGACAGCACCTAACAACAACAGTAATAAAAGAAAAGATTTTTTAAAAACACCTCCACATTTGTTTCGTTAAATCAGTGGCATACTCTGAATCTATACTGATGGATTTTTCTTAAGGAAGCCTTTTTTTTTTTTTTTTA
>NW_004443944.1:26419534-26470914 GCF_000243295.1 Trichechus manatus latirostris | reverse complement strand
CAGTTACTACAAATGTTGCCCTATGACAATGGTTAATAATCTCACAACACATCAACAATATCCTTACTCAATCTTGTGTTCCCTATCACCAGCTTTTAAGGAAGCCTTTTTGAGATTACTTTTTAAAAAGCCATCTGCTTAATGCATCTTGCTCCTTTTTCTCTGTATCTTTTTTTTTAACATTTTATTGTGGTTTGGGTGAATGTTTACAGAGCTAATTAGTTTCCCACTCAACAGTTTATACGCATTTTGTTTTATGACATTGGTTGCAATCCCCTCAATGTGACAGCACTATACCCACTTCCTTTCTGGGTTCTCTATTACCATTCGCCCATCTTTCCTGCTCTTCTCTGCCTTCTGAACTTTGTTTTTTGGCAAATGCTGCACTTTTGGTCACATGGGGTTAATTGTTCTGAGGAGCACGTTCCTCACGGGTGTTATGGTTCACTTGATAGGGCTACTGTTTGGCTGAAAGGTAATCTCCAGGAGTGTGTTCAGTTCCAGGTTTGAGGGGTGTCTAAGGGCCTTAGTCTTGGGGGTTCCCCCAGTCTATATCAGACCAGTAAGTCTTTTTTTTTTTTTTTTTTTATGAATTTGAGTTTTATTCTAAATTTTTCTCCCACTCTGTACAGGACCTTGTACTATGATCCCGCTCAGAGCAGTCGGTAGTGGTAGCTGGGCACCATTTAGTTCTTCTGGTCTCAAGCTGGTGGAGGCTGTGGTTCGTGTGGTCCTAATATTAGTCCTTTGGACTAATTGTTTCCTTGAGACTTTGATTTTCTTTACTCTTCTTTTGTCTAGATGGGAAGACAAAACCAATAGTTTTATCTTAGATGGCTGCTCACAAGCCTTTAAGACCCCAGTTGGTACTCACCAATGTAGAATGTAAAACGTCCTCATGGAGTATGTTATGCCAACTGATGTAGATGTCCTTCGAGACTATGATCTCAAGTCCTCAAGCCCAGTGACTCAGTCCCTTGAGGTGTTTGGTTATAGCTAAGAAGTTTTTTTTAATAACTTTTTTCCTTGTGGGCACATCCCATTGGAGATTAATGAGCTTAATGCTCAGTTTCTGTACCAAAACTCTTATGTGAGATCAGGCCAATAAACAAATTTCTAAAGCCAAAAAATAGAAGTAAATACCCTTCTTTACATAGAGCCGTTGTATTATGGACCGTTTTGTTCCCAGCTGGCCTTTTCTGCTTTACCTGTTATTATACCAGCTATTGCTCCAGTGGTGGACAGGTACAGAGGGTGGCCTTTCCACTAGACATGACAAAATAGGCTATCAAAAACTGTGTTTTAGTAATTCGCAGAGACACAGGCTCTCTGTTTTCCTATTAAACTTGGACAGGAGAGCCTTTTACCTTGTGAAATGAAATTGTAACTACAGTGGAAAAACCTATCACCCATGCCCATAGTGTGCTTGTGAACAAATGCTAGATGGGTGGCAGACATGCTGAATTTTCTCATCAAGATTGAGAATTCGTCTGTCTTTAGTTTCGATTCTCATTCCTCTTTCTGGTCTTCAAATGACCTCTGTCTTCTGTGTCAGATTGCATTATCCAGGAGTTAATGATTATGATTATGCACTCATTACTGCTTTGCTGAAATGCTGTTTTGTGAAAGTTGGGAATTTATGTAAAATCAGTTACTGATAGGATTGATGAGATGTTTATTAGACCTAGTAGGTAGCTGATTTCTGACTTCTCAACTGAGGCAGGAAAGTAGGTAACGAGATATCCACTGGAACATAAGAAACTACTTTTCTTGGTAAAACTTAGACGTTTATCTTGTTCCTGTATAAAATCACCACACTTGTTGAAATTATTTTTTTTCTTTTCTTTTTTTAAAGTTCCTAGGTTTAATGTGACACATTTTGTGAGCATGGTGTAGGACTGATCAAAGAAAAATATGATACCTGGCCCACAAGACCTTAGAGACTGAGAAAAGACTCGATCAATGTGAACGTCTGTGGCATCTCTGAAATATAAAATTAGATCTTCTAGCCCATTGTGACCCAGAAAGAGAGGACCATGCTGTTGTTAGCTTAAATTTTGGATTTTAGAGGCTTTAGGAAAAATGAAAGCAAAAATGAGGGCTTTGGCCATTCTGTGGGAAGACTTGAATAGGAATATTATAGTGCTTTAATATTTTCTGAAAACTTTGATTTACTTGGCCTTTGATGTACATGACCTCATTTATTCCTTATAGGGACTCTGAGGTAGGCTAGGCAGAGACCATTTTATAGATGAGGAAACTGAGCTGTAAGAAAATAAAGAGGCTTTTGCAAGATTACATGGCTAGTCATAATTTTGGGGTAGTTCAGCTCACTAAAAACGTGGGGCAAAGAAGGTTCACAGATGAATGTGACATGACTCCTGTCCTCAAGCTTGCTCTCTTTGTCTGTTCTTTCAGATATACCCCGCCCTCTCTCTCTCTTTTTAATTTGTTGTGGTAAAATATATATACCAAAAAATGGCCATTTTAACCTTTTTTTGTGCACTATTTTCTGACAGTAATTATGTTTACCATGTTGTGCAATCATCACCACTATTTCCAAACATTTTTCATCACTGAGAACAGAAGCTCAGTGCTCCTTAAAGCAATAATTCTCAATTCTTTCCTCCCTCAGCCCCTGGTAACCACTAATAAACTTTTCTCTACGCGTTTGCCTAATCTAGATATTTCATGTAAGCGGAATCATACAGTATTTGCCCCTTTGTGCCTGACTCATTTCACTCAGCATGATGTTTTCTAAGTTTATCCATGTTGCATCAGAACTTCATTTCTCTTTGTGGCTGAATAATATTCCACTATTATTCCATTGTATGTCTCTGGAGACCGCTCCTTGGAAACCCGATGGGGCAGTTCTACTCTGCCCTGTAGGGTCACTATGAGTCGGAATTCACTCAATGGCAATGGGTTTGGTTTTGGTGTTTTGGTATGTCTATACCACATTTTGTTCATCCATTCATCTGTTGATGTCCACCTTGTCTGTTGAGGCTATTGTTTAATTAGTAATCATTACATACTAGTTAATAAGCACTTAACCATGCAAGGTGCTATACAAGAGATGTAATGATAATGCTTATTGCATGCCAGGATTCAGGTCCTTGTCCTTTAGACATCTGACTATGCAAAATACATATATATGTGCATGTGCGTGTGTATGTGTAATGTCACCATTAAATAAGCATGCGAATGGACAATGATAGTTTGCTATCTCATAGTATGAACTTTTCAAGAGAATAAATATGGGAGTTTCTTAGATGAGGAGGACTGGGGGGAGATGTTAGCATTTTGTCCTTCCTGGGACCTTTAATAATTTATGATGGAAATCAGTGAGTTATTTCCTCTGGGATTACAACAAAGTCAGTAGCTATGATTTATCTGACTTTAGCCTTATTTAAACCTGGCATGTGTCCCTCTCTGCATTGTTATGAAGTGTAGTGACAAAAGCATTGTTTTTGGAATCAAAGGACTAACGATTAGCTAGGATCGATCCTGTTGTAATCATAGAGAAAAGAGTCATCGCTTATTTCCACCACAAATTACTGATAAATGAACTGACCTTTAGGTAAGTTATTTAGCCTCTCTGAGCTTTAGCTGTTTTATCTGTAAAACGGGGATCACCCCACCTTATAATGCTGCTGTGAGAATTCAGTAGCATATCACCTGGCATAATGATTTTTTAAATGATGACTGTTATGATGGTAATCATTATGATGGTGGAGCCCTGGTGGTGCAGTGGTTAAGAGCTCAGCTGCTAACCAAAAGGTTGGCAGTTCGAAACCACCAGTCAACTCCTTGGAAACCCTATGGGGGCAGTTCTACTCAGCCCTGTAGGGTCGTTATGAGTTGGAATCGACTTGATGGCAACGAGTTTGTTTTTGGTTTATTATGATGGTGACTGTTGCAGCCTTTAGGGAAGGAGAAGGACTAATTCCTACTAGTCATGGGTAGCTCTAGGGTTTCTAGGAGTTAGTTTGGTAAACTTTTTTTTTTTAATTGATTAAAACAACTTACGTATTTTGGTTTACTAAGACACATGGTCTTCTGTGTCTACAGCTTTCTGGTTACTTTGTAAATAAAAACTATAAGCATGAAGGAGTTTTGTCCAAAGACCTTTAAGCTCTTTATACACATTAAGTTTTATATCACTCCCATGTTTTCAGTGAATATCACCTTTAAAAGTGAAAAACTAAGACACAGAAAGCTTAATTGCTTATTCATGATGTACAGCTGGTCAGTTATAGATGAGTAAAGTGAACCTTCAAATAATTTGTCTTTCAGCAAAAAATGTTCATAAAATACCTGAAACATTAGTTAATAGTTGGCAAGTCCTGTCATTCTTGTTAGGAGCCCTGGTGACGTAGTGGTAAAGCACTCGGCTGCCAACCAAAAGGTTGGCAGTTTGAATCCACCACCCGCTCCACAGGAGGAAGATGTGGCAGCCTGCTTCCATAAAGATTACAGCCTTGGAAATCCTATGGGGCAGTTCTACTTTGTCCTATAGGGTTGCTGTGAGTTGGAATCAACTCGATGGCAGTGGGTTTGGTTTTGGTTTGGGTATCATTCTTATTAATGTATCCTGCATCTTCCCTTTTATTCTTTTTTTTCCCTAGTTCTAGTGAAACTGCCCTGTATCTGGCCCATGTTGTCTCATGTTTGGACTCTGTAGTATGTAGTCGCTTTGGAACAGGTCTTCCTGCCTTCAGGCCTGCTTCCTACCCCCAATCCCCCAGCCCCAACTCTCCACACATCTTGCCTCCTACCTGTCCCCCCACCTTCCAAACAGTCACCATGTTTCAGTGCATCCTGCACATGGCTGTTAGGTTGTTCTTTCACAATTGTTATTTCTTCATACAGTTACAATTTTCTTCCTTTCTTCCCTCAGCCCCATCCCCTCTCCCCTTGCTTCATATAAACATTCCCATCTCCCTCTGCCTTTATTCCTGTGGTTTTGGTTTCTAGGCTACCTTCCCTCATCTTTTTAGTTACTCCTTTTCTACTAGTCTTCTTCTAGCAAGTCATTCCTGTTTTCCCAGCTTGGTTTAATTGCTCCTTTTTCATGATGTCTGTAGTTCACGTAGGAGCCCTGGTAGCACAGTGGTTAAGAGCTGCGGCTGCTAACGAAAAGGTCGGCAGTTTGAATCCACCAGGCGCTCCTTGGAAACCCTGTGGGGCAGTTCTATTCTGTCCTGTAGGGTCACTATGAGTCGGAATCAACTCAACGGCAGTGGGTTTTGTTGTGGTAGTTGATATTGTCTGCATTCGTCATTTGTCACACATTGTTATTGCCTATAGCGTATAATTTTTTATGTCTTCTATTGTCTTTCCTAACATCCTCGTTTTACAGATGAGGCAACTGAATCCCAGAATGAAGACTGGATTTGCCTTGTTACCCTCACAATACTTTATTCATCATAAGCATTCAATAAATGCCAGTCGATGGAGCAAGGGTCTGTGTGTGTGTATTTCCATTGTGAGGGAAAGGAAGCTGCTTACAAATTTAGTTCTGCCTTCCAATTTCTGAACATAATTCCTTTTTTCCTCTCCTTCATATTTTCTTTCTCTTTTACTTTCTTCTTTCTTCCTATTTTTGCCTAGTGTTTAATTCTCATTGTTCTCCTTTTGTGTCCAAAGTATGGTATTTGAGGAAAGGAAGTTGGTGGGTAAATCCTCTCCTCTACATTTTAAACCTCTTTTGTCATGCCCTGATGTCCGAAGACTCCTTTGTGAACACCAGCCATCTCATCTCAGGAATCATTACTGCCTTTGAAGGTGAACTGTATAAGGTAGTTAAGATTACTCTGAGTTTCAATAATTTAAATTATGAGATAAAGTTAAGGGTGTTGGCCTATTTCTCACTGTAAAAGAGACCTCCTGAGTGATCTATCTGAAGTTTTGAAATTTGTAAAAATGCAGTGAGCCTATGAAATAAGTTACCAGGAAGGCAGCATAACGAAAGAGACTAAGTGAGTCAGTTAACAGCATTTGTTAAACACCCACTGTGAGTAGAGCTCTGTTGAAGAGATGTTAATAAAACTGGAGTGTATTAAAAGTTAAATGGTGATGAAGCGATTGACCAGGAAACAGAAGGGAACCAAAGATTTTAATAAAATGTCGGTGGGGTTTCAGCATGTACGTGATATCCTTAACATTTTTCACATGTGTCCATAGCAGTGGTTGATTTGCTTCAGGAATTAACAGATATAGACACCCTCCATGAGAGTGAAGAGGGAGCAGAAGTGCTCATCGATGCTTTGGTAAGTTGGGGTTCTGCAGGCTGGTTTAAGTGTTGGCTTCATCACCACCATTGTCTTTGGGCCAGCTATGGAAGAGACATCAGGTGGGCATCAGGTAGAGATAATTGGCAAGAGATCTGTGAGCAACACTGAATGATGAGAGTAAAAAAGTAGATACAGAACTTGTGGGGTACTTTACTCGTTGGGATTCTGTTGGGTGAGGGGTTGTAGAGGCCTGACATTTATTAACTACCTCTTGTAGACAAGCCTTTTCTCATTCTTTCCTCTCTATTTGATCTTTACCGTATCCTCCCCGATGGGTACTATTGCTGTCTTTTCCATTTTACAGCTATGAACTTGAAGCTTAGTGAGGTAAAACAACTTTCCCATGCTCACACAACAGGAACTTAAACCTGTGTTCTCTTTGACTCCGTGTTCCTGTTCTTTCTCCCCACTTCCCTCTCAATGTATTGCTACTGACTGACCTCATTGCAAAGAGCTTTCACAGGTGTTTGTTTTCTCTTCTGGGCTTTATAATCCCGAGGAGTAGGGAGGACAGATATTATTACTTATTTTACAGGTTTGTAATCAGAGAGGAATCGGAGAACATTAAAAATGGGACTTAACTTTATAGCTCATCTAGGCCAGAGTTGCATTCCCTGCCTGTAGAAAGCAGGGCCAGTTGATTTCTTTTGTGGAGGTTAGGGAAGACCTCAGAATCCTCCTCAGCTATTGTTTCAGGCAGCAACCAATCAAAAGGAGATAGTATGTGAGGTGAAGCCTGCCAGCCAGGCCTGATCTAGTCTAATCTCCTAGCTTTACATGTGAGGAAACCCCCATACAGAAATTCAGCCTTCCACTGGGTCTCAGTCAGTTCCTCTAACAGTGGAGATTCCAGCCTGCATGTACTGATCCCCACCACAATCCTGTCCTACCACTAGATTCCCTCTCTCATGATGATTAAAATCAGCCCAGGGACCAGGCAAGAAGCTTCATACAGGGCCATTGTAATTAACCTCTGGAAGGTAGGACTGCACAGATGACACTGTGGGGACACAGGGAGGGAGCAAGTGCCACAGTCTGCTTTCAGATGCTCCTCAGAACAACATCCCAACATCATTCTTTTCTGTTCTGCACAGTTGTTCAAAGGAAATATAAAGGTCCGGAATTCTACGACAGTGGCAGTTCTCTCCAGGAAGGAGCTTGAAAGAAAAATGGCCATAGAAATTTTCATCATACTCAGTCACAAATGGTCCTGCCCAAGGTACCACAGCTGGCCAGTGGCAGAAGTGGTCTAATCCCTGACACATCCTGTGGAGTTCTGTCCCCCCACCAAGCTATCTCCCTCTTCAAGGCTCTGCTAATTCCCCTTCCCTTTTCCTCCCCTTTCCCCTCCCCTCTTCCTTTCATCTTGTCTTGTTTTTTCTGTTCTCTCTGGTAAGAATGTTAGTCCTGGTTTTGATGCAGTTTGCCGAATTTATGAAAGATTGCTGTAGTCACTTGTATTAGAAACACCTGGGGTATTCATTAGGCTGCTTTCTGACTCAAGACCTTCTGAATAAGAATCAATGGGACTGTGGCCCCAAATGATTCTGAGACCTACTGAAGGGTGAGACCCCACTGCTGTACTGCCTGCCCCCCACCCCACCCTTTTTCTCTAAAGGTTCTTGACACTAGAGAGTCCCATATGCCATGCCTGCTGCTGGCATTTGGTGTGAATGAAGGGGTTATGAACCCACTGGATATGAAGAACTGTCTGTTACAGAGCACGAGGCTGGAGTCCAGCAGGGCCGTTTGTGACTGAGTATGATGAAAATTTCTATGGCCATTTTTCTTTCAAGCTCCTTCCTGGAGAGAACTGCCACTGTTGTAGAATTCCAGACCTTTATATTTCTTTTGAACAACTGGGCAGAAAGAAAAGGATGATGTTGGGGTGTCGTTCTGTTTTGAGGAGCATCTGAAAGCAGGCTGTGGCACTTGCTCCCTCTCTGTGTCCCCACAGTGTCATTTGTGCAGTCCTACCTTCCAGAGGTTAATTACAATGGCCCTGAATAAAGAAGCTTCTTGCCTGGTCCCTGAGCTGATTTTAATTACCATCCTTCACCTGTGTGAATAGAGGAGACAGACAGAGGAACAGCTAGCCTGGCTGCTGCTTGTAAAATGTACTCAGAAACAGAAGTTCCCACAAAACCCCCTTTTGTGTATTCCATGTTGCCAAGCCCACCAGCAAAAGCTGGATCTTGCAGATTTTATTGTTTGGAGAAAAACAGTTTGTCCCCAGTCTGGGGAGCCATTAGGTAGC
This sequence comes from Trichechus manatus latirostris, assembly GCF_000243295.1. NCBI lineage: Eukaryota > Metazoa > Chordata > Mammalia > Sirenia > Trichechidae > Trichechus > Trichechus manatus. Next base: position 26,462,361 of record NW_004443944.1, on the reverse strand, counting down.
TGCTATCAAGGGTTTTCCTGTTATTTTATTTAGTATTTTACTATTAATATTACTATCTTAAGATTTTGACTTGTAGCTTTATACTGGTGGGACTGGTATGAATCATAAACAACTGAACATTTCTGGACTCCGGTATATTACTGGCTTGTCTGCAACGAGTCAGGAGCCATCAGTAAATATCAGAGGTCAGAGCAGGTGGGTGGTCTTTCAGTTATTTTTTTCAATCCCTTTTGCTGCATTCAGGAAGAAATTTGATCTAAGAATTCTCAATATTACAAGGGTTGGATTGTCTTTGTAGTTTTAATTTGGGGCCAATATCAGAGGCCTGGAATTGCATGAGCAGAGGCTAGAGGGCATGTAGCAGAATTTATTATGGTGTGCAGTTTGTGGTTATTGCCTGGTCTTTTTCCCAGTTGGAAGTCCTAAGCAATAGAATAGCACATTTGTGGGGAAAGAGTGCTGTCCTGGCATTCTTAGGGATCTTGGGGGTTTTAAAATTTGGTTCATAGCCACTGCTGTTACTTACGCAAAAGGCGAATATTTGTTCTTTGTAACAAGTTGGTTTGGTAGCCTGGAAAATAGACTCTTTTCTGAAGAGTAGTGAATGCAAGGATGTATTGCTTTGATAGCAGTTCTCTGGCATAGCTCTCTAAAGAAGACTTTGCGCTCATTGGGAATAGTGATCAGATTGCATTTGCTTTTCTACGTACTGTTCCCAAAATTTGTCATGTGCTTGGCAGTTCCATGCCTTTGCTCACGCTCTGCCTTCAGGTTGGAATGCCCTTGCTTCTCCTGGGCTACCTGGAATATTCCTACTCATCCTTTAAAGCCTAGCTCAAACTTTATCTTCTTTCTTTTGAGTTTTTTTCACACTCATCACTTCAGTAGAATTTGTGTTCCCTAGCACTTTGTGCATTCTGGCACTTGTCAGAAGGATTGTAGACATCTGTTTATAAGCTTGCTTTTGCTGAGTTGTGATCCCTGTCAAGAGAGTGGTCAAAGTGATGGCTCTATCACTTACCAACTGTGTGTCCTTGGGAAAGTCACCTAACCTCTTTGTACTCAGTTTCTTCTTCTGTAAAATGGGGATAACAATAGTATCTATCACATAGAGCTGAAGTAAGAAATAAATAAGGTATTTAAATAAGTCTTTAGAACAGTGCCTGGCACAGAGTAAACACCCAGTAAATGTTGGCCGTTATTGTTGTAAAGGTATTGTGCCTGGGATATAGCAAGTACTTTGTAAATGTCAAGTTAAAATTATATGTATCAGCTGCCACAAAGTGAGCTATTTGTGAACAATTATTTCAACAAATGTTTTTTGAGTATTGTGTATATAACATGAGACAGCTACTTCAAAGGGTGCAGGCCTAAATAAAACATGGGAAGATAGGAGTTTAGTTTTTTTATTTAAAAGGATGAAATAAGAAGTGATGGTAACAGAAGGCAACATACTGAGAATGGCTGTGAGAGATGCAAGCTTCTGTGGAAATTAGAAGGAAGTGATCACCTCTGATGGGGAAAAATCAAGGACTGTAGCGCTCCAGTGTCAGCAGTGGCTTCTGAAGGAAGGCTTTACTACAAAGGCGTGTGGTGGTATGGTTGGGCCATGAAGCTGGCCAGAGTGATGAGGAGGCCTTCAAGCACTGTCACACATGGGGACACTGGAGTCCAGAGGTCCCGGTACGACTCAGGCTAGATTTAGGTGAAGATGTTTCTAGAAAAGGAAACTTAAGACCAAAAAAGAATAATACCAAGGATTTTGTAAGGAAATATTGTATTATGTTAATACATGCCATTAGAAGGAATAAGGGTCTGTGGAGAAGAAGAAAAGTGTTGCTGTTGGGAAGACAAGACTAGTGGTTTAGAATGTAGAAAGATTCTATAGAAACTGAATTTTGCTGTAGAATTTCATGAAAGTAACTGAGTTGTGGAGAGCCAGGGGACCACCACTCCATACCATTCTTGCCCCCAATTAACCCTACTTAAACACTAAACTTTGAAGCCCCGTGTCAGCTTGGCAGGGTGTGGTTGGCGAAGCATCTGTGCTGCTCTTAGGTTAGGGTCCAAGTGAGGCTGAGGTTAGCTGTGTTATGTTGCTGTAAGGGTACTTACTATGTAAATTTCTGGATCCTATCATTTTTATCTCTTCCCATTTCCATTAATGTTCTTCACCTTCATCTCTATTTGTTCCCAAGCAAAATTCATTTGTTCATTCATTCACTAAATGTTTATTGAGGGCTTAGTATGTTCCAGATTCTAGGAACTAGGTATATAGCAGTGAACAAGACTGACAAAATCTTTGCTTTTATGGAGCTCATATTCTAATGTAGGGAGAAACAGTAAATAAGTAAACAAAAAAACTATCAGGTAGTTGTTCTCTGTTATGCGGAGAATTAAAATACAAAAAAAAAAAAAAAAACCCAAACCCATTGCTGTGGAGTCGATTCCAACTTATAGCGACCCTATAGAACAGAGTAAAAACTGCCCAATAGACTTTCCAAGGCTGTAACGTTTATGGAAGCAGATTGCCACATCTTTCTCCCACAGAGCCCTTGGTAGGTTCGAACTGCCAACCTCCTGCTTAGCAGCTGAGTGCTTAACCACTGTGGTACCAGGGCTCCTGAGAATTAAAATAGTGATGTGATATAGAGAGACTGAGAAATCGCATTAGATACAAAAGGCCTGAGTTCTGATGACAAGAAGAAACCAGCCATTCAGAGTGATTAAGGGCAAGATGGGACAAGTGCAAGGCAGGAATGAGCTTGGCATATTTGAGGAACAGAAAAAAGGGCAGTACTATCAGTGCTGCTGGTCCGAGGAGGAAGAGCAAAGTTGGGGCCAGTTCATGCTGGGCTTTGTAGACCTTAGTAAGACGTTTGGGTGGATTCCCAGTGTGAAGGGCAGTAATTCTGGAGGATTGTAAGCAAGGGAGTAGTGACGTGATCTGACGTAACATTTTAAAAAGACCACTCTGACAGCTGTGTGGATAATGGATCAGAGGGGCAAGAGTAGAAGCAGTGGGACAAGTTAGGAGGCTTTTGTAGGCATCCAGATGAGATGTGATGGTGGCCTGGACTAGAGTGGTAATGTGGAAGTGGACAGAGGAGATGGGTTTGAGATACGTTTTGGAGGTAGAGTGTAGGGACTTATTAACGGTTTGGATCTGAGAGGTAAAGAAAGGAGTCAGGAAGACCCAAGGTTTATGGCTTGAGCAAGTGGATGGAAGTTGATACCGTTTGGTGAGATGTGGGAAGCTGGGGAAGAAGCCATATTAAGTTTGTGATTCTTGTTAGATATGTAGGTAGAGATGCCAGCTTTCAAAATTGCCCCTTTACTGATAAAATATTGTGATAGGTTGCAAACAGGCATACGTTTTACATTATAACCATATTACCATACATATTCTCCAAACTTATTGCTTGATCAAGATTCAGTGGGGTGGGTTTAAAAAAAATTTTTTTTTTAATATGAAATTTCTGGAACTCCTAGTAAGTAGAAAAACTAACTCTTAAGAAAGCTTATTGGCAGATTGTACCAGAGAGAAATAGAAAAAGAATCACTCCTTCAAAGCCCTTGTCTTTTTTTTTTCCCCCTTCTCTTTTGTATCCCTCCTCTTTGGTCAAGTAGGAAAGGCTGTCTGATCATGCCCTTGAACTTCGTCTTAGTAAGACCTGCTGGAATATTGTTTAGGAGACCTGCTAACAAGCAGAAATAACCAGTGACTTCTCAGAAAATGTCAGCTTTCATACAGTCCCCATTTCCAAGGCCAGGTTCCTTTCTCTGACTGGTGCTTTAATCCCTAAGCAGGATTTGTTTTTAGTATCAGACTTTATCACAGGCCCAAAAAATAGGCATGAAGGTCGACCCAGGGGTTAGAAGGAGTAGAATAGAATGCTAATTTGTGCTTCTTACTAGGCAATATCCAGAGCTATGCATAATAGAAATATTTTTCCAAGGGTTTTCTTAGCTAAATGTATTTTGACTGCTTTTGGCCCTCCTGCAATCAGATAAAATTACATTTAGCCCAGCTAAACATAAAATTTCATGCTTTGCAAACTTAAAAAAGCTGCCTGTTAGAAGTTAGATTTCTGTAGCAAGAAAAAAGATTTTCCTCTAGCCAGACACCCATTATGTATCTATAACCATTCCACTCTGGGATTTGAGTGTGCTGCTCACCACCATTGTCCCCATCACTTTCCAGACAGCAGAGATGGGAAACATAACTAAGAATTAAGGAAAAGTGAAAATAAATAAATAAAATAATGCAGATAAAGCAGCAGTAAGCAATTGAACTGGTGAAGCAGTTTGCAGAACTGACAAGCAGTGTGGTACCCAGCGGAGTTGTAGTGTCTGCTGTGTTAGGATTCAGGAAGATTATAAGTCAATCAGGGTGATTTAGGGAAAAACAAACTGTGACATGGTTCATATTTTCCCGCAGATGTTTTTCCATTTTTGCTCACATACTCAAATTGTCCAGTTAATTAAGGAAAACTTTGCAGTGGATTTCTTTGGTGAAGCTTTTGCTGGTTGTGAGATTTGAGAGCAAGATTGTGTATTTCTTGATGTAAGAAAGGAAAACAACTCTCGCTTTTATTTATGGGCTCTCTCATCTCTGGCATTAGAATCCCTTCAGATACGCCGCTAGCCTGTCTTTCCTTGTTCCTCACACCAGGCGTAAAGGAGAGCCCTGAAAAATCTTAATTTATTTGTAATTCATCTATTGCAAATTAGTTAATAGTTCCAGCTTTGTCCCTTGTCCATATGCTTCCCCTGAGTCTCACCTAGAAAACAGTAAAGAGGCCTTATTTCAAGATCTGTCCCTTTTGGCCATTGCTTCTGTCCTTACGCTGAGTTTGAATTGTGTCAGACGGCCTTACACACAGATGCTCAGGAAGTGTCAGTTGAGTGAGATCACTTCCTTCTCTCCCCTTCTCCTTTTTCCCATCACTGAAGTGATAGGGTTTAATGGGAAAAAAAATGGAGTTTTGGAGTTGGTCACCTCTGCCACCAGCTTTGTGACTTTAGCCAAGTTAATTAACACTTCTGAATCTTTGTTGTCTCACTTGTAAGAACTGTGAGGATTACATGAGGGTAAATGGAGCAATATATATAAAGAGCCAGTTATAATGCACGATGTAAGTGTTCTGTCCATTTATTTAAATTTAGCAAAATTTACTGAGTGTCTGCTGTGTGTAGCACTGCACTAGACTTTGAAGGGCATACCAGAATGAATGAGGTAAGGTACCTGCCTTGTGTGTTTTGAACAGTTGCCATGAACCAGAACCAGGGTAAGGCATGTCACATATTTTCATTTAATCTTTGCAACTTATTCCCATTTCTTAAGTGAGGAAACTGAGGCACTGAGAGAGAGGATGCACCATGAGTATGCAGCAGACTTTATCTTCAGATATAAGTTTAGTAGAAATCTACTGCCAAGTAGATACACTTCTTGATAGAAGATTAGGTGTTTCCTTAGTTATACCTCCTTTGTTGTGCCTCACGGTTACCTGGGGGCAGTCTCCTTAAGAACACAAAGCGTGCACAGAAAGTAGCATGAAGTAGTAAAAGCATTATTTCACATAAGAGGACAAAAGCCTGGTTTTAGCTTTTGCTCCCAGTGTTCAGTAGCTGTGTGGTCTTGGCTAAGCCATGACCTTCTTGAATATCAACTGTATTATGTGGCTACTGATAGTCTACTATTATCTCAGTGTTGTGTGAATCAGGTTAAGTAAGAGAAATACAATTGCTTTGTAATGCATTAAATGCAATACAAATATAAGGCATTTTATCATGTTAATATCATCCTTTTCAAGACAGAATTAGAAATGCTTCGGAAGTAATCATTTTATAAAAGCTTCGCATGGAAAGTTAGGAAAGTTTTGAGTTTAACTCTTTAAATTCTGAGGTCAGTGTAAAGCACGGCTAGTAAACTTTCCACCTTAACATTTCTTTCTGCTATGGACTAGAAACGTATTTTTGATTTGAATGAACTGTTGGTGTGACTTAAGATGGCATTTTTTTAAAGGTGTTTAAGTATCGCAAAGAAGTAGAGCACTGTACTTGGTTTCAGAGGGCTTAGGTTCAAGTGTTAGCACTGTTCCTCACTTACTTTGTGACCTTGAATTTTACTGTCTTAAGCTTAGATTTACTCATCTTAAATTAGGGATCATGATGCCTGCACTTTCCTTGCCTCAGGGTCACTTTAAGGCTCAAAAGAGATAATGGGATGGGTGAGCACATTATAAACTGTAGATTGCTGAAATTTATTTACTTTATTCATTGAAATAGTAGAGAAGTAGGTATGGGAGTAGGAACATTTGGGGGCTGTTTTGTAATGTTTATCCCTCTCTCCTTTTGCTTCCCTGTTCCTGAAGGTGGACGGGCAAGTGGTGGCACTGCTGGTGCAGAATTTGGAGCGCCTGGATGAATCTGTGAAAGAAGAGGCAAATGGTGTCCACAACACTCTCGGTGAGGGGAAGGGTGCCTGGCGTATCCAAGTTTCTTTGTGCTTGTTTTGGGGCTGGGTGATCATTTCCCTTCCTGCTTCATAACAGAGTCAACAGCAGTGTGTTTTCTTTCTGTCTGTTCCCAAACTGCCTTTTCAGAAATGAAGACCCTTGTGTAAATTTCATATAACTGCAGCTTTGGTTTGGCTTGCAGGTAATAAAAGCACTAAGTAGGTAACCTTCTAGGCAAAAATCACTGGCTCCTTTTAACAGGACTTTGCAGGTAGAATTTTTTTTTTTTTTTTTTTTCTTTTCTTTGGAAAATGTATATTTTACAATTTTTAATCCCCTAATGTTAATTTTTCTTCCCACTTTCCTTCAGTGGAACTACAAACTTTTGAATAACTGTACCTTTGTAGGACATTTTATTTGAAAGAGAGTCAGTGTTTGTTTTCTTATGTATAGTTTGCTGTGTAAAGTGTGAGTTGAAATATTGCTATTAACTTGGCTGCCCCTTAACTTGGCTGCCCCTTCAGCATATGTTCATTTAAGTGGATTCTCTGCAGTATTCTCCTCCTCCTCCTCTAATTTCCCCAGTCCTTCCCTTGCAAAGTTGCCAAACCAATAGCCTATTTAAAACTGTGCTTTTGGGTAGTCTTCTTTATCACTGGTTGCTGTCTTATAAAACCAGAGGTGACATATCTGTAAGCAGAGTTTGAGAAATGAGCAAGGCCCAGTGGAAGCAGAAATTTTGATGAGATGAGATTTTCTCTCTGCTGTTTTGTGTTTACCACAGATTTCTCTTGTAGTTCTAGACTCTTTTCAATGAAGATTATCATAAAGAAAGGGGAAGATGTAGTACCTAGGGAGTAAGAAAAGAGAGAGCACAACAATCTGTAATATGGGAGTTGGCTCTAGTTGTTTGGAGCCAGAATTTGGCATAGCTATATGTTAGCCTGATGCTGGATTTTGCTGAAAGAAAGCTTATCAAAGTCTTAACTGACTTAATAAAAAAGAAAGGCCTGATGTAATGGAAAAAATCACCAGACTAGCAGCCTACAGAGGTCTCTTTTCATGTCACGTTGGTCACCTGCCAACAGCTCAGGAGACCCGTCTCACGCTCCCTTACTGAGTGCCTAAGGTTTGTTAGACACTGTACTAGGCACTGGGGTAGATTAAAGATGAATTAGATATGGTTCTACTCTTTAAGAGGGAGACTGATGGAAAAGTCTTGGACAGAAAGGAAAGAGAATACAGGGTGATACATGGTATACCTGGAGTCAGTGAAAAGCCCAGTGGAAATAGAGAGGAGGGATCTCCAAATTGCTGCATAGGAGCAGGTAGCCGATTGGAGCTGAATGTGAAGACAGGTGCATTTTGAGAAGGGGAGAAGTGTGAAAAGGGCCCTTGGGCAGGGAGTATCATCTGCAAATCCTGGGTGCCATGAATGGGCATGGGCTTTGAGGAAAGGTTAGAAATGAACTGTGGCTGGTGGGATTGGTGGGAGATAGGGCTGGAGGAGTAAGTTTGTCCAGCTTATAGAAGACAAGAAGTTTGGATTTTATTCTAGTGGGCAACAGGAAACCATCTAAAGTTTGAGGAGAATTGTAAAATAAGATAAAGGCATAGGAGTTTAAAATGAATGAGATGATTTTCTTAGAAAATTTGAGAAAGTAATTTAGGGTATTATAATGATCCTCATCTGTCAAGGATCTCCTCACTGCTCCTCTGCCCAGTCATTCGTTAACTTGCCATTGGCAAGGCTGACATGGGTGAAGGAGTGAGGAAGAAGGTAGGAAGTGTGGTGATTTCTTCAGCCCATTCTCCTTCAAAACTCAGACCTGACGTGTTCTGAGCATGGTGCTCAGAGAACACAGAACTGTGTCTTCTTTGTGATAGTAATATATCCTAGGATGTGGAGCAGAAGGTGCCCTGAAGGAAATGAAAGCATTTGATGTGTTAGGATGAAACCATAGGTGATTTCTTTCTTATGCCCCTCTTTTTAGTATCATAGTCATGCAACAGCATTTTTGGTTTGTCTTTTCTTGCCTCTTATTTTTAAATTTTTCTGTTAAGCAGCACTTTGGCTCTTGTAGGAGATAGCAGGACCATATTTGTTTCTGAGTACCTGGCGGTCACCTCAGCCAGCATGGCCTGTCTCTTCTGTGCACATTGTTTTGTTCAATTAAAAAGACCTTGCTTGCCTCCCTTGCAATATCCTTGCTTCTATATGATGCAGAGAAAGAGAACTGAAAGTAGGATGAATCAGGAAAGAAATAGAGCAACTCACAGCAACGGTTTTTTTGGGGTTTGCTTTTTTCCTAAGGTTTCTTTGTCTTTAGTTACAGGTCTCTGGGACTCTAGTACATTGGGGACTAAGAGGGCCTTCTTAGGCAGATATCCACCCTTTTGTGCGTTCTGGTTTTCTTCCCTGTCAGCACAGAAATTTACTACGTATTCCTTATGTGACTTCCATCAGTTCCAGTTATGAGTTTTACTTGTAAAATGTAACATAACTTGAAGGAAAAAAAAAAACACAGCAATTCCCTGGCTAATCTAAAAATGACAACACAGCATCTGGCTGGGAGGGATACAGGGAAATGGGTAGAGGAATACAGTGCATGTCATGGGAAGAAAGCTTGTTGCAGCTGGAAACAAAGTGGCCCTCCTAAATAATTGATGTCTGTCTCCCTTCAGCTATTGTGGAAAACATGGCTGAATTCCGGCCTGAGATGTGTACAGAGGCGGCCCAGCAGGGGCTTCTGCAGTGGCTGCTGAAGAGGCTGAAGGTAAGCTGGACTTTGTGGGACTGCAGTGCAAACCTCTTTGCTCTGGATGTGGCTCATCCCGGGCCATATGGTCTAGTTTTGGAATCTTTTGGCACCCCTTAACTCTTACTTTGCTTCTCTGTTTTTGTTTGTTTGTTTTAAAGGAAGGGATTTTTAAAATAGCCTTTAGTATTTCTGAAAATAATATAAACATGTTGTAAATACAAACAAATTCATATGCTACGGAAGGTATAAAAGTGAAAGTAGAAGTTCCCCTCTTCTGACCCCTTCCAGTTCTACTTCCCAGAGCCGGGCGCTGTTGATATATTATCTATCCTTTCAGAAGTTTTCTGTGCGTATAGCAGAGTGTGTTTGTGTGTGTGTGTTTGACAAACAGAGTTATACAATGCTTTTTGCAACTTGGTTTTTACACTGAACTAATGGCTGCCTAGTATTCCATTATCTGGATGTACCAAAATTCATTTAACAGTTTCCCAGTTTATAATAGTTTTTCACTGTCATAAATAATGCTGCAGTGAATATCCTTGTATATACACACACTGTTTTTTCTTGCACAGTTGTCTAATTTACCTGTAGGATAAATTCCTAGAAGTGAAATTGGTAGGTCAGAGAGTATGCATATTGAAATTTTTGGTAATATTGAAAAATTTTCCTCCAAAAGGCCAATTTGAGAGTGTCTAGTTCCTTCTACACCTAGCAACATTGGGTATTATCAAACTTTTCAAATTTTGTTAGTCTGATAACAGAAAACTGTTATTTTAATTTGGAATTCTAAAATCCAATAAAGTATATTGGCTTCTAGCTGTTTATTTGCCGTTTGTATTCATACATAAAGGTCACCATGAGTTGGAGCCGACTCCCCGGCAACCAACAACAATTCATCTTTATTGGCTTCCTTCCTTCATCCATTTTTCTGTACGGTTGTTCATCCTCTTCTTAGTATAATCCTTTCGATCATCCTTTTAACCATTAATGCTGTACCACAGGGTAAACGAGGAAAGGGAGAGGCAAGAGCTTTTCCCAGAATAGTTTTAACCAAACGTATGATGGGAGGCAGTTTGGAACTGCTTATATGCTACTGAAATGGTTCTGGGGCAGGCAAGGATTCCTAGCATTTTAGTTAGAAGGAGACACTTGTTTGTAGCTAGAGTGATTCTCTAAGCAGTCTTGGCTTGCTGGACTTCAGAGTGTCATAGAGATCCAGAAAGTCTGATGTGTATCAAGTTATATTTTTCCCCATTATTGTAGCAGGGCCAGGAGAAGGCTCTGTAGTACTACCTAAGATATCATATGTCCTACAGTTCTCTCCCTTTCTGACAGCCTAGGTCTTCCCCAGTCTCACTTATTGAGCCATCTTTTTCCATGAAATCTGTAACATGGATTTGTATAACGTATTGACTGGGGGATACTCAGCTAGCCCAAATATTACTATCAGTGGATATGGGCACACTTGCCTGGCAGTCTGAACCTGATGCATAGTTCAGTGAACTGTAGGCCCCCCGCCCCTTTCCACTCAGTCCCACGGTTAACTGGTGATTAATTCATGCACTGTCATCTTTGCAACTTCCTTTTGACCTCCTCTCGTCAGTCTAGATGTCCTTTGGTTTTGGAACTGGACTTCTTTTCCCATGTAATTCCCTTCACGTTGCCTAAGCAGAGTTTCCTCTTTCCTCCTGCTTAACACGTCTTTTATTATCCAAACCCTTAAGATATTTTGGGAGTGAGGAGTGGAGGAGAAGAAAGTAGAACACAGAGTTTTTAGGGGAATAGGATATTTTAGGGAAGAGGATACATGGCAGGGACCTGAGTTGTTGGTGGGGTGGCCACAGGTTTGGACTCCAGCTTTAAAATATACAAAATAATCCAATAGTTTTTGTATCTGTGAAGTCAGGACAAATTTTTCTCAGTTACTTGAGACTGGATACTAATTCAAGGATCCCTCAAGGATCCTTCATTAAACCAGAATGTAAAACCTCTTCTGCCTTTTGAAGGATGTTAAAACTTGCCAAAGTCTTCAGAATTTAACTGAATTCTTTTGGAATTGCTAACATAGGGAAGGATATTGAGACCTTTGGATGTTTGGCTTGGATTCCATTACCCTTAATGATTGTAATAGAGCAGGTCCGTTGATAGTCTGCCAAGCTATTGACTCTTGCCTTTTAGGCATAGAGTTTGCTGTCTCTAAAATGATTTTTTAAGGTTCCGAGGTATTTAAACATTAAAATGCTATTTGGTTATCTTACTAGTAAGTGAGTGCCCTTAGAAATGCTCTGCCCAGAACATTAATGAAAGAAAGCCCTCCTTGAGGGTGAAGCCAGCAAGGAAGCATGACTTAGAAAGCAGTGCCTTGCTTTTATTTCTCATAATCTGGGAAAGTACTTGTGATAATCTTGACTATCATAAACACTGTGGTGCAGCAGAGAGAATGCTGAACCTGGATCTTGACTTTTCCCCTTATTAGCTGTATAACTGTAGGCAGTGGTCCCTTAACTTGTCTAAGATCATATTCCCTGCCTTTCTAGTCTCAAAGGGTTATTGTGAAGTTCAAATGTGGCAATACTTTTTAATTGTAAAGGTCTGTATAGCAGTGGGTTTCAGCTGGGGTTTGTATCAGGATCACCTGTGGAGCTTTAAAAAAAATACAGATTCCCAAATCCTATCCCAGGCCTACTATCCCAGTCTCTGGTGCTGGTATATTTTAGAAAAGTCCCACATGTGATTCCCAGACTGATTTAAAATTCCATTTTCAGTATGCCATTCGCTATTCCAGAACCCACCTACGGCGATGCTAAATGCCCTCGACATCAGATCTCACCTTCTCTGCCTGTTTTTAAAGCCCCCTTAACCTGGCCCGGTCTGACCCCTCCACTTCTCAAAATTTTGAAACATTGGCCTTAGAACCTTTCTGACATCCCTTTTACCTGCCCCCTGCTCTGCAAAAGTCACAATTATTTTAACCTCCCTGTCTGTCTTTGCTCATGCCACTCCCCCACCAGGAATGACTCTTTTCTTCCTATTTCTAAATTATACACAACCTTCATGAGCCAGCTGAAATCCCTACTCTGCCGTGTGCCCTCTATCATTTGGCATAGAAGTTTAGAACTGAAAGGAAAATTATAGGTTTTATTATAGATAAAAAATTAAAAATTGAGACCTGGATTAAGTGCCTTCCCGAACGCATACAGCTAGATAGATATAGAGCTAGGATTAAAGCCCAAGCCTCTGGAAGTTTCCTCATGTACCCTTTCCACAGTACCTCTTTGCCCCAGCCTATACTGCCCTCTTTCTTTTCTGAAAATCAACCACTTCATTTTTTCCTAATGGTTCTCTTGTGGCAGTTAGTAGATGTGGGTTCACATATGTACTACTGTATCTGTGACTGTGACACCCTCTTGGAGCATCTCTTCTTCATCTGTAAAGTGGTGATAATACCATCACCTGGCAGGCCTTCATATTATTATGTGTGCCTCCCCCCCCAAAAAAATTCTTAAATTCCTTGAGAGCAAAGACTGTTTCAATCATATTTGCACCTCCTCGCAATGGTTCTGAAAGTGTGTTTCCTGGGCCAGCAGCATCAGCATCACCTGGCAGCTTGTTAGAAATGCATGTTTGGGGGCCTACCCTAGACCTGCTAATTCCATAAAGTGGGGGTGAGTGCAGGATTCTGTATTTTGACAGGCCCTCCAGGTGATTCTGGTGCATGGTAAGACTGAGAACCGCTGTCCTAGAGTGCTTGTGTCTAGCTTGCTTAATAACTGATTATCGCATATTTATTCAATAATCCTTGAGTAATTAAGTGTGCAGCATACTGGTGACAGGCATTTTAGTCTTGTATTTCTCCCTTTTGTACTGGGAGTCTAGCAGTATGTAGACATACTCTTGGGTATCTTCATCCACCAAAGGAAACCTCACTGATTTATTCTAATAAGGGAGAAACCCATAGCAGATGATTGTATTAAATGGATTAACAGGTAAGCAAACAGCAGTAGTGTGAGAGGCACTGCATCACCATTCATTTTTTATGGGGAATACCAACTTATTAGGATATTGTGTGCTATTGAAAATATAACAACAAAACCGAAACAACTTTATTTTTCTTTTCTAAAGAAAGAAAATTACATTTCTCCCCTTCCCAGTTAAATTGATGCTTCAGAACTATTGGAATGTTCAGCATATAAGTTAATGAATTGAGAACTGGCTAAATTATGCTACATGTACAACTGGTTGATGCTAAGTCCTTAGCCTCTTATGATCAGAGGTTGGGGATTTGCAAGGCATAATCTCTTTTGACTGTTGTACAGGGCTATGGATGTGTCTGAACTTGCCCCATGTGTTCCAGGTACCAGAGATGAGCTGCAGAAATAACCTGTAGTTTCTGGCTGCAGGTGGTAGCATAATTGTTTTGTACTTTCCAAAAAAGCAGCAGCTCCCCAAAAGGTGAAGTTTAATTTTATTCAAGGCTAGTACATGCTGAGTACAAACCTAGGCTTGACTCTGCAATTACTCCAGCAACTGAAAGACTTAGGATTGCCAGGCTCCTATATAGAAGAGAGCCCCACAAGTTCCAAGACCCAGTTGTTAGCTTTGCAGACTCCAAGAGACTGTACCTGTCAAACGAATTCTACTTTCTCCTGATTTTGACTGAATGTCTTTGTAACCTGGCAATTTGGTGTTGTGCAAGCTTGTAGGTGGTCATCTCTGGCTGAGATTTAAACAGAAATAAAATTTCCTTAGTGACCTTTGTCTTTAGCAAGACGTGGAAGATGATTCTTGTCCATTCCCACCTGGTCTAGTTTCTTTTATTTGTTTTCCACTGGTCTAAAATACTTGGTTGTCATCGTCATCACTTAAGTTTTTCCCCTCTGATATGAGTTTCATATATGGACTCCCACTGTGTGCAGAGTGTTGTTCTTGTTGCCTTCCATAGGTTAATTCTAGTTCTCACAAAACACCCATGTAAAGTGGGTGCTGCTATCCCCAGTTTACAGATGAGGAAAGAATCCCAGAGAGGGGAAATACCATGTCCAAACCACATGGCAAGTATGTGGGAAAGCCTGTGAGAGTCAGTCCAGGGTATCTCCTCCCCCTCTTGCCAAGCTGCTTCGTATCTGGCATCCCATCCCTCTCATTCTGAGGCATTGCAGGACTCAGTATTTGGGGGTCACCGGGCCTAATCTTTCTGTTTCCTGATTAGATTCCTCCTGCATGCCAATTTTTCAGTCAGAGGGCTTATATTGTGCAAAAAAAAAAAAAAAAAAAAGTGATGAGATTATGATCTTGATTTAAAGAAATTTGCTTTGGGCATAATTGAAAACTCAAGTGTCACATGGCAAAAGTTGGAGATTTCGTAGGGGAACCAGGAATTTTCAATAGGGGAAATTCAACTGTTGGGAGACTGTTATGTGTAAATGGTTCATTTAATACAACAACCTCATGAGGAAGGTAATATTTATTCTCATTGACATAAGAGGAATCTGGTTAGAGAGTTAGAGTAATTTGGCCAAGATCACATAGTGGGTAACTATTAAAACTGAGATTCTAATCCAGATATTTCTGATTCCAGTTATCAAAAAAAACTTTCAGTTCCTGCTGTATGCTAGGTGCTTCCCTATTATCTTATTTAATTTTCATGGTAACTCTCCAAAGAAGGTGTTATTGTATTATTTCCACTTTATAGCTGAGGAAACTGAGACTAAGAAATACTACAGTACTTAGGTTGTAGATTCCCAGACATTCTCAGTTCATGGTGCTCTTAGTGCCTCAGTCATTTTGTTTTTACAGCACCTGTATGCCAAAACATACCTAACAGTCCCATTTATTAAGTAGCTTAATAAGTATTTACATCTTAATAATTTGGTAGCCATTTGAAAAAAATAATACACATAAATTGAAAGAAACAATATTTTTATTTCCTTCTTAAATTCCACAATTACTAATAATGGATTTGTGCTTTTTTGGTACTCCACAACTTCTCAGACTTCAGCCTCAGACTGAACATCACCTCCCTTATTCCTGTTCTTCACTGACTTTCACACAGTTCTCTTATGACAGCGGCCACCAAAACCCAGCTTCACAAAGATATGATGTCATCAGGAGAAATGTACCTCAAACTAGTAATTAGTTCAGTGTTCAACAGATGTCAAGTGTGCCATGATTTCCTCAAAAATTTAGAATATCCTGCAGTGCCTTTATCAGTTTGTTACGACACCCCGGGTACCACGGCACACAGGTTGAGAACGGTTGAGTTAGGGCCACGTAGTGAGAAGCTCATGAGTCAAACCTGCGTGTGTCTGATCCAAGGTCCATGTCCTTTAAAAAAAAAAAACAAACCACTTGATTGTACAACTTAATTAAATTAATTTTAATTCAGTGTAAAACTTTTACATGCCTTAACAGTAGACAGACATCATATCTAATTCTTCTCTGTTTCCTGTGGTGCTGAATTCTGTGTCTTGCATATAGCACGTGCCCAACAAATAATATGTTGAAAGAAAGAGAAGTCTCCCTCATACTTTGGAGACAGAAGTTTATAAAACCAAAAAAAGGATAAGAGACATAGGAATCACAGAAAAACCATTGTTCTAGTTGTCTGATGTCTTTTGGCTTCTTCCATTTAAATGTATCATGTTTCAAACAAAAACCCCGGCACTTGAAAAGCTGCGTAGAAGTTGGTTGTGGCTTAAATCATTTAAAATATAGTAGCAATATATGAAACTTAAATAATTTGAGTAAGTAATTTCATTAGCAAAATCCCTGATTCTGATGGAGAATCTCCCCGAGCTTTTCCTCTTCGTGTTTTGATTTTTGTAAAACAGTTTTTCTTAAAGTGAAACACATCACAGATTGCATTTAAGCTTTGGTTGTTATACTGGTTTCTTAGAACAAGGCCTCAAGCTTGCCTAGGGAGCATACCTTGCAGTCAGCACACGTAAGACCTTCCATTTACAGATCTTTTAACCTAAGATGGGTTATACCTGGTCAGCCTTCTAAAACCCTGTGGGGTGCACTTCGGCTTGACGAGGAAGATGTGCACAGAAAAGTGAAAAGATGCTGACGTTACTTCATTAGGGGCTGCTCTTCCTTCTTAAGTACAAAATCAATGTCCAAACAGAACTGTGAATGGTGCTAAGGTGATGGAGGTGTTAGCTGCAAGATAAACACGTCTCCTGTCCTTTCTAGGTATAGAAATTATTTGTCATTTCAAAACCCTGGATAGGTAGCAAGGATGCTGCAGATTGACAGTTATTGTCTAGGTGCCTGCATTTTAGAGATCATGGGTACCGTAAATGGAAACACATCCTGAGGCTTGCTCCTCTCTGTGTAGCTTTATTCAACAGACACTGTTGACAGTGAGATATTTGACTCTCAAGACTGAAGCAACACTGTGGATGGCCAGGAAAGATAATCTCTGCAGTAGATGTGGCCACTGTGGAGCTCCCAAGTAGCAGAGCATGCAGCAGGGAAAGAATTGTGGGTAGCAATTTGGGTATTAAAATATTAACACATTTTTGCATATTTAATGTGGTTTCTTTTTTAAATAGTAGGCAGATTATGGCATAGGAACAGACAGGTTTATGATTTCAAATTAATATTTAAGCATTAAAAAAAAATCCAAAACGAACTACTTTGTTATAAATACATTCAGTTAATCTAAACAAAAGATTGCTTTCTTTTCAACTTCTCTGATTGTATACCAGCTAATTTGCAGCCTAATTTTATGATTGTAACTTGTGAAAGAAGCTTCTAGATAAGTTTTAGTGTTAAATTTTCAAAACTTGCAATCATTCATCTAGTCAACATTTGAGTACCTACTGTATGCTGGACAGTAGTCCTGAACTCAAAATGGGGAATCTGGGAAGGCTTCGCAGAGGGGGTGACATTCATACCTGGGCATTGGGAGTCTGAGAGCCATTGTGTTGATCTGACATCTGTGGTTTTGCTAATACAGTAAGTCCTTGGGTTACAAACATCTGACTTAAAGATATAAGTACTTGCCCTTTAATGTTATGTAAACTTACCCTCACTTTGAAATGATTGAACCAACCCCTACTCCCAGCAAATTCTTCATCACAATCACCTTCACTTGCAGCACGTGCAGCTTTTAAATTATTGAAAAGGCTTCAAGCCTTTTCTTACACTAAAACCAAAACCAAACCCACTGCTGTCACCTCATAGCAACCATATAGGACAGAGTAGAACTGCCCTATAGGGTTTCCAAGGCTGTAAATCTTTACGGAAGCCAACTGTCACATCTTTCTCCCGCAAAGCAGCTGGTAGGTTCAAACCACCGACCTTTGATTGGCAGCCGAGCGCTTTAACCACTGTGCCACCAGGACTCCTTTCTTACACTAAAAAGCCATTGCTGTCAAGTCAATTCCAACTCATAGCAATGCTAGAGGACATAGTAGAACTCCCCCATAGAGTTGCCAAGGAGCGGCTGGTGGATTTGAACTGCTAACCTTTTGGTTAGCAGCCGAGCTCTTAACCACCACTATGCCACCGGGGCTCCAGTGTTGCACTAAAAACCAAAACCTGTTGCCGTCGAGTCAATTCCAACTCATAGTGACCCTATAAGACAGAATAGAACTGCCCTATAGGGTTTCCAGGGAGTAGCTGGTGAATTCAAACTGCCGACCTTTTGGTTAGCAGCCAAGCTCTTAACCACTGCGCCCCCAGGGCTCTGTCTTGCACTAAAGTAGGGCTAGATGAGAACTGTATGCACCTGTTCCAACTTACCTACAAATTCTTAAAGACACACTTAGGAACAGATCTCGTTTGTAACCCGGGGACTGCCTGTGTAGTACTTGAGTCCTGTCCCTTGAGAGCAGAAGTAGACTTTTATTTTTTTTAATCCTTAGCCTGCTTTTTTCCCTTTCTAACTTCTTTTTCCCTCTAACTCAGATCCTAGTACTTGTGAAAAATTCATCCTGGGGAAGGAAGCAAGGCCCCTTAACGTTTTTTCTCATTTCTCCCATTTCCCCACAGGCAAAGATGCCTTTTGATGCCAACAAACTGTATTGCAGTGAAGTGCTGGCCATATTGCTCCAGGACAACGATGGTGAGGCTCCCTCTCGGTACTGATATTCTGTTAGAATAGGAGCCAGGCTTGTTTCAGATCATGACAGCAAGCTCTCTTGCCTTTGGCATCCCCTTGCTCTCCCTCGTGCTCTCTGTGCAGCTTTTGTACTCTGTCAAGCTGTATTGATTTTGTTTGCTGATGTATCAGTGTTAGACGGCTGTTAGCTTCATTCTTTTTTCTTCCTCTGTTTTTTTTCCTCTTTTAGAAAACAGGGAATTGCTTGGGGAGCTGGATGGAATCGATGTGCTTCTTCAGCAGTTATCCGTGAGTAACTCTTATGCTTCCTGTCTGCCATGAAGATACATGGCCTGGTTTAAATGGAAGGTGGAGCTGGAAATTGTGGAAAGGAATAAGCCACATGGTGCAAGCAATGTGGAGGTGTGTTGGCAGGTTTGAGGTTACATTGGAGGTGCGTGGTTCGTCTCCTTTTCTTGTCACTTGCTTTTTATGACCAGATGTCACTATATATATCTGGTATGGACTTTCTCCATCTTCTGATAGGATATTTGTCAGTCTCAGAGAGGTGTGCTTCCTGCCTAAGTATATGTTCTTGGGCCAAAAATACCAAGTTATTTTCAGAGTTGACCCACTCCCAAGATACTCATTTCCCTTCCTTTCAGTGTGCCACTAAAATGGAATCCGTTCATTTAGGATCCGGATAAACTCAAGGAATGCAAGTTCCAATGCAGTGGGATGGAGGTCACAGGAGAGGATAGGAAGGATGCGGTATTGGAGGCTGGTATGAGAACCTGGAAATTGCCATTTGCTCACCGGAAGAAATATATATCCAGTTGAAATGTTTTTCTGCTGACATCTGAAAATACTGTTAAGATTTCTTCTAACAAACCTCATCTGTGCTACTCCAAAAACAAGACTGAAAATAGATCATTTGGATAAAAACTTGAGAGTGTTGGGAGTGTCTGAGATGTCAGTTTGCATACAGCTTCCGCCTTGGTGCCAGCAGCCCAAGTGCTTGGCTTCCACCCCCAAGATAGAGTTTTTTTTTTATGTGAATCTGTTTCCAGTTCTGGGAAAGTGCTTGGTCCTGTTCCTGCTAGATTATTAATCATTTTGTAGTAGACTGTATGGATATGCATACGTTGTTAAAAGGTTTTCCCCTTAATATGCTACATATCTTTGGCAAAGACCAAGCTTCTGCTTTAAACCCTCCTTCACATGATTTAGAGCCCACTACTTTGTGAGGCAGTTTGGTAGCCCTGATTGTTAGAAAACTCTCCCTTATATTGAGCCGTGACTTGCCACTCTGGATTGTGGTTACTTTTAGAAGGGGAAGGAGCCCTGGTGGCGCAGTGGTTGAAGTGCTTAGCTGCTAACCAAAAGGTCGGCAGTTCCAACCTGCTAGCTGCTCTGTGGGAGAAAGATGTGGCAGTCTCGTTCCATAAAGTTTACAGTCTTGGAGACCCTATGGGGCAGTTCTACTGTGCCCTATAAGGTCGCTATGAGTCGGAATTGATTCGATGGCAGAAGGTTTAGAAGGGGAGGAAAGAGGTGTGGCTGGGTTGGGCAGGTGGAGGGCTTTGGAGGCAACTGGCAAAGTTCTGTTTCTTCACCTGGTTAGTGGTTTCAGGGGTGTTCACTTTATTCATATAGCTATATATGTTTTTTATGGAGTTTCTGTATCTGTGTTATATTTTACAGTAAAAAGGGTGTTTTTGTTTTGTTTTGTTTTTTAATCTGTCTCCCTGGAACTATCAGTTACTCACGGGCCCAATGGACAGTTGAGTGTTTTGGTTTTTTGCATAAGCTGATATCCATTTATTTAATACCTATGAATCAGAAAGACCAGTTTTTCTGAAGTGGAAACTGTAAGAATTTTGTGTGGTAAGCTTCAGTTTCCTCATTTGTGGGGTTATCATGACAGATGGGCTTTGGAAATTGTTGGATGATGGCTGATAAAAAGATAGTCTCTTACAGCTCTGTGCTTCCTGCTGTCTTTGCTTGACAGGTGTTTAAAAGACACAATCCCAGCACGGCTGAGGAGCAGGAGATGATGGAGAACCTGTTTGATTCACTCTGTTCCTGCCTGATGCTCAGTTCCAATCGTGAGCGCTTCCTGAAGGGTGAGGGGCTTCAGCTGATGAATCTCATGCTCAGGTATGTCTCTCATCTCCTTACTCTCCCATCTTTTTTGCCTGACTCCTCACTGTTAGCTTGGATTCAAGAACGTATAGCCATGGTCTTTTATTCTGTTGAGTTTCCTAGGCATATAGAATGATAAAATCTTCAGTTATGTGTTCGTGTGTGTGGCCTTTTCTAAATAAGGTTATATTGTTGTTGTTGTGTGCCATCGAGTCGATTCCGACTCATAGTGACCTGACAGAGTAGAACTGCCCCAGAGTAGGATTTTCCAGACTGTAATCTTTATGGAAGCAGATTGCCAGGTCTCTTCTCCTGCGGAACGGCAGATGGGTTCGAGCGACTCACCTTTTGGTTAACAGCCAAGTGCTTAACCATTGTGCCACCATGCTCCTTAAATGAGGTTATAGTGGGTAAATAAAAAGTATATTTTGGTCTGTTTGTACCCTGTTGTTGTGTCAACCACCCCATTAACCACCCCATTGAAGGGAGATGTTGTGTTGTCTCCCCTTCCTTTAGTGCATTGGTTTTGGGGAAATCTAGTCATTAACTTCTAATCTTACCCCATGCTGACTTCTTAACTTAGCCCACATTTTCTTTATATCACACACAGACCTCTCTTATCCCATATATTTGTCTATATTTTTGTCATCAATATCAGCAGAATATCATTGATTTTTTTTCATTTATTTATTCAGTAATGAATTGTACATGTGCTTTGTGCCTTCTGTAGGAGATGTAAAATGTGCATAACAGATAAAGAACTTTTCTTTATAGTACTTTCTTTGTTTAGTATTTATGCTGTAATTCTTTAGAATTCCTTGAAGTGTTTAAAGTGGATATCACGTTAGTGTATTTCATAAAATCCTGAAGTTGGAAGCGAAAGGGAGGCAGCTTGTCCCCATAACTTTTTGAGCAGTGTGGCTCGGAATGGGAGTAGAGAAATGGGCAAAGAGGGCAAGGAGTAACCAGAATGTGATGTAGGGTCAAGAGACAGTTTTTTTAATTGAGAGGCACTGGAATGTTAGCATGGTTAAAAGACTAATCTTTATGGAATTATTATTTATGAAGTTGAGACAGAGTTTGCTTTCTTGAAACTTCTGCTCATATACACTGAAAATTCTGTTAGACTAAAATTTTAAAATAAATTTGATATATATCTGTTAAATATAATTTAGAATATAGACATCCAAAACTGTTGTAAAAACTTTGATAAGGTACTATATTAAGTGCGAGGTTTACATAGACTTGAGTAAGACAGGATTCTTGCCTTCAAGAAGCTAAAACAAAAGCTTCTAGCCGAACACAACCCCTCTTTGGGTGTTTATTTCCTTCCAGTCTTTTTTCCTACAGTTGTTTTTAACAACTTTTTTAGGCCTACCACACACATAATTTTCTATAGTTTCTTTCTAAAGTTAACATTGATATAAGTGTATTGAATGAATAAAGGTTTCCCATACTGTGACATAATCTTCAGAGAGTTTTCAATAACTGCTTAAGGGGCTTTAAGGGAATATACTTAGCTTACTTACTGTTCTTCAGTTGTTGAATTTGAGGTTGTCTTCAGTGTTTTGCTATTATAAGAAATTCTACAATGACCATTTTTGTCCTTAAAACTATTTTTGTGTTTAAGATTATCGAGGTATATATTTTGAAAATATCTTCACTTTAAAGGCTTGCATGGGGCTAGGGATGCAGTGTATGTTTTCATTTATCCGGTGCGTACCAGACCTTAGGTTGATTGAAAGTCTTCCTTTGAGGAATTGCTTTTACAAAAAGATTTTTTAAAGTGCAGAAAGGAGCAAGGAGAATTACTCAGAGGCCTTCAGTGTTTGGTTGATTTTGCTGGCTTTCCTCTCTTGCGTCTTTTGTTAGTTTATTTCTTTTACCCTTTTAATTACCTGTCCTTTTGTTGAAATGACCCACCTTCTCTCAAGCAAATAGCATGTAAAGGAAATGCATTTGACTTCTTGGGCCTTCTAACCTTAAAACTACACTATGCAGGGACTTTCCCCTAAGCTTCTTAAAGGTCTGAACTGCCAGTGTCTTTGGATGGTTGAGTACAAATATGAAGTGATGTATTCCTGTAGCATATGGCGTGGTAATGTACAGCAGTGGGGAGGTGAATAAATAACCAGAAATATGGATTATTCAATCAGGAATGCTAAGGTTCTGGGAAGCTAATTAAAGAGGAACTCCGAAAGACTTAGAAACTGTAGCTCTCCAGCGTCTTCTAACTTTTCATTTTTGAATGCAGAAGTTACTGTTAGATTAATTCTTTTGCATTAATTTGCCGTATTAGCAGATTCAGCATTTCCTTTTTTGTCTTTCCCATGCATTTTGTTCTGTGTTATTTTTCTTCTTCAGACTCCCAAATGGAAATCTTAATTGGAAGGAATATTTTTCTTCCCCTACTAGATTCACCCTTCCTGATCTTCTGGCAAGAGCTACCAAGTGGCTCGCTCTCTCTGTCTAGAGAGAGCCCATTCAAGAGTAGGAACCCAAAACCCTAGAGGTTAGGGAGAATTTCTGTGGTCCTTTCCATTGCCCCTAAATACTAATCTTTACTTTGATTCAGTCATGCATCAAACAAGTAAATTACCCCTAGGAGAGGTGACAGGTTAATATAGGGTGAAAGAGTAGGCTTCAAGATTGAAGTAAATGTGGGTTTGGAATGTTCAGCTCTTGCACTTACTAGCTCTGTTATTTTGCTGAATTACTGTAACTTTTCTGACCTTCTGACTCTGTTTCTTCATCTGAAAAATGGGGATAATAATGCCAAATTTACAGGAATGTTATGGGAGTTAGACTACCTGTGAAGTATCTGGGACAGTTCTTGGCATATCATAAGTATGCTGCTTTTGAAACACTGATAAGGTACTATGTTAAGCGCTAGGCTTATACGGAGACAAGACAGAATTCCAGCCTTCAGGAGGCTAGTGAGGGAGGCAGACACCAAATAGCTATAATATTATTTAGTGTAGTAGCTGTTAAAATTAAAGTACCAGCTGAGATCTGAGAATACAGATGAGGAACAGTTAATTTTGTATATCTATATCCAGTGAATTTTTTTCTCATTTTTTATTTTCTTATCAAGGAAAGGTCACAAATAAGATAGACATTTATACGCATACACATTATCACATATTAAAAAAAAACCAAACCTGTTGCCATCGAGTTGATTCTGACTCACAGCAACCCTATAGGACAGAGTAAAACTGCCCCATAGGGTTTCCAAGGAGCACCTGGTGGATTCGAACTGCTGACCTTTCGGTTAGTAGCCGTAGTTCTTAACCACCAGAGTTTCTGTTACCACATATACATACATATATATGTGCATACATACATATACTACCCAATTTAGTATTTTTATCATCTTCTTTTTGGGGGGAGGCATAATTTACATACAATAAATACATCCATTTTAAGTGTACAGTTTGAATTTTGACAGATATATTTTAATAGATGTATATAACTCCCTCTACCACAATGAAGATATAGAATAGCACTGTCCAATAAAAATATAATGTGAGCAAGATACGTAATTTCAAATTTTGTAGCAGCCACATTTTAATAAGTTGAAAGAAACAGATGAAATTAGTGTTAATAATATATTTTATTTAACCCAGTATATCAAAAATGATCATTTCAGTATGTAATCAATATGAAAAGTTATTGGTAAACCGTTTTATTTTATATTTTTTTTTAATACTAAGTCTTCAAAATCCAGTGTGTATTTTACAGTTACATCTCAATTCGGATGCTAAATTTTCATCTGCATTTAGATTTAATAAAATTTACAGTTGAAAAAGTAGATTCATATACCCAGGTTACCTTCCAGTAACTGAACTGAGAATCAGTTTTTTTTTAATTTAAACATAAAATTACTTAAATAAAATAAAATTTAAAATACAGTTCTTCAGTTGCATTAGCCACATTTCACACGTGGCTACTATATTGGAAAGTGCGTATAGATCATTTTTATCACCTCAGAAAGTTCCATTGATCTCTGTGTTTATCTTTTTGCTAATACCACACTATCTTTATTATTACTGCTTTATAGTAAATCTTGCAGTCAGGTAATTTGAGCCCTCCAACTTTAGTCTTATTTTTCAAAAATTGTTTTAAGTAGTCTAGTTCCTTTGCCTTTCTATATAAATTTTAGAATCAGCCTGTCAGTTTCTACAAAAACTGCTGAGATTTTGATTGGGATTACATTAAATCTATGATCATTTTGGTTAGAGTGGACATCTTCGCAGTAGTGAGTTTTCCAATCCATGAACATGGTATATTTCTCCATTTATTTAGTTCTTTGATTTCTTTAATCAGTGTTCTAATATTTCTTAAGACAATTTAATATTTTACATTTTTCCTAGAAATTTGTCAATTTTATAAAGACTTTCAGTTATATAAATTGTCCCTATATTATCATTCTTTTTCATGTCTTCCATTTCATTTCCTCTTTTTTATTTTCTGTACTTTATGTCCCTTTTTTATTCCTAATGTTATATATTTGAATTTCTCAGCTTTTTCCCTCAATCTAACTTGTTAAAAGTGATTATTTTGTTTTTGTTCTATTGGGTAGGCATCTCTTCATATAGATCCAGCTCTTGATTTTATATTTGTTTGGTATTTTATTTGTTTGTGTGCTTTTTGTCTTTTTTCTCCTTGACTTTCTGCCTTTAATTCCTTTCTTCTACTTTTCTTTCCATTTATTTTGTTGCCCCTTTTTCCAAACTTCTAAGTTGAATGCTTAATGCTTTAAAGAAATATCCCTTTTGTTTAAAAATAATTTAAGGCTAAAAGTTTCCTCTTAATAATTGCTTTAGTGGGCTTGCTTTCTAATAGAAAGTACAGGTTATAAAATATCTACTTTTCTGAATTGGAGATTTTATTTGTGGTCTTGTACATGACTGTTGTTGTTGGATGCCATCAAGTCAATTCTGACTCATAACGACCCAGTGTGACTGAGTAGAACTGCCCCATAGGGTTTTCTTGGCTGTAATCGTTACTGGAGCAGATTGCCAGTTCTTTATTCCGCAGAGCCACTAGGTGGGTTCGAACCACAAACCTTTTGGTTAGCAGCTGAGCACTTAACTATCTAGTTAAATATTACATGGACATTTGAATAGAATTTGTGTGTCTAGGGTATAACGTGCTATATAAGTATCTCCTAAATTAATTTTGTAAATATGTTTAGCGCCTCTGTGTCCTTTTTTTGTTTGTTTGGCTCATGTGTCAAATTCTAAAGGAGTATTAGTCTCAATATAGTTGTGGGGTTTTTTTCCCCCATTCTTGAATTTTTTGCTTGTTATGTTCTAGCTCTGTTGTTCAGCAAGTAAATGCTAACTACTTTTATCCTCATCTTGAACTGTTTGTTTTGTCAATATAAAATAGGCCTCATTATTGCATGTAATGAACTTGTTATGAATTCTTTAATAATTTTGTATTTATCTAGTGTATCCTTTTGCATCACTTTAGCTTTTTATGTCATTTTTTTGTTATGTATTACTCTTGTTAAGCGCATATAGCTTTTTTTAAATCTAATGTGAAAGTTCTTCTTTAGGTAGATGAACATATGACTCTTTTGTTAAGAGCATATAGTTGTTTGTTTTTAGTCTAATGTGCGAGTTTGTCTTTAAGTAGCTGAATGTAGCCTATTTGCTTTTATTGCAATGACTATTATGTTTGACCCTTTTCCTGTCTGTTTTTTGTGTTCTTATGGTTTCTTTGATGGTTTGGTTTGGTTTTTTCATGTATTTTTTGTCTCTTTCATTATGTTTTTCTTCTATGGAGATGTGGAAATTTCTTTTCTACTAGTGATTACCTTTTTAAACATTGAAACTTTATTTCTTTGTATACATTTGAAATAGTATCAAGTCTCCTCAGGATATGGCTGCTGCCTAGTTCTCCTATTGCAGTCTCTCTCATTCTCCCCCCTTCCACACATTTACATTTTATTCTCTAAACGAAACTATTTTAGATTCCTTAACACATTTCATTATTTTCTCTGGGTGACTCACCCTTGATGTTTAGGCTTAAAGTTCTCTAAGCACCTTCTGCTCCTGTGTCACTTCCCCCAAACCTGTCCTTGCTCCCCACCCCTAAAATGTTGGGGATTGACGTCTTCTCTGCTGTAGCATCCTTTGATTACCTTTATCAGAGCACTTATCACCCTGTAAGGCAATCATCTGTCTATGTCTCTGACTGTACTGTAAGATCCTCGAGGGCAGAAACCAGGTCTTCCTCTTGTATCCTCAATATCTAACAACAGATAACACCTTAGACCTTCAGTAATATTTGCTAAGTGAATGAGAGAATCTGAGAAACTTTTTTTTGCTGTTAAGAATCACTGGGTCTTAGAATTTCTGGCAGATTCCATAGATAGAACCAAAGAAAGTGGAGTGACTTATTAGAACCCGTGTAACTGAGAACTGAATCTCCTGCCTGAATATATTTAGTCCTTTATTTCTCTGTCATGTTTTTAGTGCATGATATAAAGAGCACAAAATCGGCCACAGGGTGGTTGTGATCCTGATCTTCAGGGCTCAAGGGAGGCTAGAATAGGAGTCAGCTCTAGTCCTTGGCAGCTCCGTTGGCCTGTGCACATGCTGTGCTTCAGAGCAAAAGCCAAAGTACTTCAGTTTATTCCACTTTGGAGCACTTGAACCTCTCAACTTTTTTGTTGTTGTTTTGCTTTACGTTACACTTTTATTTTGCTTTAAACAGAAATTGTGCTGCAATAGAATTTTCAGATAGCAGCATGTACTTTTTTTTTTGTTTGTGTGTGTGTGTTTTAGGTGAAAGTTTACAGCAAAAATTAGTTTTCTCATTCAAAAATTTATACACAAATTGTTTTGTGACATTAGTTGCAATACCTGCAACGTGTCAGCACTTTCCCCCTTTCCCTTTATACCCCGGTGTCCCCGTGTCCGTTTGTTTAGGTTTCCTGCCCCTTCCTTCCTTCTCATCTTTGCTTTTGGATAGGTATTGCCCATTTGGTCTGGTATACTTGATTGAACTAAGAGGCATGCATGTTCCTCACATGTGTTATTGTTTGTTTTATAGGCTTGTCTAATCTTTGGCTAAAAGGTAGACTTTGGGAGTGGCTTCATTTCTGATTTAGCAGGGTGTCCAGGGGCCATAATCTCAGGGTTTTTCCAGTCTCTGTCAGACCAGTAAGTCTGGTCTTTTCTTGTGAATTTGAATTTTGTTCTACATTTTTCTTCTGCTCTGTCTGGATCCCTCTACTGTGATCCCTGTCAGAGCGGTCAGTGGTGGTAGCCAGGCACCATCTAGTTCTTCTGGGCTCAGGCTGGTGGAGGCTGTGATTCATATGGTCCATTAGTCCTTTGGACTGATATTTTCCTTGTGTCTTTGGTTTTCTTCATTCTCCTTTGCTCCAAATGTGATGGGACAAATAGATGTATTTTAGATGGTCATTTGCAAGCTTTTAAGACCGCAGACGCTACTCACCAGAGTAGGATGTAGAACATTTTCTTTATGAACTATGTTATGCCAGTTGACCTAGATGTCTCCCGAGACCATGGTCCGCAGCCCACAGCCCCAGTCACTCAGTCTCTCAAGGTGTTTGGATGTGTCTAGAAAGCTTCTGTGGCTTTGCCTTGGTTTAAGTTGTACTGACTTCCCCCGTATTGTGTGTTGTCTTTCCTTTCACCAACGTTAACACTTGTCTACTGTCTACTTAGTGATTTCCCCTCCCTGTTAACCATAAAAGATTGTTTTGTTTTGTTTTTTCTGTGTGTAAACCTTTTCTTGTTTTTTTATAATAGTGGTCTCATACGGTATTTGTCCTTTTGTGACTGACTTATTTCACTCAGCATAATGCTCTCCAGATTCGTCCATGTTGTGAGATGTTTCTCGGATTCATCATTGTTCTTTATTGTTGTATGGTATTTCACTGTGTGTATGTACCATAATTCATAATTTGTTTACCTGTTCATCTCTTGACAGACACTAGACTGTTTCCATCTTTTTACTATTGTGAATAATGCTGCAGTGAACATGGGTGTGCATATATCTATTCATGTGATGGCTCTTATTTCTCTAGGATATGTTCCTAGTAGTGGGGTTGCTGAATCGTATGGTATTTCTATTTCTAGCTTTTTAAGAAGGCACATACCATTTTCCATAGTGGTTGTACCACTTTACATTCTCACCAGCAGTGCATGAGAGTTCCAGTTTTCCTGCAACCTCTCCAACATTTGTTATTTTTCTGTTTTTTTTTATTTGTGCCAATAATGTCAGGGTGAGATGGTATCTCACTGTAGTTTTGATTTACATCTCTCTAATGGCCAGTGATGGGGAGCATTTCCTCATGTGTCTGTTAGCCGCCTGAATGTCTTCTTTGGTGAAGCGTGTGTTCATATCTTTTGCCCATGTTTTAATTGGATTATCTGTCTTTTTGTTATTGAGATGTCGAAGTATTCTATAGATTTTAGAGATTAGACCCTTGTCAGATATGTCATAGCCAAAAATTTTTTCCCAGTCTATAGTTTCTCTTTTTACCCTTTTGGTGAAGTCTTTTGATGAGCATAAGTGTTTACTTTTTAGGAGCTCTTCGTTATCTAGTTTTATGCATTGTTAGTTATGGTTTGTATTGAATTTGTGACGTGTATTAGGGCCCCTAGCATTGTCTCTATTTTTTCTTCCATGATCTTTATCGTTGTAGGTTTTATATTTAGGTCTTTGATCCATTTTGAGTTAGATTTTGTGTATGGTGTGAGGTACGGGTTCTGTTTCTTTTTTTTTTTTTTGCAGATGCACATCCAGTTTTGCCAGCACCGTATGTTACAAAGACTGTCTTTTCCACATTTAATGGACTTTGGTACTTTGTCAAAGATCAGCTGACCACAGGTGGATGGATTTACCTCTGGGTTCTGAATTCTGTTCCATTGGTCTCTGTGTCTGTTGTTGTACCAGTACCAGGCTATTTTGATTACTGTGTCTGTATAGTAGGTTCTGAGACCAAGTAGTGTGAGGCCTCCTGCTTTGTTCTTTATCTTCAGTAATGTTTTGCTTTTCCGAGGCCTTTTTCCTTTTCATATAAAGATGGTGATTAGTTTCTCCATCTCGTTATTAACGAATGCTGTTGATATTTGGATCGGGATTGCGTTACATCTGTAGATCACTTTGAGTAGGATTGACATTTTCACAATCTTGAGTCTTCCTATCCATGAACATAGTGTGTTTTTCAATTTATGTAGGTCTCTTTTGGTTTCTTGCAATAGTGTTTTGTAATTTTCTTTGTATAGGTCTATGACGTTCGTGGTTAGATTTATTCCTAAGTACTTTATCATTCTTAAGGGGTATTATAAATGGTATTGTTTTCCTGATTTCCTTTTCAGAGTTCTCTTTGTTGGTGTATAGGAATCTAACTGATAATTGTGTGTTAATCTTATATCTTACTACTCTGCTGAATCTTTCTATTAGTTCCAGTTGTTTTCTTGTGAAATCTTTGGGGTTCTCTGTGTATAGGATCATATCATCTGTGAATAGGAATAGTTTTTCTCCTTCCTTTCCAATTTGGATGCCCTTTATTTCTTTTTCTTGCCTTAGTGCTCTAGCTAGGACTTGCAGCACAACATTAAATAGGAGTGGTGATAAAAGGCATCCTTGTCTTGTTCCTGTTTTCAGAAGGAATGCTTTCAGTCTCCATTAAGAATGATGTTGACTGTTGGTTTTGTATAGATACCCATTATTATGTTGAAGAATTTCCTTCTGTCCTATTTTATCAAGAGTTTTTATCAGGAATGGGTATTGGACTTTGTCAGATGCCTTTTCTGCATCCATTGAGATGATCATGTGATTCTTTTCTTTTATTGTATTTGTGTGGTGGATTATGTTGATTGATTTTTCCAGTATTGAACCATCCTTGCATACCTGGTATGACTCCTGCTTGGTCGTGGTGTATTATTTTTTTGATATGATGCTGAATTCTACTGGTTGATTTTTTTTTTTTATTGTACTTTAGATGAAGGTTTACAGAATACACTAGCTTCTCATTAAGCAGTACATATATTGTTTTATGACATTGGTTAACAACCCCATGAGATGTCAGTACTCTCCCTTCTCGAGCCTGGGTTCCCTATTACCAGCTTTCCTGTCCCCTCCTGCCTTCTTGTCATTGCCCCTGGGCTTGTGTGCCCCTTTAGTCTCATTTTGTCCTATGGGTCTGTCTAATCATTGGCTAAAAGGTGAACCTCTGGAGTGACTTCATTACTGAGCTAAAAGTGTGTCCGAGGGCCATACTCCTGGAGTTTCTCCAGTCTCTGTCAGGCCAGTAAGTCTGGTCTTTTTTTGAATTAGAGTTTTGTTTTACATTTTTCTCTAGTTCTGTCCAGGACCCTCTATTGTGATCCCTGTCAGAGCAGTCGGTGTAGCCGGGCACCATCTAGTAGTACTGGACTCAGTCTGGTGGAGGCCATGGTAATTGTGATCTGTTAGTCCTCTGGTATGAACTTACTTCCCTCAGTTCAGCAGCTGGTTGAGTGGCAGGAGGGGAGGGGCAATGTGGGCCTGGTGCAGCAGTGGGCCTGAGTTGGGGACTTTCAAGTCGCGAGGAGGACAGGTGGAAGGGGACAGAGCTAGGGGTAGTGGGAAGGGGGTGTGGCATACAGGGCTAGGTGGGAGGAAGAAAGAGAAGGAAGTAAGGGGAAAAAATGGTACCACAGGAGACGGTAGGTAGGGGCGGGTGGGGGTGGGAAATTCCTGGGGTGACAGCAAGCCAGTAGCTCTCTAGCCAAGTGACAGTGTGGCCTGTTCGGAAGGGGTGAGGATGGCATACGTGGCTAGGTGGAAGGGTGAAGGAAAAGAAAGAAAAGGGGAAAAATATGGCATGACAGGAGCCGGTGGGTAGGGGTGGGGTAAACCCAGGGTGATGGCAGGCCAGTAGCTGTCTAGCCAAATGGCGCAGCTTGGCCTGTCAGGAAGGAGTGAGGGTGGCATATGTGGCTACGTGGGAGGTAGAGAGAAAAGGAAGAAAGAGAAAAGAAAAATTAAAAAATGGCACGGCAGGAGCCAGCAGGTGGGGGCAGGGCAGATCTAGGGTTATGTCTCTCTAGCTGCTTGGCAAGGCATGGCCTGTTGGGAAGGAGTAGGGTGGCACACGAGGCAGAAAGGTGAGTGGGAAAGCATGTTACTCTGGTTACCAGGTGCTCTGTCTCCTGTTGGAAGCTCTGTGAAGTTGCCTCCCCATACTCCCTGTCCAGGGTTGTTGCTGGCTCTGCTCCAAGGTGGCGACACTGTGCCGTGTTAGTTGGCAGGGAACCTCCATCTCTCTCCTCGTTTTCTGTTTTCCTTCAGTTTCTTCTTCGATTCAGTGCTTGATCTAGTTCTTTATCCCTTCATTTGATGCTTAGGGTTCCAGGTTTGACCTTTGTATCTACTTTACTTAGTTTTCCGGGTCTTTGCTGCAGATGATGGCACGATGAGACTGCCTAGGGTGCCATGTTGGCTCTGCCTCTTGCAGCATGTACTTTTTCTGAACCTCTCAACACTATTCGTCCATCCTCCTCCTAAGCCAGGGTTATGGCCTAGGTATTATTTCTTATAACCTTTCTATGCAAAGTTCAAAGACGTTCTTCATGTAGATTAGTCTCCCAGCTTTTGTTTTGAGGAACTGCTTTTGGAGGACTGGTGGCTAGCCCTTGCCCTTCCCTCAGGTCTTTTCTCTCTACTCTATCGTTTTATTCAAGTGTTAGTTTCCTTGTCAGATGACATTTTTTTTTCAATCCTGTGTTAAGAGTGTCTGAATTTCACAGTGCTTGACAGAATCAGTAAGAGGAAAGCTAGTTTTTGTTTTTTTCTCTCTCTGCCAAAGGACAGATGAAGACATGTTGGAAAAGAAGAGTTTGTTGAAGTGCTATTTAAAAATGGAACTCATGCTGTGAAAATTGTAGCAGGTAGCCAGCCTAGACTATCCAAAACCAAAAAACCCGTTGCTGTCGAGTATATTCCGACTCATAGCGACCCTATAGGACAGAGTAGAACTGCCCTGTAGCGTTTCCAAGGAGCGCCTGGTGGATTCGAACTGCCGACCTTTTTGTTAGCAGCTGTAGCTCTTAACTACTGTGCCATCAGGGTTTCTGCCTAGATTATAGGAACCAAAAAAAAAAAAAAGAATTTTTCATTTGACCATGCAAGTGTTTGAAAAGGAAAGAGATGGGATGAGGTGAGGGTAGAAGGTACAGAACCGCTTAGGCAGCATGCAACTATACACTGAAAGGAAGAGAGAACCAGAAACTCTAATGTTATAGAGAATACTCCTCCTTAGTATGTCAGGCAGCTCCCCTTCATCCTCTTGGTTTGATAGTCAACAGTTAGGGTACAGAGAGGAGGTTGGTATGGTCTTTGGCTAGCCGCAAAAGAGCTAAGATATGAATATGTGGAGAATCAAGTGGTATTTTTTTAGTCGGATAAATTTGAGAGAAAAAGAAAATTCAGGAAAGTCATGATTTATTGTACAATTTTTTAAAATGTCCATATTCAAAGGATGTAACTCTCAGAAATGTGATGAAATTATACTTACGAGGAGGTAACCATTTTAGGATTTACCAGGAAATGAGGACAGAGCTATAAAAATGCCCTCATTGCCCCTGGATGGAGACTAGTTTGCAGTTTCCATGTTCTTGGTTACAGATGTCTCCTTTTGGTAGGATGGTTGCTACAAATAGAAGATTCCAATGCATCCGATTTAATTATAGCCTGTATTCTAAATCATTTGCTTTTTGCCACCAGAAAGCACTTTTTAACAGTATGTCCTTGTATCAGAATAGATGTAGTGTTCTTTAAGAAGCAACAAAGGCAGCAGGAGACAGAATTACATTGTCAGTTTCCTTGAAAATGTTGACATGAAGCTTATTACTTCTGTTGTAAAACCCTGTTCCAGTTAGAAAGAGAAGAGACCACCATGATCCCAAGGGATATGTACAAATGCAGCTTTGGGTTGTATAGCAGAAATACAGTGAACCCATCTTGATTATTAACTGTAAAAGCAAAAAAGGAAGAGAGAAGTGTACAGAGACACATCCATTTAGGAACCGCCAAATTTTTTTTGCTCTGAAGGTTTTCAATAAGGTTTTCCTTAATTCTCTGACAAAGAAAACAAATAGAATGACAACGGTATACTAACTGCAGAGTAAGTCTTTGCAGGCCCGGTTCTGCGATGTGAGCTTGTAACAAAGCCTATAGGTACGTAGGAGAGCTTGAGATATATATATTTTTTTTAATCTTGGACTCTTATTCCCGTAGTTTTTACTTTGTTCTACATTGGTTTTGTTCCTAATGATTATTTGAAGGGCCAAACGATACTGCAGTTTTATTCTTGTGGTTCTTTACAGTTGTTTGTTTGTTTGTTCATTTTTAACAGCTAGAGGCTTCTCTTCTTACCTTCAGTCTCCTAGAATTCAAGTGCAAAAGCAAAATAATGATGCAAATCTTTAGAAGTCAGCTGTGCTTCCTGATGGGGCTGTATGCGGTGTGTGCTCCAAGCTTTGCACACAGATCTTGCTTGTCATTTGTCCAGCAACAAACGTTCCCTTTCCCTCCAAGCTGAATATTACTATTCTCTCTTAGATGGATAATAGTAGTTTGCACCTGTTCTCAAAGAACCAGAAAAACGTTCAAAAGCACAATGTAATCCTTCCAACAGCCCTCTAGGCTAACTGTTACCTCTTCATAAATGGGAAAGTGCTGTGGCTGAGAAGGCAGATTAACTGAATCAAGATTACCTAGCAGGAAATGATGTAAGACCTGTCTGAGCCTTTCCATCGGGCTTGATAGCTTTTCATCATTCCAGCGTAGTTAAATTGCACATATTTAAAGTGTACGATTTGATGAGTTTTGATGGGTATACACCCACAATACTGTCACTACAAGCATTATAATGAACGTATTTATCACCCCTAAATGTTTCCATGTGCCCCTTTGTAATCCATAACTCTTCCCCCCACCGTAATGTCCCTAGACAATTACTGATTTGCTTTCTGTCCAATATTGATTAGTTTGCATTTTCTAGAATTTTATATAAATGGAATCATACAGTATGTACTGTTTGTTTTATGTTTTTGTCTAACTTATTTTATTCACTATAATTATCTAGAGATTCATTCATGTTGTTGTGTATGAACAGTTTGTTCCCTTTTCATTGGTGAGTAGTATTCCATTGTTATGGCTGTATCACAGTTTGATTATTCATTTTTGATGGACATTTGGGTTTCCAGATTTTTGCTCTTATGAATAAAGCTGCTGTGAACATTCATGTACAAATCTTTGGGTAGACATATCTTTCATGTCTCTTGGGTAAATACTTACGAGTTAATGGCTGGATCATATACTAGGTGTGTGGTTAACTTTTTAAGACATTGCCAAGCTATTTTCCAAAATGGTTGTACCATTTTTACATTCCCACCAGAAACGTTCCAGTTACTGCACATCCTCACTCACTAACAGTTGGTATGGTTAGTCTTTTTTATTTTAGCTATTCTAGAGGGCATGTATTGGTATGTCATTGTGGTTTTAATTTGCATTTCCCTCATGACTAATGATGTTGAGCATCTTTTTATGAGCTTATTTGCCATTCACATATCTTTTTTAGAGAAGTGTCTGTTCAGATCTTTTGTCCGTTTTTTGTTTGGGTTGTTTGTCTTATTATTGAATTGTAAGAGTTGTCTAATATATTGTAGATACAATCTGTTGTCACATATATGTTTAAGAAATACTTTATCCCAGTCCATGGCTTGCCTTTTCAATTTTTGTAACAGGGAGTTTTGAGAAGAAAAGTTTTTAATTTTGATGAAGTCCAATTTATTTCTTCCAATTAATCTTTTTTCTATTTGAGTGAACTTGGATAGTTTGTGTCTTCCAAGGAATTTATCTATTTCATCTAAGTTGTCAAATTTATTGCCATAAAATCGTTTATGAGTATTCCCTTATTATCCTTTAATATGTGTGAAAACTGTTGTGATATGTTCTCTCTTATTCCTAATCTTAGTAATTTGTGTCTTCTTTTTTTTTCCTGATCAGCCTGGCTAGAGCTTTATTAATTTTCTCAAAGAACCGGTTTTGGTTTTCATTGATTTCTTGCTACTGTTTTTCATTTCAGTGATTTTTATCTGGTCCGCATTGTTTCATTTTTTCTGATTACTTTCAATTTAATTTGCTATTCTTTTTCTGATTTCTTAAGGTAAGAAGCTGAGATCATTGACTTGAGACTTCCTTATTTTCTGATATGCAAGTGTTTAATACTGTAAACTCCCCCTGATGCATTAGCTACATCCCACACATTTTGATATGTTGTGTTTTCATTTTCATTCAGTTCAAAATAATTTCTAATTTCTCTTTTGACTTCATCTTTGACTCATGAGTTATTTAAAAGTGTGTTATTTAGTTTACAAATATTTGGGTATTTTCCAGATATCTTTCTGTTATTGATTTCTACTTTAATTCCGTTGTGGTTAAAGAACGTACTTTGTATGATTTGAATCCTTTCAAATGGAATGAGATTTGGTTTTGGCCTAGAATATAGTCTGTTTTCCTGAATATTCTTTATGCACTTGAAAAGAATATGTATTCTGCTCTTGTTGGGTGGAATGTTCTATAAATGTCAATTAGATTAAGTTTGCAATGGTCTTATTCAGGTCCTCTACTCCTTACAAATTTTTTATCCACTTATGCTGTCAGTTATTGAGTGAGGAGTGTTGAAACCTCTGACTAACTGTGGCTATGTCTGTTTCTCTCTTTAGTTCTATGAGGTTTTCCTTGATATATTTTGAAGTTTTATTATTAGGTGCTTAAATGTTGAGGATTAAATGTTCTCTTGACTAATCGACCTTTTTAGGATTATGAAATGACTCTCTTTGTCCCTGGTAATATTCTTTGCTCTGAATCTACTTTTGTTTGCTATTACAATAGCTACTACAGCTTTCTTTTAATTGGTGTTAGCATATGTCTTTTACTATCTCTTACTTTTTAGCTATTTGTACCTTTATATTCAAAAAGTGTCTTTTTGTGGTCAAAAAGTGTTATATATAGTATATATTTGGATCTTTTTTTTAACTAGTCTAATAATCTCTACCTTTTAATTAGGGTGTTCAGGTCATTTATATTTAATGTGATTATTGATATGGTGGTTTATGGTTAGATTTAAATCTTTCATCTTGCAGGTTTTTGGTTTTTTTTTTTTTTTCATTTTTTTCTATGTCTTTTTTTTTTGTCGTCCCCCCCTTTTTAAAAAATATTTTACTCTGTTTTAGGTAAAAGTTTACACAGCAAGTTAGATTCCCATTCAACAATCAATACACAAATTGTTCTGTGGCATTGGTTACAATCCCCATAATGTGTCCACACTCTCACCATTTCCACCCCACCTGCCCTATTTCCATCCATTCAGTTTCCCTGCCCCTTGTTGCCTTCTCATCTTTGCTTCTGTGTAAATGTTGACTGTTTTGTCTCACATACACCCACTCCTCACTTACCGACATGATTACGTTCCAAAGACCTGGTGGTTATGCAAAAATCGGCATTATGCGAAAATGGAGGATGACCACATCAGATCACAAAATAGAGGATGACTGCATCAACATAACTGCCACATTACATCATTACATAGCTGCCAAACCACTGAGAATCATGGCCCAGCCAAACTGACACATAACCTTAACCATCACAGCCAGTGTTACTCTCACCTCACATCTCAGCATTCATTATTGCCAGATGTATGTCATTAATGCGCAAAATAGTCAAACAATGGTTTTTTTTTTTTTTACTGTTGTCATAAATGTGAAATGTTGGATAACAAGATGGTTGATAAGTGAAGAGTAGGTATAGTTGATTGTTTAAAGGAGCACATTCCTCACAGGTGTTATTGTTTATTTTGTATGCCAATCTATTGTTGGACTGAAAGGTGACCTCTGGGAGTGGCTTCAGTTCCAGATTAAAAGGGTATCTTAGGGCATTAGTCTTGGGGGTTCCTCTAGTCTCTATCAGTCCGGTGAGTCTGGACTTCTTTATGAATTTGAGTTTTCTTCTACATTTTTCTCCAATTCTAACTGGGACCTTCTATTGTGTCCCTGGTCAGAACAGTTGGTAGTGGTAGCCAGCTGTAAGAGTGGTGTGGCGGGGACATCTGACCTTGTCTAACTTCATAAGGGAGAAGAAGAATAGATCAACAGCCCAAGGCTAATTCCTATGAGGCAGATGTCAGACATGCCTCCACCCTCCAACCTTTTTACCAATTCTGACACCAACTAGCCCCTCCCACAGCACTCTCTACTTCTCTACTGGATTTGATAATTCGTTGCAATGGCCATATAGAGCTCACAAGCAATACTTTATTTATTAGGAAAGTAATAGGTTACAGTTTGGGTTCAGGAATGCTCAGGATACAGTTCTTTGATCAGGATAGCCTCTTCTCAGCTGTGCCCGCAGGCACACCTCTCTCTGGCCCTTCAGCCTCTGCCCTGCTCAAGCAAGTGTTACAAAGCTCTTTTAGCTCTGTAAGTACCTGGAGGCACCCCACTCTGCCAGGAAGCCTCCTGCCGGAAGGCGCTCAGCTCTCTCACTCTGTGAGTTGGCAAGCCTAGCTCTGACAAGTGCCCAGAGACACCAGCAAGCATCCTGCCCAAAGGCGCTCAGCTTTCTTGCTCTATGGGCTAGGAAACCCACCACACTGTCTCCTGTCAGTCTCCTGGTTCTGCTGCCACCGTTTCTCTGCCACTGCTTCTCACCGTCTCACCGTCTCCAGCATTACAGCTCTCTCTCTCTCTGTCCCTGAAGTCTAGGTGGTTCTCAGCACAGGGATCTCAAGTCAAAACGACGCACTCCACTCCCAGTTATTGTTTCTAGGAGTGGTGAGGTCCTCCCTTCCCGCCTTTAGGATGGCTCATTTTAAGCCTACTTGGATGGCAAAACTGACCAATCCCCTCGTTAGGGTTCCATACACCTTATTTGCATGGTTTCCCCCCCACACACACACAAGGGTGCCATGCACCTTATTTACATTATTTGCAAGCTATCCAGTCCCCTTGGTGGGCCACAAGCACCTCATTTGTATAGTTCCACTCAGTCATTTGGTGGGAGCTACAAAGACTATGGCTAGAAGGTCCATATTAAGTAATTCAGTACACTGCACTGGGCACCATCTGGTTCTTTTGGTCTCAGGCTAGAAGAGGCTGTGATTTACATGAGTCATTAGTCCTGTGGACTAATTTCTTGCTTGAGTCTTTGGTTTCCTTCATTCTCCTTTGCTCCAGACAGGAAGAGCCCAATAGTTGGGTCTTAGACGGCCACTCACCAGCTTTTAAGACACCAGATGCTACTTACCAAACTAGGATGTAGAACATTATTTTTAAGAACTAAGTTATGCCAATTGACCTAGCTGTCCTGTGAGACTATGGTCCTGAGACTTCAAACCCAGTAAATCAATCCCATGAGGTATTTGGTATGTCTAGAGAGCATCCATAAATGTGCCCTCATGTGCTTTATTGTAGATATGAATATATACATAGCACCTACAAACATGTATGCCCACAAATATACCTATATATGCATGCACGTGTACTCTCATATGCCTTCCCACACCCATGTATCATATATATCTACCTTTGTAACCACTCACATATTTTTTCCTTGTTGTTACTAAATTGTATATGTTAAAGCATTTTCTGCAGTTGTCCTTTATTCTTGCATACCTCTCAGTGTCTTCATTTACCTTGGTCAAGTGTTGCTGACTTCCCCCGTGTTGTATATTGCCTTTCCCATCACCAGAATTGACACGTGTCTACTATCTAGTAAGTGCTTCCCCCTCCCTCCCCGCCTTGCATTCCTGGTAACCATCAAAGAAAGTTGCTTTCTGTGTGTATACCTAGATTTTTTAGAAAAGTGGTATCACGTAGTATTTGTCCTTTTGTGTTTGACTTATTTCACTCAGCATAATGTCCTCCAGATTCATCCATGTTATAAGATGTTTCATGGACTCATCATTATTCATCATTGTGTAGTATTCCATTGTGTGTATGTACTACAATTTGTTTATCCATTCATCCGTTGATGGGCACTTAGGTTGTTTCCATCTTTTTGCTACTGTGAATAATGCTGCAGTGAACATGGGTGTGCATATGTCTATTCATGTCACTGCTCTTATATCTCTAGAATATATACCTAGGAGTAGGATTGCTAGATCATAGGGTATTTCTATTTCTAGCTTTTTGAGGAGGTGCCATACTGTTTTCCATAGTGGTTGTACCATTTTACAATTCCACAAGCAGTGTATAAGAGTTCTTATCTCCCCACAACCTCACCAGCATTTGTTGTTTTCTTTTTTTTTTTGATCAGTGCCATTTTTGCAGGAGTGAGATGGTATCTCTGTTCCCTATTTTTGCTTTGTCTACTTTTTAGATGAATAGCATTTTTTATTATCCAGTTTTATCTTCTTAGGTGGCTTATTAGCTCTACCTCTTTGCCTTTTTAGTGGTTGCTTTAGGGTTTTAGTATACATCTTCAACTTACCACAGTCTGTTTTCAAGTAGTATTACACCATTTTACCTATAATGTAAGAACCTTACAACAGTAAACTTCCATTTCGTCCTCCCAGTTTTTATGTTACTATTCTCATACATTGTATTTCTACAAATGTTATAAATCCCACTATATATTGTTTTTGCTTTGAATGATCCCGTATGGCCTTATCCAAATTTCTTGCCAGGATTAGTTATGGTTCACAGTATCTTTTTTTTTTTTTTTTTAATTGTGGTAAATACATATGTAGCAAATCACTTGCCATTTCAACATTCTTCACATATACAATTCAGTAACATTAGTTATGTTTATCATATTGTTCAACCATCATCATTATCCATTTCTAAATTTTCGCATCACCCTTAGCAGAAAGTCCCCCCTTTCCCCTTCCTTCTCGTCCACCCTTGGTAACCACTAATAAACTTTGGTTTCTATACACTTGCCTGTCCTAGATAGTTCTTACAAGTGGAATCATACAATATTTGTCCTTTTATGACTGATTTATTTCACTCAGCCTAGTATTTTCAAGATTCATCCATATTGTAGCATGTATCAAGACTTCATTTCTCTTTATGGCTAAGAATTCCCTTGTTTGCATGTACCACATTTTACGTATCCATTCGTCTATTGATGAACATTTAGACAGGTTCTACCTTTTGGCTATTGTGAATAGTG
Organism: Trichechus manatus latirostris; assembly: GCF_000243295.1. Classification (NCBI taxonomy): domain Eukaryota; kingdom Metazoa; phylum Chordata; class Mammalia; order Sirenia; family Trichechidae; genus Trichechus; species Trichechus manatus. Next base: position 26,421,736 of record NW_004443944.1, on the reverse strand, counting down.
TTATAGCAAACATTGGTGTACAAGGGTCTTTTTGCATTCCTGCTTTCAGTTATTGCAAGTATATACCTAGGAGTAGCATTTCTGGGTCATATGGTAGTTTTGGAGCTCTGGTGGTGCAGTAGTTAAGTGCTAGGCTGCTAACTGAAAGGTCAGCAGTTCAAACCCACAAGCCGCTCTGCGGTAGAAAGATGTGGCAGTCTGCTTCCGTAAAGATTACAGCCTTGGAAACCCTGTAGGGCAGTTCTGTCCTGTCCTATAGGGTCGCTATGAGGCAGATTCGACTCCATGGCAATGGGTTTGGATTTTTTTTGGTTTATGGTAATTTTATGTTTTACATTTTGAGGAATGACCAAACTCTTTTCTACAGTGACTGTACCGTTTTACAGTCCTGGCAGCAATAGATAAAGGTTCCAATTTCTCTACATCCTCACCAACATCTGTTTTCTGCTTTTTAATCATAGTGGGTGTGAAGTGATATTTCATCATGGTTTTGATTTGCATCTCCTTAACAGCTATTGACATAGAGCACCTTATCATGTGCTTGTTGGCCATTTGTATTTCTTCTTTGTTGAAATGTCTGCTCAAGTCCGTTGAAATGTCTGCTCAAGTCCTTTGCCTATATATATTTTTAATTGGATTGTTTATGTTTTTTGTTGCTGAGTTGTAGATTTTTTTAATATATTTTGGATATTAAAGCCTTATCAGACATACGGTTCCCAAAAATTTTCTCCCAGTCTGTAGGTTGTCTCTTCACTTTGTTGATAAAGTTCCTTGATGAACAAAAGTTTTAAATTTTGTTGAGGTCCCATTTATCTATTTTGTCTTTTGTTGCTTATGCTTTTGGTATTATATCTAAGAATCCATTATTAAAAACTAGGTCACAAAGCATTAGTTCCTGTTGCTTTCTTCTAAGAGTTTATGGTTTTAGTTCTTACATTTAAGTCTTTGATCCATTTTGAGTTAGTTTTTGTATATGGTGTGAGGTATGGGTGCAGGTTCATTATTTTGTTTGTGGTAATCCAGGTGTCATAGGGCCTCTAGCATTGATCCTATTTTTCCTTCTATGAGCTTTTATGGTTTTAGTTCTTACATTTAAGTCTTTGATCCATTTTGAGTTAGTTTTTGTATATGGTGTGAGGTATGGGTGCAGGTTCATTATTTTGCATGTGGAAATCCAGGTGTCATAGTATCTTTTAAGGAATGCCTGTTACTTTTTTTTTTTTTTTTTTTCCCCTCATTCCTCAATCTTTGGTCAGGAAGGGAGGGGACTTTACCTCCTTCACTTTTCCTTTAGATAAGTTTCGTTCATAGTTTCATCCTTATTTTCTGCATATTTTCTACACCCTGTAAAGACACTCTCATTTATACCATGAATTTATTACTACCATAGATTTAATGATGCTTCCAAAATTTCTCCTATCCCTAACCTCATTCCTGGAGTTCAGAATCTGTATGTACTATGCTAGATATCACTGGCATGACCCAGGTACCTCAGGCTCAGTCAGAACTCAACCCTGTGCACCTCTAGTCTATTATTACTGTACCTTTTCTGTCAGTCTCTCTGCCTCTGATATTGTTTCCTCCCTCTTCTGCTTCTCCATCCGACCTCCTGGAAAAAAATATTAACACACTGTGACAAGTGTAATCTTTCCAGTACACAAAATCAGCCAGCTTCACATTTATGCTGCTACGCCTCTTACACTTTATATTCTAGCAGTACTGTGGTCTACTTGCTTGAATGCTCCATGTTTACGCATGTCTTTGCTTGTGCTGTTGTTTCTTTCTACTTGAAATACCCTCTCTGTTTGCCTGCCTGGGAAAGACATCCACTGAGCCTCAATTCGAGCATCATCTCCTTCATGAGGCCTTCCTGACATAGACGTAGGTAGCCCTCCTGCCTGTGTTCATATTCTGTTTGAACACATCTCCACTGTCATAGTTGGCTTTTCTCAGCATGCCCATTGTCCACATGTCTTTCTCCCGTTTGGGCCAAGCTCCTCAAAAGCATCAGCTGTGTCTTGTCCCTGCATCCTCAACGTAATATCTGGCACCTATTAGGTACCCCATAAACATTGGATGAAAGAACAAATGACCAAAGAAAAACATACTCAGAACCCATGTTCATTACAAAAGTGTTTTTTGTATGGGAAGAATAAGCTAATTAAAAGTACAACAGAAAAATCCACCACCACCACCACCACC
>NW_004443944.1:26396684-26419434 GCF_000243295.1 Trichechus manatus latirostris | reverse complement strand
AGTTTAGCAGAATAGGGAGCAGTAAATGACTCTCAGTCATTTCCCACAACCACCCAGTTTTATACAAGCTAGGGTTCACATTGGTCCTGGCATGATCGACAACTTGATGAACCCAGACAAGACTAAGATAAACTACTTGTCCTCCAGTAGAATAAATATTTCAAATAAAGTCAACCCACGAATGTCAGCCCAAACAGCTATTGATTGCTGAAAGCTTGAACTTAAGCCCAGTGAATACTCCAAAGTTCACCTCCATGCAGCTTGCCTAAATGGTGATCAATATGCAATTACTGCCCCTTTTAAACGTGCCTTACACTGCCTACCTGAAGGATTTTACTTTTAAAATCTTTTGTTTGTTGAATTTGCTTAGGCAGGAAAAAAAGAGACTTGGCTAAACTAGGGTCCTTTACCTTTAGTATTTCAAACAATTCTGTGTTATTTGTGAAATAGCTTGAATGTATGCTGAATGGTAACTGAAGGTGCCCTGTGTTATGACCGTCATTCATTTCAAGAGGCCTTTTCCTGAGTGACTAAACCGTAAGGATATTGTCTTTCGGTTTCCTAATTTCTGCTCACATGATTATCTGCCCTAGTCATAACCTTTGTGTATTCAAACTTGTAAAGTATGATGCTAAAGTCCAGCTGCAGTGAAAACAGATACATTTGTCTAGTTTCCTAGTTTGAATTTCATCTTGATGCAAAAAAACTTTTTCCTGCTGATTTTGAAATCTTGCATACCCTACACCTGATACTGAAGATTTCACAGGTCTGTCAAATATGCCTTTTTCATACCACTGTCACAGTCAGAACCCTCTGTCATTTCCCACTTGCACTGTTGCCATAGTCTCCTAACTGTCCTTTCTGCCCTCAAGCTCTGTCCCTCCAGTCCGTTCATACTGCTGCCAGATTAAGCCTTCTAAAATATACCCAACTAGTGTTCTCCCTTGCTTAATCTCTCAGTGGCTTCTCAGCACCTCTGGGATGGAGCCCAGGCTCCCTGGCAGCACATCTAGGACCTGTCATAGCCTTGTACCTGCCCACCTTTCTTGGCCACCTTTCACCACTGGCCATTCAGAACTACCTCTAGTTCCCCCAGCTGGATACTCTTACAAGCCTCCACACCTTCGCATGTGCTGTATACCCACCACCACAGCTACCCCCACCAGTACCATCATTCTCCCTTCCCTGCCTGGCAAGTGCTCATTCTTCAGACTCAGTTCAGATGTCACCCTCCACTTAACACCTTCACTGAGTTCTCCTGAGATAAGTTAATGATCCCTACCCCTCATTTCCTTGGACTTAATTTCCATTGCTTCAGGTTTTGAAATTGTTTTTATTTACCTATACCTGGATCGCTTAAAGAAAGGAGCCTGTAGTTTCTAATAGCCAGCCTAGTGCCTGCTGCATGAAGGCATGTGCTCAGTGGCTTTTTTTTTTTTTTTAAACTCAGTAGTTAGATTAAATATCATTTGTGAATTTGTGAGTATCTATGGGTTCTTTAGGAACCAACCCTGGTGGCTTAGTGGTTAAGTGCTCGGCTGCTAACCAAAAGGCCGGCAGTTTGAACCCACCAGCCACACGAAAGAGAAAGATGTGGCCGTGTGCTTCTGTAAAGATGATTACAGCCTTGGAAACTCTATAGGGTAGTTTTACTCTGCCCTGTAGGATCGCTATGAGTTAGAATCGACTTCAGTGGCAACAAGTTTGGGTTGTTTGTTTGTTTGTTTTGCTGTATGGGTTATTTTGTTTGATTCATGGCAGGGGGAGTAAAGGTAGAAATATTCACAGTCCACTTGATCTCTCGAGGTTGGTACAAAAGTAGCGTGTCCAACTATCTTGTTTTGCCTGGGACTGAGGAGTTTTTTGAGATATGGGACTTCCGGTGCTGAAAGTGGGACAGTCCCGGGTAAACCAGGGTGGTCGGTCACGCTAGCACCAAAGGGTACTGTCAGTAAGCTTCTTACCTATTCTCCTTTTTGCCACTCATTGGGACCAATCACGGCTGGCTTGCCTGACCCAGGATAGCATTCTTTGTCATCATTAGCACTCTAGTATTATAATTCCTTAATAATGTTGTCTCTACAAAAGATTATCCAAAAGAGATATTATTTCTGTTTCTTTTTTCTTGACTTTCAGGTGAGAAATTGGATAAAGGGCTTTGGTTTATGTTACCACTGCCTTTTTGACCAGGCTTGGCTCCCCTTGCCTGACCAATCACCTTGCTTCACCTATTAATTTTATCTTTAGTTTCTTCATCACCAGTGGCTTCTTGACATCCTAAAAATATGGTTAAATCATACATATTCTCCATCAGATCTGTATCAGATTAGTGGTTGTTTAAGGCTAGGGGTGTGGGGGATAGGAGAGTGATAGCTAAAGGGTATAAGGTTATCTGTGAATATACTAAAACGCATTGATTTGTGTACTTTAAATGGGTGAATTATAGGGTATGTGAACTATATCTCAGTAAAACTGTTCTTTTTTTAAAAAAGAAAGGGAATAATAAATCCAGAATCCCAAACCCTTGAAATAAGATATTTGCATTTTTATCTATTTCCAGTCTTTTCAGTGCGTATTTTTCACATAATTGAGATAGTACTTCATATGGAATTTTGAATATTGCCTTTTGTGCTTATTCTGACCATAAAAATTTGTTCATTCAATTACAGACTCTCCTAATTGTTAACGAGTGTATAATATTCCATGTAGATAGAGCATAATGTAACTATTTCCCCATTGTTGGATATTTAAGTCGTTTTTCTTTCTTTCTTTTCATTGTAATGAGTGCTGCAGTGAATCCTTTTTTTTTTAAGACTAGAACTCCCAAGGGTAGAATCATTGGGTCAAATGGCATGAATATTTTTAAAGCTCCTGATACAAATGTTTGAATTTAAGACAGTTTAAATTAATTTACATCCCAGCAGTACAGAAGGAGTGACTTTTCTTTTTAATTGTTGTAGTTTAAGTGAAAGTTTACAATTCAAGTTAGTTTCTCATACAAAAATTTATACATACATTGTTATGTGACCCTAATTGCTCTCCCTGTACTGTGACAGCACACTCCTCCTTTCCACCCTGGATTTCCCTTGTCCATTCAACCAGCTCCTGACCCTCTCTGCCTTCTCATCTCACCTCCAGACAGAAGCTGCCCATTTAGTCTTATGTATGTACTTGTGCTAAGAAGTACACTCTTCACGAGTATCATTTTAGGTCCCATAGTCCGGTCCAATCTTTGTCTGAAGAGTTGGCCTCAGGAATTGTTTTAGTTCTCGGTTGACAGAGAGTCTGGTGGCTATGCTTTCTGTGGTTCCTCCAGTCTCAGTCAGACCATTAAGTCTGATCTTTTTACTAGAATTTGAGTTCTGTATCCCACCAGAAGGAGTGACTTTCACAGTGTCTTTGTAGCATTGGTTTTTATTTATTTATTTATTTTAATTCTCTTTTCTGGCTGTTATGTAATAGGTTAAGAAGTATTTGGTAGGGTAAGCCTCCCTTTAGTATGCCTGCCTCATAATTTCAGATGTAATTTTACTTTTCCCCTATGAAATGCCTTCTATGAAATCTCTTGTTCACAGAGAAAAGAAGATCTCCAGGAGCAGTGCCCTGAAAGTGCTGGACCATGCCATGATTGGACCTGAGGGCACGGACAATTGCCATAAATTTGTTGACATTCTTGGCTTACGAACCATCTTTCCTCTCTTTATGAAATCTCCCAGGAAGATCAAGAAAGTGGGGACCACTGAGAAGGAACATGAAGGTAAGATTACTAGAGGAGTTGCCGAATTTAGGTACATTAGGAGGATGGGGGAAATGAGAGCTATTTGGAAAAAATCTGATGTGCATTTGAGGAGTGGACTCTTGAGAAGGAGAGTGCTTTTCTATCTTCTGATTTTCCACGCGTGGAAAAGTAGCCCGTAGACCCCAGGGCACCAGTGACCATTGTTTTGCTAGTTTTCTGCTTGCTTGAATCTTGGTGGTTCCATTTCCTTCTGGCCTGTTAATAAGTCTATGTGTGAGGATTTTGTTTTCTTCACTGTAATTTGTAGCGATGTGTCTCTCTGATGGAAGACCCTTTTGAAAAGAGTAATGAGGTGGCAACATCTGTCACCTCCGGAGTGGTGCTTTCATGTATTTCTGTATTAAAGTATGATTCAGCCAACATCAGGAATTGCTAAAATAAACTATTTACAGCCCAGGTTCCCCTTTTTATGTTTCTCCTCCCTGATGGTGCACACTCCCAGCAAAATGCTGCCATGGATTACAACGCTGTAACCAGAGTAGTTACTGCTAGGCCAGTCTCTTCCTGCTGTTGTCTAGTGGCCTGCTGTGTCCCACCCCCCAATAAATGGCTGCAGTGCAGTCAGGAAGACCAGAATAAATTTATGAGCATTGACAGTTCTGCTGGAGGCTCACAGACACTTGCACCAGGAATTTACATGGTTGGGTGGTTATTTTGAAGTGTGGGGAGGGGTAGAGAGGGGAGACCCTGAACGGACATGCTGACTAATTTGGTTGTCTTGTCATAAGTGATCTTTGCATTGTGGTTTGGGTGGGGTTGTTTGTTTTGGTTTGTTCTGTCAGTGGTTGGTAGAATCAGCACAGGGATCTGCTGCACTCCTCACCTTCCTAGGTAACAGTTTGAGGACTCCTGTCTGTCTCTTCTCAAATTGACTTGGCTTACTTCGTTTCTTCCACTTTTGAGTGGCTAGTTCAGGATTGGCTAAAGAGAAGGTGGTGTGACCTGTCTTCAGTAGTCACCTCCTGTGATATTTTCTCTAATCAGATCTACTGTCCAGAGGCAGCAGAAAGTCTGGCAGGGCCAGGTGAGGAACTGGCATTATGAGGGACTGTGGACTAGAGATCTGAGAACAAGTAGAGAGTTCAAGCCAAACCAACTCCATTGCCATCAAGTCAATTCCTACTCACAGCGGCCATAAAGACAGAGTAGAACTGCCCCATAGGGTTTCAAAGGAACAGCTGGTGGATTCAAACTGCCGACCTTTTGGTTAGCAGCCAATCTCTTAACTGCTGCACCACCAGTAGAGAGTTCAGTCCAACTCAAATCAGATATTGACCAAACACCAGCTGTAAACATGTTAACCCCTCTGCTGGGTTTTTTTCCTCCCCCGGTGGAAATTCAGCGAAATTGCGCCGTAGGAAAAGGAAGGGAATGGTCTTGGAGATCTAGGAGATAAAATTTTGGAGACAGTCACCATTCACTGAAAGCCAGCCCTATTCCCTGCAATACTGCATTATGTGCCATCTTTAGGCATCACAACCTAGGAAGTAGATGAGGGTATCCTTGTTCTTTTAGAGGAGGATATCAGCTGAGAAAGGAGCCAAGCTGTGGTTCTACAACTACTAGCTGTGTGACTTTAGGCCCTTTGCTTAACTTCTCTGGATTGCATTTTCCTTCCCAGCCTATAAAATGAGGAAACTAGGCTAGTGAACTAGAAGCTCTGGTATCTAGCCTTCAAGGTTCTGAGGCACAAGCCCTAGTTGTCAAAGCTATGTCCTATAATCCCGGAAGCTCCTTAAGGACTGTGCTGTAGCTGAGCTGCTAGGTTCTATTGAGAGACTTGATTTTGCATCTTGAGCATACTTGAAGAAAACGTAAAGGACAGTAGCCCTTAGCAGGCTCTTGCCTTGTGTGCATGGTACTGAGAAGAAGAAGTGACAGATTCAGCAAGCAGCTGTTTTCCTTTTGAAAAATGTGCCCGATGGCATGCTAGTAATAGTACATTTGCTTTGGACTACCCGCATTAGGAATTTGATACCATTATATTAGTGAAGGCAATGGCTTGGTAAGACAATTCCTAGAAGGCATGTTTGGACTGTAATAGCTGGTGAGCATGAGGTCTGCATCCTGAATACACCAGTATCCAGAGAGCAGAGATGAAGTCCGTGGGGAAAACACAGCCCTGGACCTCCTCCCAACCCTGCTGGCTATTGTTGCTCCTGGCAAGCTGGCCTTCTGGCCATGAATGGCAGGATAAGAATTAGACGGAACAGGGCAAGGGCACATTGTACAAGATTTCTTTGTCCTATCTTGTCCTCTGGGTAAGCTTTGTATTCTCTTTTGCTCTCCATGTGCTGGACCTTCTGACCTGAATGGACCCAGTCCGTATGCTAAGCTAGAGCACCGTAGCCTCAGACCACCAGGACTGTGTACATACCTGCCCAGCTCATTCCTGCCTCAGCTTTCACTGTGTTCTTTCCTCTACCTGCAACACTTTTCTCTGACCTAGAGTAGGCTACCTCCTACTCATCCTTCAGGTCCTAGATTTTGATGTCATTTTCTCAGGGAAGAATATTGTGAGCCCCCAGACTAGGCTAGAGCCTCCTATTATAGAACTCTTGGTCCCAGGACTTTGCCTTTATAGCCTGTAAGATTATGGTAATTAAATGGCTATTTGGGCGATTAGCTGTTCGATGTCTGCCTCTCCTACTATAATGAGTTCACTAAGAGCAGGAACTAATGGCCTGTCACCTTTGGGTTCCAGCACCTAGCACTGTGCTTACCACGTGGTAGATGCGCGTGGTAAATGTTTATTGGCTGCAATGAGGACAAACATGGGTTTGGGGCTCTCCCCGAGCCCTGCAAGGTTGAAGTCAGTACTTCACACTTTAGATTGATGGTTGTCAGTAATATACCTGGAGTGGTCTCTCACCCAGGTTGTTTGGAAGCAACAGCAAGTGGGTTGCTAGCCATGAGTTTTACTTTGCCACATTGATTTGGAGATAATAGCAGGAGACCCCCTTTAGAATCTTGCCCTTAAGATCCCTGAACTTCCCTATATGTGAGACCACCCTATAAGAAGATTCTTTTGGTAATTCACCTCCTAATTATTATGCCCTAATAATTATGCCCTGCTCTTTCCCCTTTCTTGCCAAGCTTCAGGGGCATGGAATACATCCAGATTAGCCTCTTGAAGTTCACTCTGGCATAGTCTCAGCCCATCACAACTCAGGACTTTCCCCAGACTCCTACGGTAGCAGTATAGCCTGGTATGGTACAGATGGATCTGCTGCTTATCAACTGTGTGATCTTGGGCAAATTCCTAAACTCTCTGAGCCTTAGTTGCCCCATCTGTAAGATAATGAGGCCAGAACCTGCCTCACAGAGCGGTTGTGAGACTAGAATCGGCATGTTAAGAAGTATTAGTTCTTTTCTCTACCAAACCTGTCTTCAGTTCTGCCCACCCTGGTTTTAGTCGCACCATCCTTCTAACAGTTCCCAGGGAAGGCCAGGCAGAGAGATTGCCCATATCTTGGCTGGAGTGGGGAGAGTATAGGTTTTACTTGCCTGCAGTCTAATTGCTCCTTGATAGCTGCGAAAGAATGAGCAAAATCATTCTTGCTGGGAATGTCCGGAGTCATGGCGTGCTCAAGAGTGGGATAGGGGTAAAAACAGCTGTGTTCCCAAAACCAATAAAAGGGATTGAGATGGGAAAAATTCTAGATTAAGTGACTCTGGAGACAAGGGAAGAAGCAAAAACTGCCCTTATAACCTAGAACTGCTGGTAATTCCGTTTGTCTTTTGTGAGTTGGGGTGGAGAAGGAAAAGAATAATTGTAATTGAAATCCGTTCAGGTTTGCATAATAAAACCTTCAGAAATAGATCGAGGGAGGCACTTGGCTTGGAGGATGGGCTGGAAAGAAATAATTTGCCCTTGGGTGCAATAGTGTGATTGGCTGCCTCCTTGGTTTTATAAAGAATAGCACAAGGATATATTGCCTCCTTGGTATTAACTGCTTCTGAAGAGGAGAGAAGAAAAGAGCTGGGATCCAGAAATGGCATTTGACCTTTACTTCTTGTCTCCTTTTAAAATTCTTATTAAAATAGGTCCAATTTTCCTTGTATTGCTTAATTAGGTAGGTGAGTTATTGAGTTTTTAGCAGTTCTAGTTAATTGCGCTGTTTTAACATGGTTCCCCTGCAGGCTGAGAGGAGCTTTAGGAGGGTGAATTACCAAGCAGTGTGTAGGTGCTCATGGTATGCATGGAAGGCATTTGCACACATTTTTACCTTATCAACAGTGACAGAAGTTGATAACAGGTCAGTGCTTCAAAGAATACTTTTCTGTCATCTGCAAAGAATTGTAAGTGATTCTGGTGAACTCTACCTGTCAGGAAACTTGTAGTTGCCTTGAGCTTGTTGGACTCTAAAAATGAGGATGTGCAGGGCAAAGCTCTTGCACCACCCACCAGGGTTACAAGAGGGAAATGGCAGAACCTTCCTTGAAGTCAGAAAACAAGGGGAGACGTTTAGCCGAGAGAAAAAGAAACATTTAAAGTCTCCGTGATGGACTATGATTATGACATGGCAGTGTTTGGGGCAAACCTTTACTGGATTCCTGCTGTGTTCAAAATTTAACAAAGACCTACTATGTGACAGGCCCCAAGGAAACAAAATAAAATGCCTGTCCTGGAGGAGGCTACTTTTTCCTAGTCTTTCACCTCCAGACCTCTTTCCTCTGCCGGTCCCTCAAGCGTTCACTTCACATGAATTGGTGATGTCTTTCCCAGTTTGTTTTTCACACTATATACTTTTCCTGAGGTGATCTCATCCGCTCCCCTGCAGCTTTATCCTCCGTCTGTCTTCCGGTGACTCCCAAATCTTCATCTTTAACCCAGGTCTCTCTCCTAAGTTCTAGTTGATGCAACACAGCTAATTAACCAGCAGACAACTCCATCAGACACTCAAACTCAGCTTGTTCATAACCATACCCATTCCTTCTTCCCTGGCTGACTCTCTTCTATTTTTCACATCTCTTAAAGGGTACCACCCTCCACCCTGCCACCCAAGGCAGAAATCAATGTACCATGCTTAACTCTAACATTCCCCACATTTAATTGCTCATGTTGTTAGTTGCTGTCAAGTCGATCTTGACTCATGGAGACCCCGTGTGTGCAGAGTAGAACTAATCTCCATAGGGTTTTCAAGGCTGTGACCTTTCGGAAGCAGATTGCCAGGCCTTACTTTTGAGGCACCTCTGGGTGGGTTTGAACCACCAACCAACCTTTCGGTTAGTAGGTCAGTGCTTAGCCATTTGCGCCACCCAGGGACTCCTTAATTGATCATAGCTCCTATGAATTTTATCTTATAAAAATCTTTTGAATTATTGCTCTCCATTGCCACTTCTTCTTCCCTCACTGTCTCTCCTAAACTGCCACTCCATCCTTAGTAAGTCTCTGCTTTAGTCTCTCAACTTCCCTGTCCTCTCAGAGTCTGTTCTGCACACAGCCACCCAGGTGAGAGTGACACTCCCAGCCCTCAGTGGATTTACAGTTTAAGGAAGGTGGGAAAATAGACATATTTTAAAAAGTAATTTATAGATGGTTAAGGGGAACAAGATAACAGGAATGCATAGAAAGGGAGACACTTCCTGGTAGAAGGGAGATGATGATATAGGCTAAATTGAAGGACACTGGAATTTCAACCTATCAGTTCATTTGTTATTACCTATATTCAGCATCTGTGAATGTCTTCGCACATCTGATCCTATTTAAACCTTACAACCACCCCACAAGATCGGTGTCATTTCTCATTCTGAAGGTAGGGAAATTGTGAGACTCGAGGAGGTCATGACTTCAGGTCATACAGTGGGGTAAGTGGCTAAACTGTGACTCAGACCCAAAGTTTCTGATCACAAATATCATGCTTGTTCCATGAAATCATTGCTATTGGTGTTTAGCTCTTATGGGTTTAAACTAGTTTGCTGTTCTCTGTTCTGGATTGCTGGTATAGTTGAAAGAGATCTTGATCAGAAGAATTTAGTTATAATCTTGGTGCTTCAACCTAGAGCAAGTCATCATGGCGATGGGGACTCTTACATATCTTTTCATATTACACAAGTTATTAGAATGAAAATGACTTGGTTAATTGTTGTTCGGCATTCCTAGTGCCTGTCACAGTGATTGGCACGTGGTAGCTGCTCAGTAAATATTGGTTAAGTGAATAAATGAATTTATTTAACACCTATGTACTGTGTACTTTCCACAATGCCAATAGTTAAGAGCATTGTGGAATTCAGAGGATTCTTACCATGCTAACCTGTTTATGGTTCTACTATAGACCACTTAGCGTCTGTCCCATAGTAGTGTTCAGTACATATTTGTTTCTTCATCTGTAAGAATAAGATTAATACCTACCTTCTTGGGTTATAATTAAGTGAGATGACTTATGCAGGTCTAACCTAGTGTGGAAGGTTGATAAATGTTAGTTTATTGTGGATCATTATTTTAATACTGACCTCAGACATTACACTGTAATACATGTTATACTAAAGGTTGTGGAAGCCTAGGGATACTGGAAAGGCTTAAGAAAAGAGATGACATTTTAATGTTCCTTGAAAAATAAATATTATTTCATTTTTATACCAGTGAGGGGAGCAGCAGAGAGGACAAAACCAAAAAACCAAGCCCTTTGCCATCAAGTTGATTCCAACTCATAGTGACCCTATAGGACTGAGTAGGACTGCCCCATAAAGTTTCCAAGGAGCAGATGGTTTAGTCAAATGCCAGCCTTTTGGTTAGCAGCCAAACTCTTATCCACTACACCACCAGGGTTTCCACTAAGACATGGATAGCTAGTTATTGTGATATGAACGATGAAGAACATGAGCTTTGGATCAAGACAAGAGTTAGGTTAGAGTCCTGGTTCTGTCACTTAACTGCTGTGTGACTTTGGGAACATTGCTTAACCTCTCTGAGCCTAGATTTCCTCAATTGTAAAATTGGGATAATATTTTAATGTTATCTCCTAAGGGTACATGTGAGGATTAAATGAAATAATACTGGTCAAGTGCTAAACACAGTATCTCCTTCATTAGTATTAGTGGCTGGGATGTGGATGGGTTTCTCACTTGTGTTCTTCTTCCTTCTACTGTATTAGTAATTTTAGAAGCACCCACCTGAAGAAATGCTTTCCCTCCCTGAGTCCGCTGGTCATGGATGTGGCTTATAAACGTGCCAGTCCTGTGTGGACTATAAGAAGACAAAAACCTTCGCCAGAGAGGACATACCAAGGACCCTGAAGTCCTTACTTCTCTTCCATAAACCAAAAAAACCCATTGCTGTTGAGTCAATTCTGACTCATAGCGACCCTGTAGGACAGAGTAGAACTGCCTCATAGGATTTCCAAGGAGCGGCAGGTGGATTCAAACTGCTGACCTTTTGGTTGGCAGCCTGAGCTCTTCACCACTGTGCCACCAGGGCTCCTTTTCTTTCATATCACCTTAAATGGGAATTCAAAGATGTTTTTCCCGTTTTTAATTTTCCCCAAGCTTGAAAATCACAAAGAGATGGTTATATTCGTCAGAACAATGAGCAATGTGAAGAGGGAATGGTATTTAATGTTAAGAATGGCATTGAGCCATGTTCTAACAGGCACTTTATGTTAAACAAGGATGAAAATGTCTTGCTGTTGTTTCTTTGTTGCTATTTGAAAACCTTATAATTGAACAGTTTCTGGATCAATTCCTTTTCCTCCCTTCAGCTGTTTGTCTCATTCCTGACCTCAGGTGACAGAAAAGTAGGGATGCTGAAGTAAACAATGTGTGTTTGGATTTGAGGTTCCTCTCCTCAACTTGAAGGGATGATTTTGCAAATTGGGTTTGCTAAGTGGTTGAAGTCATCTTAGGGATTTACCCACAGGTCTTTCCCAAGTAGAGCACAGCATAGTTGTTTGCTGGTGAGGGAGACAGTGAAGCAGAGGATCTATTTGCCATCCTAGAGGCAACTGCTCTTCTTTTTGGGGAGTGGAGGCAGGGGAACAGGCCAATGGTCACCTCAACATTCATTGGGCATTGTCTTAGTTATCTAGTGCTGCTATAACAGAAATACCACAAGTGGATGGCTTAACAAACAGAAATTTATTCTCTCACAGTTTAGGAAGCTAGAAGTGTGAGTTCAGGGTGCCAGCTCTAGGAGAAGGCTTTCGCGCTCTGTTGGTTCTGGGGGAAGGTCGTTGTCTCCTTTCAACGTCTGTAGGCCTGGCATTCCTTGGAGATCTCCTTGTGTTTTAGCATCAGTCTTACCCTGTGTCTAGGAGGTCCTCAGCTCAGGGACACCAGGTGCAAACGACCTGCTTCGCTCCCATCTCTTCTTTCTTAGTGGTGATAAGGTCCCTCTCCTCTCTGCTAGCTTCTCTCTCCTTTTATCTCTTGTAAGATAAAAGGTGTGACTCAAGAAAGGGCATGACTTGAGTAAGGGTGTGACTAAATCACACCTTCTTGTAAGGCTGTGACTCAAGATGCACCCCACACTGATCCTGCCTCATTAACATATAGAGGTTAGGATTTGCAGCACATCACAAAATGGAGGATAATTACATCAGGTCACAAAATGGAGGACGACCACACAGTACTGGGAATCATAGCCTAGCCAGGTTGACCCATATTTTCGGGGGACATAATTCAATCCATGACAGGCATCTACTAATATATTCAGGTCTTTCCTGATGTACACGCTTTACGAATCAGGCATTTTTACTTCTTTTTACAGATGAGTCTCAGAGTTTGTCAGTTACCAAATACCCATTAGCAAATGAGTGACATAAGCAGAATTTGAGCCTAGGTCAGCTTCTAAAACTTCTTCCAACACCATGGTGGCTCCATTGGGCTTCTGGTTGGTAATCCAGAGGCAGCACAGAGGCTTAAAAGGAGGGATTGTCTTTGGAGGCAGAGAGACCTGGCTCCAAATCCCAGCTCTGCCCCCAAACTAGTTTGTGGCCTTGGGCCAAGTTACTTCTTCTCTCTGTACTTGAATTTTTCTTCAATTAAATAGGCCTGATAAGGATCACAGCAGAGTGTTCTGGACAGAGCTGGAGAAGAATGTAGAACATAATTCTAACTCACAAAATAAAGACCAGATTTACTGGCCTAAAGGAGACTGGAGAAACCCCGAGAGTATGGCCCCCAGACACCCTTTTAGTTCAGTGGTGAAGTTATCTCCGAGGTTCACCGTTCAGCCTGGGAGTGGACAGCCCCGTAAAACCAGATGAGACTAACGAGATACAGTAGTCCAGTGACAAGGGCCAGCAGGCAGAAGGGGACAAGGAAGCTGGTGATAGGGAACCCAAGGTTGAGTAAGGATATTGTTGATGTGTTGTGAGATTGTTAACCATTGTCCTAGGGCAACATTTGTAGTAACTGTTAAATGAGAAACTATTTTGTTCTGTAAGTCTTCATCTTAAGTGAGAATAACAGCACAATTGGAAGAGCGTAGTCAATGTCACTGAACTGTGCATGTAGAAATTTTTGAAATGGTGTATCTTTGGCTATGTGTATTTTCACCAAAAAAAAAGAAAGGTTGAGAAGTTAGAGGGTTGACATGTTGTGGGGTTGTTAACCAATGTCATAAAACAATATGTGTACTACTATTTCATGAGAAACTATTTGTTCTGTAAGCCTTCACCTGAAGTACAATTAAAAAAAAAAAAAAGACACTAAAATAAATAAATAAATAGTACTGATAAAACCTTTTTCATAGAGTTATGTGAAGAATAATGATCATGAGTATCCTTCATTGTCTCTAGCATGTGGACATTTAATAAATGGTAGTATAGTTAACTGCACATCAGCCTCCTTCCAAAAGTAGTCATCTCTACTTCTCCCAGTTTTTATGTTTACATGTAGGATACAAACTCCTTTGCTTTTGTGGTTGTGAAGGCCAGCTCTGCTCCAGGACTCAATATGGGGACAGACTGGGTTGTAACAAGTAGTACCAGAGAAATGGGACAGGCACTGTTTATCATGCCTGTTAACCTGGACCTTCAGTCATGATCCTGGTTATGCTAGCCCTGTTAAAATTCATCACTGTTTGAATGATGTACCAGATGCTTCTGTTTCAGTTTGAAGTTCCCATTCCAAACTGCCCTTGCAGAGAGTCTGTTTCTATGGATAGATGCCCCAAAGGTAGATGAGGCATCATTCATTCTTATTAGACAAACCACTAGCCCCTGCATTGTGCCAGGGAAGGTGAAAAAGCTCATAGCTCAGCTAGGAAGAAAGACATAGACACCTGCATTTATATTACAAAGTTAGAAGGTAGAAAGAAGTACAGGGCACTGCGGGAGCACAGAGGAGAAGCTCCTATTCCAACCTGGATGGTGAGAGAACAAGTGGAAGTTAGAAATAACTCCCCCTTAGAAATGTGGCTCCTGAGCCTTTGGTAGATGTTAGTCAGGTGAAGGACTGTCAAACGGAGAAAGCATGTATTAAAGGGGGCAGAAGGGGAAGACAGACTGCAGTGAGCCTTCAACCTTGCTGTCATGAGAATCAGCTGGCTTTTGTTTCAGGGACGTGTTCTCAGAGATGCTCATTTCACTGGTCTCCATAGAGTTGCTGAATCTGTGTTTTTAATAAGCTCCCCAAGAATATCTTCTGAGACCAGTCTGCCACCAGTTCTTGGTGAGTAGAACATGGAGCAGGAGATGAGATAATCAGGCAGAAGCCAGACCTTGAAGGTCCCTGCAGAGCTGTTGTGAGGACTGACTGAGTAAATGTATGTATAACACTTAGGACAGTGTCTGGCACCTATTCATTAGATGTTTGTAGTTATTGCTGTTATTATAGTTATTTTATTATGTTATACCAAAAGAGAATGCCTCCAAATTTTTACATGTCATAGGTATAGGCTAATTTTAGTTATTTTGACTATTTTAGCTAATGTAGTATAAATTCAACTTTGAGATTGAGGGCCTAGGTGGGGAGGTTGAAGGAGAAACATTTATCATTCCTGTTTTTCTTTTTGCGTTTTTCATTTTGCCAGGTAAAAACTTAGCTCTTTAGTAATGACATTAGCTGAATTCTTATTTTGGATATAGAACTTTCCACCAGTGCATTTATTATTTTGTCAATATGACTCTGTTAGTTTTCATTTATAAACTTGATTAAATTTTATAGAAATAGTTTAGTATGCAGTGTATCTCCTTTATAGAAGTAAAACAAATACCAAGAGTGTAGAAGCAACAGTAGTGAAATAGCCAGATCTTTTCAGGTTATTTCTCTAGCATTTTTAGGTGGTAAAATAACCTAGAGGCTAGATACTTATTAACTGTGGACCCTGGTTTAAAAAAACTCAACACATAATGCTTACTGGGATGTGCTTCCTTCTGTTACCATTTGGAGACATTCTTCTGAATATCTGGTAAAAACCTACCTGTTGCCGTCGAGTCGATCCCGACTCATAGCGACCCTATAGGACAGAGTAGAACTGTCCCATAGGGTTTCCAAGGAGCAGCTGGTGGTTTTGAACTGCTGACCTTTTGGTTAGCACCCTTAACTCTTAACCACTGTAGATGCTTATATATATTATCTCATTTTACCTAAATCTCACAATAATCCTATGAGCCATATATTATTACCCATATTTTACAAATGAGAATACTGAGGCATAAAGAAGTCATTTTCTCAAGGTCACACCGCTAGTACATGGCCTTACTAGGATTGGAACCTAGGATTTTTCTGTGGTTTCTAAAAACTGAATCACATGTAGTGCTTGTTTTGAACTCATAAATCAAGGTTGCTTACCTATAGTGGGCCTAATGTAAGCTGCTTCGTGTCTTTTCCTATTCAGTTTCTTTAAATGATCAGTCATTATGCCTCTAAGTCAGTTCTGCAAAATAACCTCCATCCCTCAATTTTGCCCAGCCGTACTTCTTTAAAGTTCTTTTTGGCTTCAGACTTTAGGGTATATCTGCCACTGATAGCCTCCTCTTTCCTCATGGCCCCTCAGACCTAAAGGTCAGCACTGATTCAACCTTTAGTTTCTCTTACTAAACATTACTATGTGGCTGCCTTGTAATTGCCTGCCTTTATTAAACACTTCACTCAGCAGTCTGGCCCGTTTTCTCCCACTGTTGACTCCTCTCTGGAGAATGAGGCATTAATCTGTAGTTTGCACTGCTGACTACCAATATCTCTTGAAGATCTTTGACAAAATACACATGCCTGGGCCCCACCTCCAGAGTCTGACTCAGGCATCCAGGACTGGCACTCCCAGCATCTACATTTTTAGAAAGCTCCAGATTCTGTTGCTCAGCTAGTGTAGAGAACCACTGGCCAGAAATCTTCGAGCACACGTTTTGGTAAGCATCCTTTTACTTTATCTTTGTGCCAAGAGAAGTTTCTTCACATGGTGGGTCTTTTGGGAAGGCTTGTTAAAATTAGCTGTATTGCTTTTTCTCAGTGTCAATAAAATAAACTAATTCAGACATTGGGGGGCGGAGTGGAGAGAAAATAAAAATCACCTCCAACCCCACCACCCATTTACTAAAAATATCGTGGAGACCATCCATTCAGACTCTGTTGAGGGGAGGCTGGTATATGTGCACATATAATTTTGTGTAAATGGAATCTTGGTGTATATGCTTTTGTAATCTGCGGTTTTTACTTACCATGTCTTGGGCATCTTTGGCAGGGGTGGGTCTTTTAATACAAGTAGGAAGCTAGACTATATTTAAGGCAGGATAGATTTGAAGTTAAATGATTAAGTTATGGAGATAATAGCACTTTGGAGAGGTGAGCTGTGCTTGGATGGTGATATTGGCTTATTCCGCGTCTTGTGAATATGCTGGGACTTCAGGAAGGTAAGGAAATGAGGTGTGGACTGAGGCTAATACATCTAAGTTCGTTTAGTTATAGCATAAGAAGGGGAAGTGAAGATGCTTTTCAGAGGATATTTTTTTAAATGTGTGAATATTTGACTGTGTTAGACATGATGGCATATAACAGTCGATGTAATGTGGAAGGAGATAAGCTGAAAATAAACTCATACCCATTTCATTGCTCATAAAGAATAAAATTACATGTGTGAGATCTTTGTTAGTGTCCACCTTCTGGGACTATTGTGATATTGGACGTGATTTTTATATGCAGCAGCCTGCAGGTTGCTGGGGAAATGCTCTATGTATTTAATCATGCTGCAGTCTTACTTGTTTTGTGTTTTTTTGTTTGTTGGTTTGTTTTTGTTTTTTTATGGTAAGAAAATGTCTTTGGCTTGCTTTTTAGTCAGATTGATTTTACTTGTGGGTGTCCAGATGCTGATGAGCTGTAATTAGCGTAAGAAGGAGGTTGGAGAGATGTTGAACAGTTCTTTTCAGGTAGCCAAACAACGGATTCCCAAACAGAAATTATTTTCAGAATCTAGAGAAGCAGCCCTTTTTCCTTTTAGATGAGGGCCTGATAAAGGATGTATGTGCTGGGCTGGGTAGATCACCACAGGGGGTAAGGTGCTGGAGAACCTTGTGAACCAGTCTTGGGGGTGTTTTCAGGAGCTGAGAACCTCTCACCCACTTCACTGTGAGAGTGGTAGCTTTAAATCCCTTGAGAGCCTAGCAGAATGAAAGGAGCCCTGGGCTGGGTTCTAAAAACTTGGACTTTCATTTCTACCATAATCCTTACGCTCAGGCTCTGTGACTTGGGCAAGTTATTTGAGCTCTCTGAACCTCAGTTTCCTCACCTCTAAGATGGAGAAGGAGCCCTGGTGGCACAGTGATTAAGAACTCGGCTGCTTACCAATAAGTCAGCCGTTCAAATCTACCAGCCGCTCCTTGAAAATCCTATGGGGCAGTTCTGCTTTGTCCTATAGGGTCGCTGTGAGTTGAAATCTACTTGACAGCAATGCGTTGGTTGGGTTGGTTTAAGATAGAGGAAATAATATTTTACAGTGTTGTGAGAATTGGATAATGTATGTAGAAAGTGCTTTGTGTACTGTAAAACTATGCACATGTAAGATAGGGTAGTGGTGTGTGTTAAATTCAGTCCCCCCCTCCCTTCCTATATTCCTTACACTTTTTTCTTTGTAACATATTTTTTTTTTTTGTCCCTGGCTCCAAAGTAGAAAGAAAATGATTGTTAATTTGTTCCCTATTTGCTGCAGGGTTACCATAAAATAAATTAAGCATATCATTTTGATAATCGCTAAAAAAATATGCCTACAACTTTCTTAAATGTATTGATTACTAATAAATCATGTCTCTGTTAAGTATGCCTGCTGGCTAGCAAACTTCTGGAATAAGAATGCTTGCTAGCCTAGTTAACAGGCTGCTTTTTCTGATGGTGTGTCAGCCAGTCTGAGATTACTATTGATGATGATGGTGCTGGTGTCTAGCATTTATTATTTGCTGGCTTCCAGTTTATACATGATATCATTATCCCTAACATCAGCTCTATGTGGGCTATTATTAGTCTGTTTTATTACTGGGGAAACAGCCTCAAAAAAGTTAAATACTTTCTCCAATTGTGTACACAGCTTAAATTATGTCTGCTAGAACCTAAAGCTTCTTGACACTGGGAGACATCTGAGAACCAAAGAGTTAAATGACTTTTAATCACCAAAGCTACAATCCAGTAGCTTTAGCTATTTCTAGAAATAAAGTAGGAAAAATTATAATATTGGCAGGGCAGGAAAGCTCTATTACCAAATCTTTTTTCTACATTTGGTAATGTGGAATATGAAATATTTTTTGAGATGATGAACCATGTTATAATAAAGGTTTTTTGTTTTTTGTTTTTTTTTAATATATATTTTATGTGAAGTTAGACGTATTTTTCTAGGAGCCCTGGTGGTGTAATAGTTAAGTGCTTGGCTACTAACCGAAAGGTCAGCAGTTTGAACCCACCAGCCGCTCCATGGGAAAAAAGACCTAGCAATCTCCTCAGATTACAGCCTAGGAAACCCTATGGGACAGTTCTACTCTGTCATATAGGGTCGCAAGGAGTTCAAATCGACTTGACAGGACACAACAGCAGATGTATTTTTCTAAGCCGTAAGCTTAGCATCTATTTCAACAGCAGTGTAATGAGAAAAGCCCAGCCTTTTAGAACATGCAGACTACAGTGCTTCTCAAAGTTTATCCTGCCTATGAAACACCTGGGGATCTTGTTAAAATGCAGATTCTGATTCAGTAGATCTGGGTTGAGGCCTGAAACTCTTTCTGACCAGCTCCCAGGTGATACTGATGCTGTTGGTCCTCTGACCACACTTTTGAGTGGCAGGGACCTATGAAATGGGATATCTGCTTCATAAATTTGTTGTGGCATATAGTAGGTGTTTAAAACATGTTGGCCTTCTTCCCCTCTCCTTCTAATATATCTGGAAATCTCTTGGAGATGGCCTTTATTTAAAAAGCAGATCTGGAAATATCTATTCCTTTCATGTCTTATCTCTGTCAGAAATCCCAGGCATTTCACAAGTAATGAGCTCAGGATTAAGTTTTAAAATGAGAGATGCACACATCTGGATACTGCCTGATGATGCAGGAGGTTCATCTCAAGGAGTTAGAACTAGGAGTAATTTAGGAAGTTTCTATGAAAGCCTTTGTCTCTAAAGTGGCGTAAAGGTAACCTAACTGACCTCTTCCTTGAGTTCTTTAGTCTTCAGTCATTCATCCGGTATTTGTCAAACACTTAATGATGCCAGGCACGGTGTTAGGCCCTGGGAGACACAGGTGAACCACCTCAGGCCCTGCCCTGGAGGCACTTACCTTTCAGTGGGGAGACAATATGCAAATATTGATTACATTACCTTAAAGATTATAAAGGAGATAGATACAAGTTGCAGTTGGAGGCACAGAAGTTAAGAAAGAGTCCTCCAGTCTACTTGGGAGAGCCTTGGAAATCTTCCCCTAGATGATTCAAACTAAAAACAAGCAAACCCATTGCCATCGAGTCAATTCTGTCTCATAGTGACCTTGTAGGACAGAGTAGAACTGCCCCATAGGGTTTCCAAGGCTGTAGTCTTTATGGAAGCAGACTACCACATCTTTCTCCCATAGAGCCGCTAGTGGGTTTGGGCCGTCGGCTTTTTGGTTAGCAGCAGAGCACTTTAACCACTGCTCCACGAGGGCTCCTCTGGGAAATTCCTACTCACTTTTAATCTTCCTAATCATCTGGGAAGGAGCCCTGGGACATGGGAGAAAGATGTGGCAGTCTGCTTCCGTAAAGATTTACAGCCTTGGAAAACCCTATGGGGCAGTTCTGCTCTGTCCTGTAGGGTTGCTATGAGTTGGAATTGACTCCTCCACAGTGGGTTTGGGTTTTGTTTTTTTTTTGGCTAGGAGTTTCCCAAGGAGTCCCTGGGTGGCACAAATGGTTAAGCGCTTGACTACTAGCCAAAAGGTTGGCGGTTCAAACCTACCCAGAGGTGCCTCAGAAGACAAGTCTGGCAATCTGCTTCCAAAGGTCACAGCCTTGACAACCCTATGGGATAGTTCTGCTCTGCACACATGGGGTCACCATGAGTCGAAGTCTACTGGACAGCAACTAACAATAACAACAATAAGAATTCCCCAAGTGCACAAGAAAGAGAAGAGCTCGGGGGCCAGGGCGGGGGATAGCATATACGAAGACACAGAGAATTTGACAGGACTCTAGAAAAGGCAGGTGTTCCCTTGTTGAGATCTTGGGGTTTCAGTCTAAGCTAGAATTAACTTTGCGAGCTGTTAACTGTCTTTGTCAGGGCTGGTAACCAGGAGGACAGAGGACCTGGACCAGGATAACCTTCTAAACCATCTTGGGCAGACACTCCTAGCCGAAGTATCATAGCTCTTGTATGTGCCTGAAATCTTAAAAAAAATGAGACAGGACATACTACACAACAGTAAAGAACAGTGATGATTCTGCGAAACATCTCACAGCATGGATGAATCTGGAGAGCGTTATGCTGAGTGAAATAAGTCAATCACAAAAGGACAAATATTGTATTAGACCACTATTATAAAAACCCAAGAAAAGGTTTACACACAGAAAAAAACAATCTTTGATGGTTACAAGGGAGGGGAGGGATGGGGAGGAGGAGTCACTAACTAGATAGTAGACAAGTGGTAGTTTTGGTGAAGCGAAAGACAACACACAGTATAGGAGAAGTCAGCACAGCTTGACCAAGGCAAAGTCGTAGAAGCTTCCTAGATACATCCAAACACCTTGAGGGACTAAGCTACTGGGGCTGAGGGCTAGGGATCATGGTCTCAGGGGACATCTGGGTCAATTGACATAACATAGTTCATAAAGAAGATGTTCTGCTTCCTACTTTGGTGAGTAGCATCTGGGGTCTTAAAAGCTTGCAAGCCACCATCTAAAATACATCTATTGGTCACATCCTGTCCAGAGCAAAGGAGAATGAAAAACCAAAGACACAAGGAAAATATTAGTCCAAAGGACTAACGGACCACATGAACCACAGCCTCCACCAGCCTGAGCCTGGAAGAACTATATGGCACCCAGCTATCACCACTGACTGCTCTGACAGGAATCACAGTAGAGGGTTCCAGACAGAGCAGGAGAAAAATGTAGAACAGAATTCAAATTCACAAAAAAAGACCAGACTTACTGATCTGACAGAGACTGGAGGAACCCCTGAGACTATGACCCCTGGACACCCTACTAACTCAGAACTGAAGCCACCCCTGAAGTCTTCCTTTCAGCCAAAGATCAGACAGGCCTATAAAACAAACAGTAACACATGTGAGGAACATGCTTCTTAGTTCAATCAAGTATATGAGACCAAATGGACAACACCTGCCCAAAGGCAAAGACGAGAAGGCAGAAAGGGACAGGAAAACTGGACGAATGGACGCAGGAAACCCGAGGTGTAAAGGCAAAGGGGGAGAACGCTGACACAATGTGGCGATTGCAACCAGTCACAAAACAATTTGTGTATAAATTTTTTAATGAGAAAATAATTTGTGCTGTAGAGCACAATAAAATAAAAAAAGGGAGCCACAGCCCACATTATCAGTGTCTTTGTCTGTAAATCTACCAAACTCATTTTATTTTTCAAGACCCTTTATAGATTCTTCTCTGTTCATCAGTTTTGGTCTCCTTAAGGCAAATTTTTCAGTCTCTACTTCAGAGTTCATCTGATGATATGTTACAAACATAAATACCTCTTGAATTTAATCTCTGCGATCCCTGTCCATTTCCCCACTATCTCCTATCCTCTTTAGTTCTTTTCTCAGATGATTGCAATATTAATGTTCCTATAAATGACTCCCTATTGGAATTCTTGCCTCTTTCCTTGGAAGACACAGATGAACTGCCTCAAGTGCCTCTAAAATACTAATCTGATCATAGGACTCTGCTGCTTAATCCTCCAAAAGCTTCTTAACACAGGTCTAGGATACAATCTAAGAGATCCCTGGTGGCACGGTGACTAAGCACTCGGCTGCTAACTGAAAGGTAGGCAGTTCAAACCCACCAGCAGCTCCCTAGGAGAAAAGACCTGATGGTCTCCTCTCATAAAGATTTCAGCCTGGGAGTCCTGTGGGGCAGTTCTACTCTGTTATATAGGGTCACTATGAGTTGGAATCAACTTAATGGCACACAACAGCAACAGGATAAAATCTAGACTCGTTAGCATGACATAAAAGACCTGCCCATTTGGCCACTTGCTTTACTTGCTGTTATCCACCTTGTTTATCTCCTTCCCTGCTTCTAGCCATACTGAACTACTGCAGGTCCTCACAGTGTTACTGTTTTCTCATTTCCCTGCCTTGACACATGTCTTAGTCATCTAGTGCTGCCATAACAGAAATACCACAAGTGGACAAGTGGATCGTTTTAACGAAGAGAAGTTTATTTCCTTACAGTAAAGTAGGCTAAAAGTCCAAATTCAAGGTGTCAGCTCCAGGGGAAGGCTTTCTCTCTCTCGGCCTTCTCATCAGTGTTCCCCCGGACTAGGAGCTTCTCAGCACAGGAACTCTGGTCCAAAGGACGCACTCTGCTCCTGGCACTGCTTTCTTGATG
>NW_004443944.1:26358542-26396584 GCF_000243295.1 Trichechus manatus latirostris | reverse complement strand
CTGTCTTTTATATCTCAAGACATTGCCTCAGGACACAATCCAGTCTTGTAGATCAGGTCCTGCCTTACTAACACAATTGCCACCCATCCTCCCTCATTAACATCATAGAGGTAGGTTTACAACATACAGGAAAATCACACAGTACCAGGAATCATGGCCTAGCCAAATTGATACACACATTTTTGGGGGAACATAATTCAAACCATGACAACACATGATGCTTTTCTTGACTGAGACACCCTGCTCTGTGAGACTGATTACTTTTCTTTGAAATTTCCCCAATCCTTCTTCCTCCTTGAAGCCTTCCTGGATTTTCCACTTCTCTTCTTAGACTGGTCCCTCCCTTGTGCTCTCAGTAGCATCCTTTGTGTTTGGTGGCTGTCAGCTTGCTTGTTTTCACTCAGCTGTGAGCTCTGCCAGGGCAAGGACCACTTCTTATGCTGCAGGTGTTGGGGGGCAGAGGAAGAGTCCTTTTTATCTTACATCCCTTTAACTAGATGCAATCAGAAGGAAAGAAAAATACATTTTTATTATATATTGAACCCTATGTACCCATCACCCAGCTTCAGTGATTAATATTTTGCCAATCTTGTTTTAGCCACCCCCCACATTTTTTCCTGGAATATTTTAAGGTAACCCAAGACATCATATAATTTCACCACATATATAGAATTTTTAATTGAAAAAATTAATAACATATGAATGAAAGCCTTGGACTTTAGGCATTTTTCTAACTAGAATACATATGTTAATATTGATAGTGATGGTTCAGCCTCACATCGTTAGATGTCAGAAATAACTTAGATCAGGGTTTCTCAACCTCAGCACTATTGACACTTTGGACCAGATAATTCTTTCTTGTGGGAGGCTGTCCTGTGCGTTTTAGGCTATTTAGCAGCATCCCTGGCCATTACCCATTAGATGCTAGTAACATACTCCCCTCCCCACCCCGCTCCGCCCGGTCATGACAAACAAAAATGTCTCCAGACATTGCCAAATGTCTTGAGGTTGGGGGAGAAATCCCCTTCCCCCCTTGTGAACTATTGACATTCTATAGATGTTGAAAGCTAGGAGGACTGAAGACAACTGAGGAAACTGAGGTCCAGAAAGGAAGAGCGCCTTTCTGATTATTACTGTGTTTATATTAGTGTCATGCTGGAGAATTAAAATCTGTGTTTTCTAATCCGTATGCTAGTGCGCATCCCACTGTACCATACAGAGTTTTAAGAGCTACCAGGGTGGTGTCAGAGGCTTCCCAGGAGCAGGAAGAATTCCCGTGGTCCTGGTGGGGTGTCTCACAGAGGAGGCAAGATTGCATGGCCAGGCTGAGGGGAGTTAGAATACCACTACCAGCAAGGACACACTGCAGCTGATTTGCAGCCATGCTCAGGGTCTGCCAAGGCTGCTTATTATCTCCCTTTACCAAATATTTATGAAGAAGCAGATTGGGGAATTCTTTCCTTGGGAGTGCATCTTGGATTCCTTAGTGGTAGACAAGTAAGATTTGTTTCACAGAAATTACTCTGAAGTCAGTTTTTGCCAGAAACCATCAGTTTTGTATAAAGCAAAAGGATATTGGCAGTTCAGTTTATAGCTTTGTTCAAAATGGGCTTTCTGCTTATTTCTCACAACTCAGTTTGCTAAGCAGTGCCCCAGAATTCGGTGCTAACGATTGAATCCACCACTAGAAAGGACAGTCTCGGGCAGTGGAAGGCAAGACAGCCTTAGGAGTCAGATCCGTCAGGCTCCGGCTCCTACTAGCACTGAGAACTTGGGTGTGTAACCTCTCCGGGCCTGAATTTTCCTCATCTGTAGAATGGGAAAAATAATCCATAGCGCCTAATCAGTGAGAAAGGGTATGGGAAGCACCTAGCACATAATGCTCATAAGTGGTTTTTACTTTCCTCCTTAAGGAAGACCCACTAGGAAAGGCATGGCCATTTCTCAGGCCCTTAGTTCTTTATTTATACAACTGTAAAATGGTTCCACTGGGTGTATGGAAAGATTACTCTGTGAAAAATGATGGTAAAGTACTTCATATGTTTGCCAATTGTTGATTATATTCTGTTTAGTAAAACAGCATGGAATCAAAATGCAGTATACTTTTTTAGTATTAACTAGCTGCTTTTATTTCCTCCCTGTGATGAGTCTGATCCCTGTTAGAACGGGATCCGGGAGCATCTTCACAGAGATGACTGCATGTCCTTCCTGTAGTTGTTGTGTGTGAAAGATTATAGAATGGTTTGGTGAGTTAGTCTCAGACTAGAAATGAAAGAACTGTGTTAGTACAGCATCGAAATTCCTTCTGTCCTCTCACCCTGCTGTGTTACTGGCTGATGGAAGAAGGGTTAGGAAGTCAGACTTCAAGAGAAGGAACATAAGGCCGCTTTGGGTGTGCAAGCAGATTTTTCTGGTTTCTGTGGAAATCAGCTGAAGCCCTAGAGTCCGGAGGACGCATGTGTGGAGCTCAACAGTTGGTGAGGCTGTAGCACCTTAAAGGAGGATTTTGCTGCTTACTGTGGGAAGAATAGAAGGAGGAGATAGTGGCTGTTTGAAGAGTGCAAAGGCAGGACTGGTGAATAAGATGAAAGCGGCGAAGAGGTAGGTTTAGATCATTCCCTGTAGGCCCTGGAAACAGGCGCTTTTTTTTTTTCTTTTTTCTTTTTTCTTTTTTTTAACTGAATCTCTATTCTAAAGTAGGCATCCTGAGAAGACCTTCAGAAGAGTGTGAGAAACATTCCCTTTGCTTTGGGGCTGTGATGATCCCCTCTCCTACATCAAGATGGGTTGATGTTTGGAAAGTGGAAATTGGAATAGTGAAGGAATCACTGATGAGGGGAGAGTGTGGGGGAATTCTGAGCATTTGTGCTTAGCCCTGGGTGTATCTGAACCCAGGGAGTAGTGTGTCATGCTGTGATAGGGTTCTGCTGTGCTTTCTCAGCCTTTTTGGCTGTTTGGGAATGCAGTAAGCTAACCATTGAAAAGGACTCTAAAAAAATAAAATCACAGTACTAGTATTTTGGGTGATTGCCTCATTTTAGTATCTAGAGATTTGTAGTGTTTTTTGTTGAGTGGAGGTAGGGAGAGGAGTGATAAACTGTATAGTGTACTTTTTAAATCCTGAAAGAGCCTCTAGGCCATAGAATCAGTTTAAATTAGTTTAGATGAAATGACTGCTAAAAGTGATATGCTGTAGGAAATGGAGCTGTGAACCAGCCATTTCTCTCTGTACAACTATCTTCATCAAAGGGACTGTCTTTGTTACCTAGTTTCTGCTGTAACAGAAATACCACAAGTGGGTGACTTTACCAAACAGAAATTTATTTTTGTCTTAGTTTAGGAGGCTAGAAGTCAGAATTCAAGGTGCCAGCTCTAGGGCAACGCTTTCTTTTTCTGTGGGCTCTGGGGGAAGATCCTTGTTCTTTGGCTCCTTGGTGCTCTTCATGTGGCATGATATCTATCTTCTCCCATCTCTGCTTGCTCACTTGCTTGTTTAATCTCTTTTATATCTCAAAAGAGATTGACTAAAGACACACCCTATACTAATCCTGCCTCATTAACATAACAAAGACAACCCATTCCCAAATGAGATTATAACCACAGGCATAGAGGTTAGAATTTACAGCATGTATTTTGGGGGGGGTATAATTCAGTCCATAACAGGGACTCACTAAAGGACTCAGTCAGGTGAGTCAGAAACCCTGCATCTGGGTCATCTCATACCAGTTCTTCAAAATACTGCCATTGTACGTGCTGTTAAGGGAAGTATTTGTGGAAATGCAGAGGTAAAACACAGGTGCTGAAACTCCAGACATTTATTTCTGCTGTTTCAAGGATGCAGGTTAATTTTTTAAAAAAAAAAAAACTGTATCATTCCTTCCAGCCAGGTTCTCCAGAGTCTACATATAATAATGGAAAAGTGTTCTAAGGAGACCCTTTGAGACAGAAAAGTAAAAAGACGAGAGTGTGGCTTTTCACCAACAGTTTCGCCTGGTTCCAGGACTTTCCCCACTGGATTGTGTGACTGGTTCCAAAAGTGAGTGAGACTGTACCCTCACTTTGCTTGGGGTCAACACCTGAATTCTTGGGCCTCCTAGAAAAGAATTTACTGGATTAATTTATCAGTTAGCAATTGCTGTTTATTACTAGTAACAGAGACTAGAAATAGCAGAACACTAAGAGGTGTATTTTTTCTCATACGTTGGCAGTCCAGGAGTGGACTGACAGTTTCACAGTATCATCAGTAGCCCAGGCTCCTGGTCATTCTCTTCTACCATCCTTATCATAGGGCCAGGGATGTTTGTCTGTCTGCTTGTTGACGTGCCTCAAGTACCTATAAAAATGCCGGGCTTCCATTCTCAATATTGCTTCATGGCCCCAGATGGCTACTAGAGCTCTGGTTATTATGTCTGTATTCTAAGCAGCAGGGAGGGCAGAAGGGGTGTGTCCTCCTGGAAATCATAATTATCGGTTCCATTTAAATCTCTGACCCAGATTTAGTCACATGGTCATATCTAACGATACGAGAAGCTGTAGTTTTTTCAGCTGGGCACATTACCTCTTCAAATACAGTGGGTTCTATTACTAAGAAATAAAAGGAGAATGGATATTGGGTAGGCATCTGGCAGTCTCAGCCATCACCAGGTTGCTACTGCTTTGTATAGAACATCTTTCTTGGGAAATGCGGCCAGGCCTTCTCAGCAGTCCTAAAGTCACTGGTGCCCTGCTCTTTCTTCATGGTACTCCCTAGAACCAGCATCATTTCCCAGTCCAGACTGCTGCCACTGGAGTGATGAGGTTGGTTTCACTGACAAAACACATTATAGGATCCATAGAAAACAAGATTTTAAAAAAACACAGATGAGAGTCACTTTCCACAGGAAATGGTTGTGTAGGCGTATGACAGGCACTTAAGGCTTCATGGACCTCTCCTTCAGCCCATGTGAGATACGGGCCTTTCCTTGTATATGAGCACTTGACCTAAGAAACTTCATGCTTCAGTCCAAGCCCTGAGATGCCACATCATTTCTTTTCACTCTGATCCTTTGTAGTAGTGTAGCAGAAAGAAGCATTTCTTGAGCATACATACCCCCTTCTTGCTGAAAGGCATATTTTCCCACAGATGTAGGACTGTAAATTAGTTAAGATAGCACTTAAATACTTTTTTAATCCATAGTGCCGCTGAAACATCCTGAGAGGAGAGAAGGGAGTCCCATGGGGACAATGAAAATAAGTGAGTCAATCAAAGCAACACCTATCATATTGTTTGCACCCAGTAGGTACTTAGACAGTGTTTGTGGAATCTCATCACAACACAATTGAAAAATGAGAATAATGAGTTAATTTTGGCTATATTTCAGGTTAAATGTGTTTCAGTGGGCCTGTTTCAATGGAAAATGCATTCAAAATTTCAAACAACAGACATATAAAAAACTACTTTTTGGAAAAGTGGCCTTTGGGAATCTCATCATTTATATTCCAAGTTCACACGTCTCTCACTTTTTTTCTCGCCTCC
This sequence comes from Trichechus manatus latirostris, assembly GCF_000243295.1. Taxonomy (NCBI): domain Eukaryota; kingdom Metazoa; phylum Chordata; class Mammalia; order Sirenia; family Trichechidae; genus Trichechus; species Trichechus manatus. The sequence goes on along the minus strand of NW_004443944.1, from coordinate 26,391,069 downwards.
TTCTCCCCAACATTTTATTAAGAAGTTTTTCAAACAGAGAAAAATCGAAGCAACTGTACAGTGAATACTCATGTACCCACCACCTAGATACTACAGTTAACATTTGTTTGCTGTGTTGGCTTTATCACATACCTATTCATATCTCTATCATCTACTCATCTTATTTTTTGATGCATGAAGTAAGTTACAGACATCAGCACACTTCACCTTTAAACACTTCAGTGTGCATATCAATTAACCTAGAGTTCAGTACTCGTTTAGTCGTCGTCTTTTTTTTTTTAAGATAAAATACAGAGTGAAATGCACAGATCTTGAGTGTACTATTTGATGAGTTTTAACAAATACATACCCTATCAAGGTACAGAACATTACTGTCACCCCAGAAAGTTGCCTTGTGTTCTTTCCTAGTCACATCTCTTCCCCTACCTCCCAAAGATAACCACTGTTCTGATTTTTTTTCACTTATCATCAGTGAACTCATACAGTATGTACTACCTTTGAGAAAGGCTTGTTTAACTCAGCTACCGTTTTTGAGATTCATCCATGTTGTGTGCATCAGTAGTTTGTTTTTATTGCTGAGAAATATTCCATTGTGTGGATATGCCAGTTTATTTTTCCATTCTTCTTGTTGACAGGCAGTTCGTTGCAAGTTTTTGGCCATTATGAATAGAGCTACAATGAATGTTCTTGTATAGATTTTTATGTTGTCATATGTTTTCATTATCTCTTAAGTAAATAACTAGGAATGGAAGTGCTGGGTCAATGGATAGTTGCGGTGCAGTGTATTATTTAATATGGCCCTTCTAGCCATAGTCTTTGTAACTCCCACTAGACTGGGTGGGACTGTGCAAATGAGGTGTGTGGAACCCTAACGGGATTGGTCAGTTCTGACATCCTGCTAGGCTTAAAGGGGAGACACTGAGAGAGAGAGAACAGGAACTGCAACTTGGGAGGCAGAGAGGGAGAGCTGTAACACTAGAGAAGCAGTGGCAGAGAAATGGCAGCAGGAGGCCAGCAGGAGATGGCATTGTGGGCTTCCGGCTGATGGAGTGAGAAAGCTGAGTGTCTTTGAGCAGGAGACTTGCTGGCAGAGTAGGGTGCCTCTGGGCACTTGGTGGAGCTAGACTTGCAGACCCACAGAGCTAGAGCTGAGCACCTTTGGGCAGAGGCTTACCGTCGGAATGGGGTCCCTCCGGGCATTTACCACCAGAGCTAAAAGAGCTTTGTAACACTTGCCCAAGCAGGACAGAGGCCAGGCTGAGAGGCCAAGGGCCAGGGAGAGATCTGTCCTGATCGGCTGAGAAGAGGCTGTCCTGATCGAAGAATTGTATCCTGAGCATTCCTGAACCTGAATTGTAACCTGTTACTTCCCTGATAAACCCCATTCTAGTGAGTATTGTCTGTGAGTTCTGTGTGGCCATTGCAGCCAATTATCGAACTCAGCAGAGAAGTAGCGCGTGCTGTGGAGGGAGAGATGGTGTCAGAATTGGTAAAAAGGGCTGGCAAGAGGAGGTATGCCTGACCTCTGCCTCATAGGAATCAGCCTTGAGCTGTTGATCTTGATTTACCTTCCTCCTTGTGAAGTTAGAGTTCAGATGATGCCCCACCTCAACTCTTTTTTTTTTTTTAAAGTAGTTGTTCACATCTTTTTTTGATAACTAGAATCTTATACTTGCATTGTGAGAGGACTTTATAAATCATCTAAGCCATTTCTCTCATTTTACAGACATGGATATGGAGGCCCAGAAAGTAGGTAGGGAAGAGATTCAGAGTCACATAAAATATTTTTCTTGAAGCCTGTGCTTGAAAGCCATGCCTCTGAACTCTAGTCTAATGTTCTTTATATCACACAGTCTTTATATCATACGTAACTCCTTTCCCTGAGAAGGAGGGAAGGAAACTGTCTTCTTTCTGAGAGATCATTACCTGTGTCAGTTTTTGCTTAGGGAGAATTAACTACATAATCATATTTTTTCTGTATGTTTCTGTAATGATCTAGGTCTGGCCCTGCTTCTCTTCCAGTGTATTCCCTGTACATCTCCCAAAATGATCTTTCTGGAACACAAATCTAACCATGCTACTTATTCTCCATCATCTACCCTATAGGTTCTATAGGATAAAGCCTAGTCTTTTCAATCTGTCCCTCCCACAGCACGCTCTACTCTGCTGAGTTCGGTAATTGATTGCAGCGGTCGCACAGAACTTACAGACAGTAACGCGATTATGGGGTTTATTAGGAAAGTAACAGGTTACAATTCAGGATGAGGAACGCTCAGGATATTCAAGGCTCTTGCTTACTTTTCTTGCCTCATCTTCCATCCTATTGCCCACTCCCCCTGCAGCCTAACCTATCATGTGTTCCTTCACATTTCCCTGCATTTTAAACCTCTCTTATTTTGTCTGGAATGCCCTTCCCCACCTTTGTCTCTGGTAAATTCCTGCACATTCTTCAGGATTTGGCTCATCCAGTCCTGCTCAGGGAGTCAGTTAGTTATTCCTGTGTTCTCTATTCTCATAGTCCTTTATTTTATTTATATCTATCCCTCTGTAGATATAGATCTATATATACATGAATTTCTTATAGCTAACCCTTACCATGGTGTCAGATACAGCATTAGTTGAACTCCAGCACAGGACTAGATACTGAAGATGCAGAGATGAATAAGTCATGGGCCCTGCTTTTGAGGAGCTTACCATCTATAGGGGAAATTCCTATAGCAGAGGAGTTTCAGCATAGTATGAGTGCCATATGTGCAGCAATGTGTGAGAGCTCACATCCTCACATCCTTCCAGGCATTAAGTGTTTTGAAATCTTTATTAAATGAAATTATCTCATTTTATTTGCATTACTGGTGAGATTTTTTTTTCATATACTTATTGGGTATTTTTTAATTCTTCAGGAAAATGATCACATTTTATTACAGTAGAACTAACTAGGTCACTTCCTAGCTGTGAGACCCTGGGAAGGCAAATTTCTTCTCCGACCAAGTCTCCAGTTTCTTATCTGTAAAATGGGGAGAATAATAGAACTTACTTCATAGGATTGTTGAAAGAATTAAATAAGGTAATATGTGAAAACACACAGTAGGCACAATGTAGGTTTACAATAAATGTTGCCTCTACTTTTAAGTCCCCCGTCTCTAGCCCAGTTCCTGCCACATACTCAGTATTCAGTAAATGTTTGTGAAGAATAATAATATATGTATTTTGTGTATGTGTTAAAAGGGGCTGTATATAGATGCACACACAGATCCATCTGTCTTGAGAAGAATGTTTGATTTGACTTACATCAATATTCATCTGGAGTGGCTGAGCACACACGCATGACTCTTCTTGGGTTGCCACATCCCCTGCTAGGCAGACGTCCATTATGATAAAATGTAAAAAGGGAAAAAATAATAATAAAGGCAGAGGAGTGTAGTGTTACGGCTTGATTTGACAGGGCCTCCTGCTACTTCAGCTGCCAGTGCCAGGCATGGAACAGATTAATCTGTATTCCAACACACCACTGCTGAAGTCAAGATCGATCTAATTAGGGTATTTTAAACATCTTGTTTGCATCTAAAGTCTTACCAGAAACCAGGATATCTGTCCATCTGGGGAAACTGGGGGAGAGGTGGGCAGTAAAACTGAGATGGTTTTAATTTTAGAAGTGAGAGAACACTGCCGTATGTTTTCCTTAAAATGAAAGAGCTAATGGCCTTGGATGTTCCATGGAAACAAAGGCAGCTCTGCAGCATGGCCTTGAATTTTAAAGAGGTCCTGCAAGATCTTGCCGAGGCACGGGCCTGATGGCTGAGGTACAGGGACCATTTCCATCCTAAGAATAGAACTCTGCTGGCCCATGCGTGTCTGCCTTAACCATTTGGGCTGCTGGAAGGCAAGTGCAGCCTCTGCTGGGTGGGCAGAGCATCCATGAGTTTGTTTCCCAACCCATCAGGCTGGGCCAGGCCATCAGTATGGTGGTTAGGGTCCATGTTTCATAGGCCAGCATTCATCATTATTCGTGATCTGCTCCCCCATCCAACCTTCATCCTCCCTTCCCTCCTGCCACACTGATCCATTTCCAGTTCTTTGTCCATACCCTGTGCATTCCAACTTAATGCCTTTGCTTCATGCTGGTCCATCTGCTTGGAATACCCCTACTCCCATCACCCCTTCTCCTGTGCCTATCTTTCATGGCTAGAATCAAATGCCAGCTTATCTACCAGTCTTCCCAGATCCCCTGGCTGGGAAGGTCTTTGTTCCATCTGCAGTTTTTGCCCCTTTCCCTTTCACTATTATTTTCTGTTATATAATTTTTGACATAGTGAATCATAAGCACCTGAAGGGCAGAATCAGTGTCTGATTCTCTCTGTCCCCAAACACTGTATGTTACACATTGTAGGATTCTTATAGCTATTTTATGAATACATGAATGAATCAGTGTTCATTCATATGCCAAAGATCCCTAGGGACCTTCTGTGATCCAGCTCTGCTTGCTATTGCCTCTTCTTCCTTTCTGGTAAATGTATTCTTCCCCCTGCACCATGGGACTAAAACCTCAACAGAGATGCAATCAGAACACCTCTGAAATCTGGAGGCCCAGCTCTTGGCGCAGAAGGATGAGGAAGTCACATTTAGGAATTGTTACTGGGGAGTTCACCTTTTTCTCCCCACTCCCCACTTTGGGAGACTTATTAATATAGTGTTCTGTTTATATGACTTCAAGAATATGGTCCAGATCTGTGCTTAAAGAAGTAAATGTACCCATGGAACCCAAAATCCTGGCTTCTGTCTGCCAATTTTACCACAGAAAACTTGGAGCCTTCAAACCCACAGCCATTGACTTGCCAGTATAACATATCCAGCTTTGCATCCCTCACAGAAATCTCTGAGAAAAATGTTTTCCTTTTCTCTCAGTTCTGACCCTCCCAACCTCCAATCTTTGTAGCCACCCCTACCTATACCCTTCTGTTTCCTACCCTATCCCTAACTGAATTAAGGGGCCCTTCATATATGTACTGTGCATATCCCATGCATACCATTTAGTTACGTATTCTATTTTAGTTGTTTTTTCTTAGCCTTGCTCGTAAGACAGTGAGCTTCTCTAGAGTGGACTGTCTTCTTTCATCTCTACATTCCCAGTACTTGGTACGTTGCCTGGCACATAGTTTGAGTAAAGGAATGGCTTGGCTGGTGTATGTATCATTTCATGTCCTGTAATTGTCCTGTGGTTATAAAACTCATGAAGGGGAAGGCATTTTTCATTTTCTGTGCAGATCATGTGTTGTGTTTTCAGAGGTTACAGCAAGATCAAAAGGCAAATGATTACCATGGCCAAGTACATTTATTTTTTATTAAAAAATAGGACCATCTGTGCTTAGATGTGCTGTGTCCTTTAGCTTACTGTTAAATAGCTGCTATCTACCTCAGGGCTGTCTACAGGGCTTCCAGAATCTTGTATTATTCAGCTTTATAGGCAGCCACACACAAGCTCTTTATTTTAATTTATTGTGGGATTAAAGAGTCTGAGTGAAGTTGGCCTTGCTCCATTTTAGGGTTAGAACAAATCTCAGGTGATAGAAAATAGTCCTACCAGCTGAGAAAGTCAAGCAATCTAGGTCCCTATTTTTCTCAGCAGGGGCTAGTTAGGATGACCCAGGCAGAGTGAAACATGTTCAGTAGCGGGCATGTGATAAGGATGCAGTATGGAAAGAGGTAGCGTTTGAGATGGGTGATCTTATAAATGATGCCAATATGACAGGTGCATAGGGGAGAAAATCTCTTGTGATGTTCTTTTTTAACACAACAGATCTCAAACTAATGTCTGTTGAGTGCCTATGTGCACATATTATCGTATTTAATACTCATAACAGATTTAATAGATGAAAGAAAGAGTTCCATTTTACAAGTAAGAAAGCTTGAGACTTAGAAATTAAGCAACATGCCCATGGTTTAATCACTAGTGAGTGCCAGAGGCAAAACTTAAAAACAAGTCTGTGTAATCCTAAAGCTCCACATAGGGTTAATTAACCCACTTGCTGGCATTTTTGGAGCAGACCCCAGGAGTTAGCCAGTTCCTTTAATGTACCTGTGTGTCTTTCTCAGCAGTGGGACAAACTGATAGGCGTAGTTGCACCTGCCTATGGGTAAATGGCTCTCCTCACAAAGAGAGATGATGGTAGCTAAACTCCGGTTGGAATTTGGACCATACTTTTCTTAAGAGTGAGTATGAGAAATGCCAGTCCATCCCATTCTTTACAAAAATGATGCACACTGTAAGAGGCTGGTTGGAGTGACTGCATAGTCTGGTTGTACAGTTCTGGAAAGACCTCTGATCTGGGTGTCCTAGATCAAGGGTTCTTAACCAAGGGGCCACCCCTTAGAGGTGGAAGTGCTCTGAGACTCCATGGATGATGTAGGTTTGTGTATATATATTTTGAAAGGAAAGGCATGCAAAAGGGTTCATCATATTTTCAAAAGTATCTGTCATGTTAAAAAAAAAGAAGAAGAAGAAGAAAAGAAATTGAAGATCTAGACTTCATTGGTCCACAAGTTGCTTTTGACTCGAGACAAACCACATCCCTTCTAAGCTCTATTGTTTCTATGCCCAGAAAGATTTCTAGCTCTAAGAATTCCAGAACACTAACTGCCCCTGGAGAATCAAGTCTTTAACCCGCTTGCATACACCCAGGGATCTAACCCATTGCTGATCACCCAGGAGAAGCCCTGAAGAGGCTTAAACTGGGAGAAGGTGGGTCAGAGCCACCCCTCCAGGCAGTTTCAGTAATTAGTGCCTGAGGCAGCCAGTTGTCTGACTGTTGAACAGGACGCCCAGCAGGCAGGGACTCCACACAGGCTCAATTTCAATACTGGCTCTGTAACATTCCACCCAGAGACCTACCTGCCTACCTAGTGATTTGAAAATGTATATTTGTTCAGCTCTCTGCAGCGTTGTGGATTCCGTGTTCTGTGTGTGTGCGTGCGTGTGTGCGCGTGCTGCTCTTCCCGGGCCCTGCCTTAGAGAATGCAGTGAGAGCCACCGCATTCACCCCATCTGCAATGACAGCTCTGTAGCCATCCTTCACCTCCATTTTATCCTGTCGAAATGACAGAGTAGCTGAGTGGTATTGGCCAGCAGATAAACCTGTTATCTCCCCTGCTCTCTGTGCCAGCAGCTCTCCCCTTCTCCTTGGTGCGTGAAAAATTGACACCACCCTGGGCTGAAATCTGTTCCTAGGGAAGCTACATCTATTAGTAGCTAATGAAACTGTGTGTGCGTGTGTGTAAAACTTGGGGTGGCTGATGTGTTTTCTTGTCTGGCAGGCCCTGGTGACCTATGGCAGTCCACAGCATCAGATAGAGATGGAATAGGCAGCTTCATGTCTCCTAAATTTGACAACCTGTCCTTTACTTAAAATCCCAAACAAACAGGTAAATGCTATTTGTTCTTAGTACACTGCTGCAATTGATCAAGGTATCTCCTGCTCCATGCTAGGATTTGCGGTGGAAATGCATGCAAATGTGGTATGGTACAAAAAAAGGTAATTCTTCTGTATATTGAATTTTCCTCTTTGAAGATTATAGCTCCTGGTACCCTCTCTCTTTGCCACCAGTACTCCCCTTGTTGACATATGTGGGGAACATTCTCCTGCAACTCTTTCTCATACATCTTAATTGGCAAGATTAAAAAAGGAAAATTATTGAGAAGCTCTGATTCAGTATTTGTGGAACTGCTGTAACCCAAAATCTCTTCTTTATTTGGACTCAGGTAGAAATCTCTTCTAGAAAGGATAATTCAGTAAAAGAGAAGACAGGTTGTTATGTCCTACTCCGTATGGCTTTTTGCTTCATTTTACTCTCATTAAGACTTGTTTGAGTTATTTTTTTTTTTTAATCCACGTTTACATAGTACCTGTCTTTTGGACAGAATGAGCCTCACGTGAGGCCGTTTTCATGTTTGGTATGGTTTTGTTTCTGGTCTCTTCTTTAACAGCTTTGATGATTGCCTTTGTTGGTATCTGACTTTAAATAGGATGTATAGTTATTTCTATTTTTATATGTGGGAAGCATATAACATAGTAGAAAAAGCTTACACTTTGGAGTCAGACAACTTGGGTGCAAATCTAAACTCCCACCACTTACTCAAGGATGTGACCTTAAGTAACTTAATTAACCTCGCTGAGCCTTGGATTCCACGTTTATAAAATGGAGATGAGAATAGTACCTTTCTCATAGCATAGTCGTGAAGATTCAGTGCAAAAATTGTGTGGAGACTCAAATAAGTCTAGTGTTGTAGATACACAATAAAAATGGTGACAGTTATTATTATACCCTACCTACTTTCAGTTAGGAATTTGAGGCAGCTTACAACAAAACAATATGGTAGTACTAAATCTTAGTTTTAAGTAAGAATTTGTCAAAAGACAAATGTCAAATTAGGGAAAATATTTGCAACTTATATGACAAAAGGGTAATATCCTTAATTTACAACGAGAACCAAAAAAACCAAACACTGCAGTCGAGTCGATTCTGATGTATAGTGACCCCATAGGAGTTCCAAAGCTGTAAATCTCTGCGGAAGCAGACTGCCACATCTTTCTCCTGAGGAGCCGCTGGTGGTTTTGAACCACGAACCTTTCAGTTAGCAGTCGATCAGTTTAACCACCAGGGCTCCTTAATTTACAGAGAGCTGATAGAAATCAAAATTGGGGAAAGAATAAGTTCAGGCAGGTTCACAGAAAAAAAATAATACAAATGGTCAGTAAACATAGGAAAAGATGTGTAACCTTATAACAAGAACAAAAACATGCTAATCAAAAGACGATCCCATTTTTCACCTGTTTCTCATAATTTTTTAAGTTAGGTAATATTCAGTCAGAGTGAGGGAAATAAACACAAAACCAAACCTCCTGCCATCGAGCTGATTCCGTGACTCATAGCAACCCTATAGGACAGAATAGAACTGCCTCATGGGTTTCCAAGGCCGTAAATCTTTACAGAAGCAAACTGCCACTTCTTTCTCCCACAGAGTGCCTGGTGAGTTCAATCCTCGAATCTTTTGATTAGCATCTGAGCACTTTAACCACTGCACCACCAGGACTCCTTTGGGGAAATAGATACTATTATATATGTTGAGAGTGGAAGTGTAATTGGCCCAACCTTTTAAGAGGACAATTTGTTAGTATCTTTCAACATTTTATATGTAAATACCTTTGGACCGAGCAATTCCACTACTGGGAATTTGTTGTAAGAAAACATACGCAAAAGTGTGCCAGACTGTGGGTACATAGACGTTAATTGCAGCCATTGTTTCTAATAGCAAAAAAAGAAAAGGGGGAAAAAAAACAAAATAAAACTTGGAAACATCCTCAACAGGGCACTAGTTAAATTTTGGTAGATAAGTTCAGTGGAATTCTAGATAGCTATTTTTAAAAAAGGAAGTGTATGCTGATATCAAAAGCTGTATTATGGAATGGATGTGTGTTCATTTTTCCCCCTGAAAATATACACAAGAAACTTTTTGGTTTTTGTTGGGAGAGAGGAATTGGGTAACGGAAGTACAGGAGAAGAAAATATATTAGTAATTGCTCAGTAAATATTTGTGGAGTACATTTTATACCTTTTTGTATAGTATAGCTTGATTTTTACTGCCTACATCCATTGCTTTTACTTTGATAAGGGATGGGGGAATCAGTAATAAAGCAATAAAAAGAATTTCTTCCATAGGTCACGCATAAACTCATTTCTGAGCTTCCTAATAGCCAAGGCAAAGAGGGAGCCCTAATAAGGAAACATAACACATTCATCAGGAAAGAAAAACATTTTCCTGATCTTAATCTCTAAAAGGAACAGGGCCGCCAGGGAGATTAGTCTAAACTTAGATCTGATCTTGTCTCTCTCCTCAGCTTAAAATTTGTTGGTGGATCCTTATTGCTTTCCTCTGTGATCCTGCCTTTGCCCATCTGACTGGCCTCCCCTCCCCCATGTATGCATGACACTCCATTCAAACCGGACCTAGCATATGTTATTCCTTCTGTCTGGAATTCTCTTTCGTCTTCTTTGCCTAGTTGTCAGCTATGCCTGTTTTTCTTGTTGTTTTTTTTAAGATTTTTGGTGGTGGTTACCTCCATTGTGAATCCCTCTATCTAGGTCAAACGTCCCTCCTTTGTGCTCCCCAAACCCACTTTGCCTACTTCAGTAATGGAACTTCTCTCACTATGCTGTAATTATTGTTTTTGTTTTCCTTACTAAAGAAGGAGCTCCTTAAGGTTGGGATACTGTCTTTCTTGTTTTAGAGTCCTGAATACCCAGCACTTGCCACGCACAGAGATAAGTGTTCAGGGAATCAATGGGTGAGTGAGTAATCTGAAGCTTGAGTTCTATCTCTTACATCATTTAGCTGCGTGGACAAATCACTTCTCTCTGGCCTCAGTTTTTCCATCTATACAATGAGAAAGGTGGCTCAGATGATCTATGAAAACTCTCTAAGTCTGGGTTTTTTTGTTTGTTTTCTTTCTTTATCGTTGTCATATGCACACATGTGCACGCGCACACACACAAGCGCACACACACACACATACACACACACCCCTAGAAGTTGTTAGCAGCTGTCATGCTGAGTAATTTCAAAGTTTCAAAACTGAGCTTTTTAGAATTCACTGTGTTTATTATGGACTGTCCCACATCTGTTCACCAGCTAAAGAGATGAGAGCTGTATCCAACTTGCTTGGCCCAAGATTGCAGAACTGATTATATCCCCACTCTTCCTTTCTCTGATCTTCTGTCTTTGACATACACAAAGGTTAGAGAATTTTCTCTGATGTGTCTCCAGAGACGTTCCTTTCTTGTCCTACTTTCTCAGCCTGAGCTCAGCTATCTTGGTTCACTTTCTTTAACCTGGCTTCATGATGTTTTTTGCCTTCCTGTGGGCACAGGGCCTGTTCTTTCCGCTCTCCACTCTCTACTCTCACCTCATCCCACTCCCTGTTCCCTGACCCCCTCCTTTTTTTCAAGGTTGAAAGTAGGCCACCTCAATCCTAGCTTTACACAAGAGTGTAACACAAGATATTAGGGGTGAACCTGGGGTCTTGAAAAGGCAAGGACTATCCACAACATATTTTAAGAAAAAGTTTGAATTTCTTATACTTGAAAAATTGAATCTATTCATTAGGACATTTTATGGAAACTGATGGGTTCCCTAGGAAAAAGCCATCCACCTACTCCCAAATGGGAAAAAAAAAAAAAAAAAAAAACTTTAAGGACCATTTTGTAACTAAACAGTTTTAGGGCATATTAGCAAAGATGATATTACTCAGAACTTAGGGTAGGTACTGTGTACAAAATGAAGACTCTTAGAAGGCATTTGAAAGATATCCAGAGTTGAAGAGTGGTTTGTTTGCCCCACCACGACCACCATCGAAAATTGATTGAGAGCCTGCTTTCTACCCATTCATTCAGTAAGTATTTACTAATACCTACTATGTGCCAGGCATCGTTTTAGATCTAGGGATATAGCAATGAACAAAACAGGCTAAAATCCCTGCCTACATGGAGTCCTGGTGGTACAGTGGTTAAGAGCTCTGCTGCCAACCAAGAGATCGGCTGTTCAAATCCACCAGCTGCTCCTTGGAAACCCTATGGGGCAATTCTGCTCTGTCCTATAGGGTCGCTATGAGTCAGAACCGACTCCACGGCATATAACATTGACAACAACGTGGACCTTATATTCTAATTGAAAGAAGACTGTAAACAAAATAAGTAAATGATAATAGTATTTTAGGAGATAATATGTGCTAAAGAGAAAAGTAAAACAGATAAGAGGGAATAGGCAATGTTGGGGCATTGCACTTTTAAATGGGGTAGTCAAGGGAAAGGCTCTTTGAGAAATGACAGTTGAGTAAAAGTTAGACCTGAAGAGAGTAAGCCAGACAGATATCTAGTGAAAAGAGGGAACAGCAAATACAGAGGCCTTGAGGCAGGAGCAGGCCTGACATTAGAAACAGCATTTAGTCTGAGTGAGCTGGGGAGCCATTGGGGGGTTATAAGCAGAGGAATGACAGGATTTGACTTTAGGTTTTAATCTAAAGGATAATTCTGGCTGCTCTGTGGAGACCAGAAGGGGCAAGGATAAGACCCACAAGTAGGCTGTTGAATATTTCCAGCAAGACATGCTGGTGGTATGGACCAGAGTACTGGCAGTAGACGTAGTAGTAAGAAGAGATTGGATTCTGGATGTAATTTGAAGATAAAGCTTACGAGATTAACTGTAGACATGTGAGAAAAAAGAGATCAAGGATAACACTATTGTTTTTGGCTTGAGAAACTGGGAAACCTGAGTCGCCATTAACTAGACTGAGGAGGGGAACAGGTTTGGGGAGGAAGGTCAAGAGCATGGTTTTGGACATATTCAGTTTAAAGTACCTGTTAGACCACCAAGTGGAGAGAGCAGGTAGACAACTGAATACATGAGTCAGCATTCAGAAGACAGAGCTGACCTGTAGATACAGATTTGGGAGTCGTCAGCATGTAAATTGTTTTTAAAGCCATGGGACTAGATGAGATCACCAGGAGTGGATGTAGATATAAAATAGAAAAAGTCCAAGGACTGGATAACTCTACCGTTAAGAGATCAGGGAAATGAGGATGTGGGAGATACAAGTGAAGATAAATAAACAAGAGTACAAAATTATATCTGTGTTACAGTAAGAGAAATAAGGATGTTTAATTGTGGCTTTCCTTAATAGTCAAGTCACTTTTTAGGAACCCAAGGTAACTGGTATATATAGGTGTTAACGAATTGAATTGTGTCCCCCAAAAATATGTGTTGTAAATCCTAACCTCTATGCCTGTGGTTATAATTCCATTTGGGAATGGATTGTCTTTGTTATGTTCATGAGGCAGGATTTGTGTAGGGTGTGCCTTGAATCAGTCTCTTTGGAGATATAAAACCAAAAAGCCCACTGCCATCGAGTCAATTCCAACTCATAGCGACCCTATAGGACAGAGTAGAGCTGCCCCATAGGGTTTCCAAGGAGCAGCTGGTGGATTCAAACTGCTGACCTTATGGTTAGCAGCCAAGCTCTTAACCACTACACCAGCAGGGCTCCATTTGAGTTATAAAAGAGACTAAACAAGCAAGTGAGCAAGCAGAGATGAGGGGAAGATAGATGCCACAGCACATGAAGAGCAGCGAGGAGCCAAGGAACAAGGACCTTCCCCCAGAGCCCACAGAGAGAGAAAGCCTTCCCTTAGAGCTGGCACCCTGAATTTGGACATCTAGCCTCCTAAATAATGAGAAAATACATTTCTGTTTTAAAAACCATCCACTTGTGGTATTTCTGTTATAGTAGCACTAGACAACTAAAAACCAAACGCGTTGCTGTCGAGTTGATTTCAACTCATAGTGACCCTATAGGACAGAGTGGAGCCGTGATGGCATGGTGGGTAAGAGCTACAGCTCCTAACCAAAAGGTCTGCAGTTTGAGTCTACCAGCCACTCCCTGGAAACCCTATGGGGCTGTTCTACTCTTGTCCTGTCATCTGGTTTCCAAGGAGCGGCTGGTGGATTCAAACTGCTGATCTTTTTGGTAGCAGCCAAGCTCTTAACCACTATGCCACCAGGGCTCCCTAAATAACTAAGACAATAGATATATATAGGAAGATGTTTTTCAATCAGTTTTCAAATACAGTGTTTGTTGTTCATACTCTTAAAAGCATTTTATTTCTAAATAAACTTTACTCTGCCATTTGTCTGTGAATAGACTTCTGCCACCTCCTTTTCAAGGTCATTATTCTTTCTTTTTTTCATAAGAAGAACATCTCTTTTAAACTGAAGCCTATAATACACCCTTCAATTACCCTCTTCCCAGTGTAAAAGGATAGCATTTCATAATAAAAGCCTCTGGACTATGTGAACTCAAAAAGCATTGTTCCTATTTTAAAGTACTTAGAGTCCAACTGCCTTTAAACTTGAAGTGGGGATTTTAGTTGCACCAGAATGTAAATGATATCACTGGAACCCCTTATGTAATTCTAGGGTATTTGCTTGGGAAAGTTATAAGGTAATTTTGGAATTCGACAGAACATGTCTTATTTGTTCATTATTTGCCCATTTCATGGCTAATATTTGTATTCTATTCAGAGGTTATTTCTGTAAGTGGGACATTTGTTTGAGATTCTGTTATGGACAGTAAAAATCAATTAATTCCCAGCATAATAGAAATTCTAACTTAATATTGATACTCTTGCTCAAGTTGTCGTTGAGGATATCATCCCTTGAGGATATCATCTCTTTTGAATATGTTTCTTGTACAATGTGTGAAGATCAGTTCAGTTTTCCAATGACACAATTTGGGTTCTTGTCTTATTAATCAGTAGCAGCAGTCAGAGAAGGCCTACTTATTCCTTCTTCAATAGAAGCAAACTAGGCTTGAAGAGGTAATAATTACTGCTCTGATCTCAGCATGTTCTCTTTTCTCCTTCCCAACCCAGAGCATGTCTGTTCGATCCTGGCTTCCCTCCTTCGGAACCTGAGAGGGCAACAGCGGACTCGGCTTCTGAATAAATTTACTGAAAATGACAGTGAGAAGGTGGGTGCTTGTTGGACTGTAAGAATGGGACCAGGACTGGCAGGGATAGAGGGCTCTTTACCTGATGTGATCTAAAGGGTGCTGAGTGAGTGTTCCTGCCCTAAAATTTCTCCTCCATCATCTGGGCCCCATTGCCTTGTATCTCAAAGGTTTTTCTGGTGTTTCTCCCTCTCATCTTGAAATGCAGTCTCCTGAGAGGGATGATACCTTAAGGTGGGATCATGTAGCACTTTAGGGGAGGGTTTTGAACCCAACAAGGGTGGATTATAATAGAATTTTGGTGCTGGAGAGAGTTTGCACAGCAGAGCAAAATGGTTCGGAGCATAGGCCTTGGATTCAGACATCTGGATTTGAACCCATTTAGCTGCTTTTGAGATGTGTGCCACTCTGAGCCTCGCTTTCCCTGGCTATGAAATGGAGACATGAATACCCCTCTGGAAGAGTCAACGGGAGAAGGATTAAATGAGTTCTCACTAGGTGGTGGTGGTCAAAATGAAGATGATGGTAATAAAATGGTAGAACCTGTCCTAGATGAACTGTAGAAGCTGTAAATGAGATTAGATGGATAGTTGATATTGTTATTTAGCATACTAAACCATAAGATTCTAACAGTAATAAGAGCTACCATTTATTGAGCGCCTACTGTGGATTGGTAATATAGCAGATGCTTTTTATTGTTGAACCCTGTTGGTTTGTCCCTGGGTAGGTATTATCCACATTTACAGATAAGGAAAT
Source organism: Trichechus manatus latirostris (assembly GCF_000243295.1). Lineage (NCBI taxonomy): Eukaryota > Metazoa > Chordata > Mammalia > Sirenia > Trichechidae > Trichechus > Trichechus manatus. Next base: position 26,375,761 of record NW_004443944.1, on the reverse strand, counting down.
TGAAGCTTAGCAATCTTATGTGACTTGCCCAAGGTTGCACTACTAAAAAGTAGCACTAATAAGTAGCAGAGCTGAGATTTGAACCCAGAGGCTGCTTGAGTCCAGAAAGTCTGCGTGTATTATCACCCCAGACATAAGTAGGCACTTCTGGGTGAGTAAAATTAAGCACTAAACCCCCCTATTCAGTCTATAATAATTTGTTTCTTTCCTGCCTATGTCCAAAGTAAGGCTGAAATTTTTTCCTACTTTGAGAGAGATGTAAGACTTTGAGCCTACCTCTGACCATTTTTCCCACCCTCACTAGCAGTGTTGCACAGTGAAGAGGCCATTAGGACAAAGAACATCTAAGCACTCATGTCACATCCCTGGTGACATCTATGAACTTCTGGGCATCAGTTTCCTCATCTTTAAAATGGGGATTACTCTCTTTCTTGCCTTCCTCATCATTTTTTTTTTTTTTAAAGGTTTAAGGAAATAATGGACTTGAAAATTGAAATATATAAGGTCTTACTTAGGGCCATCATTGTTAGAGAGGGAGAGAGGGTTTGGGCACAGTCTTCTGGACTGTCTGATGCCGTGTGGAAGCAACACTGCTATTAACCAATATCAGCTCCTGGGTAAATACCAGGGTTGCCAAGAGCCATGCTGGTGCCAGCCTAATAAAAAGATAGGTCAGAAGCCTAGGCTTGCTTCACAGTGTTCCTTCAATCTTTTAGAAGTCTTAGGGAAAAATGAAACTTTTTCAAATCGACTGAGTGTTCCTCAGGCTGTGTTTGAAGCATGAATTTTGCCAAGTTTAAAACTGATTTTTAAGTTGTTGCTGAGCAAAAGTGAGGGTTTTTTTTTTTTTTAGTTACTGAAGGAGTTTTTCTTGCACTCTCTTCTGACTCAAAAGCAACTAAAGAGATGTTACTCAGACCTTTTTTTAAAAAAGATCAGCTCTGGAGCAGAATCTGAACATGAAAGGTTTCAGTTCAAGAAAAGGAATTTCTATAAAGTTCTAAGTGAATATCAAGTATGTAACTTCAAGGTCCTTCACTTTGCAAGAGGAGACTTGAATTTTTATTTATTTATTTGTTTTTTAACAACTTGAATTCATGGAAATCCTAGAAGGACTGGGAACGTGCAGTCTTCTTTTGGGAACACTACATCCATCGTAAGTGTTTTCTTTGTTCCACCCCAGCTCTTTGATCCATTCCTGATGTTTCCCTGAGCAAAGCTCATATCTGATGTAAGAAGTGGTAGAGTGGGTCTCCCTTTGGAAGGAGTGACTGATGCATAGGAACTCCTCTGTTCTCTTGCTTTGGTATTCACTTTCCTTTTCACTCATGCCTATGAAATCTCTCTCTTTCAGGTTGACAGACTGATGGAGTTGCATTTTAAATATCTGGATGCAATGCAGGTGGCTGACAAGAAGATTGAAGGGGAAAAACATGTACGTACCCCTGCCTGTCTTTTGCCAGCTATTGACTTGCACTCCATTTGGGTCCCTTGTGCATCTCGTATCTCCACATAGGACAGGTAAGGGCAAAGCTGCCATCCAACATGTTGCAAGGACAGAGCAGATGATGGTATGCTAGAAGTTATAACTGCTCTTCTGACGGGAGTGAAAGTCCTTTAAGAGGAAGGTGTGTGGGATTGATCCAGGTCTGACCTGGAGTCTGGGTAGATGGCACAAGTACTCTTGATAAAAGCTTCTTTTAAAAGCTGACCAAAGTACTTTGATGTGACTTAGTACCACATTGGCGAGTGTGTCTTGGTTAACACTCTTGCCGGCTTCTTTAGCCGTAAGGGAAGCATTCTAAGGAAAGGCGATTACAGGGTTTAAGAGCTGTAAGGGAACTGAGGTCATCAAATCCAATTCCCTCATTTACAGATGGAAAACTGGAGACCGAGAGAAGGGAAACTCAGGTACATTGCAGCAAAGCCTACACACCAGGTTCAGAGTGACTGGCCCTCATTTTCTTATGCTGATGGTTACTAAGGGGAGTGAAACCTGCCAGATATTTTCTTCTTGAGTAACTGTGCTTACTATGGTGTTATCCTACCTTCTGTATTTCTCACCTGCTTCCATTTTGTTCTCTGTCATCTCTGGCCTCTGTAGTTTTCTCATCTGTACTCCTTAATAAGGGTAAGTTTTCATGTCTGCTGTTTAATTAATGCACGATTGTGTTCTCTTCCCTACAAGACATTCTTCAGTCATAGTCACGTTGCAGAATGATTCCTTTCTTTCTTTTTTCAGAGTCCGTAGTAGACTTCATTCTTCTTGTGATCTTGATTTGCAAAATTAGTCCGTTCTCTTTTCACTCTTCTTGCCTTAAAGATACACTTGATGCTTTGAACCTCACTGCTAGGAAAGCCAGTTTCAGCATCCCCCCAACCCCCGCCATCTGTGTTGGGGCAGTCCAGCTATGTGACAGAGCTCTGTGCACTGGGAATTACACTAGCACTTTCCTTCAAGCTATACCTCAGGCCAGGGTGAGAGACTAGAACTTAGGGGAAGACAGTGACCCAGTAGTCCGTGTACTGTTTCTCTTTGCCCCTTCTTATCCACCCCTCCCCTTTCTCAAAATATACCTTCATTTATGTCTTCGTTTACAGACACCCGTAGATAGGTAACTGTATGTTCTCTTTCCTACTTTCAGCAACTGTTTTTCATTCTTGTGATTTCCCTATAATCCCTAAACTTAGTAAGTCCTCAGATGTTTGCTGATTGATTGAATTGATTGACTGGGACTTTCTTCTTTTATACAGTGATACTACTACAAGATAAAAGGCAGAGACTATAAATTCTGAGGCTGGACTTCAGATACTACCATGTTCCAAACACAGTTCTCTCATTCCACACACCGCACCCTCTTTGCTTTGTTCTTTGATTAGACTTTCCTTTTCCATCTTTTCTTCCCTATACAGTAACTTGTACCTGAAGGACACTTAATGATTCTCTTTTATTTTTAATTGTACTTTAAGTGAAAGTTTACAATTCAAGTTAATCTCTCATATGAAAATGTATACATACATTGTTATGTGACTCTAACTGCTCCCCCTATACTGTGACAGCACATTCCTCCTTTCCACCCGATTTCCCGTGTCCATTCAACCAGCTCTTGACCCGCTCCACCTTCTCATCTCACCTCCAGACAGGAACTGCCCAACTTAATGATTCTTAAAGTGCTAGAGTAATATATTCTTTCCCTTTGTCTGAATGGTAATTAGAAACAAATTAAAATTTCCATAGACATTTTTAGGGAAAAAAGCCATGAAACCATTAGAATCCCAGCTCTGATGGAACCCCTCAGTGTTACCTACTGGAGGAGATTTTGAGGGGTGGTAGAAGGAGCACAAGCCGAGGAGTATGGACTTTTAGTATAGGCACGACCTCTAAATCACTGCCTAGCCATGGCTTGTCACTTTGCCGCTTGTAGCCTCAGTCTCTTAGCTATCAATCGGTATTATAGCAAAGTTGATCTCCAGGATCCCCTCCAGCTTAATTTCTTCCCTTAGGTTCAGTTGAACATCCTTTGGTAACTCTGCCATTTTTGAACAATAGAGTGGATTAAAAGCACAGTTACAGGTTGAGCAGCGGTTGAATTGTCTTCCAGATAGAGGAGCAGCGACTTAGTGGTAAGGCTGTGCATGAGGTGAGGACTCAGGTAGCCCTGGATTTGAATTCCAGCTGTGCCATTTCCTAGCTCTGTGACCTTGGACAAATGAGTTAACCTCTCCAAGCTTTGGTTTTCTCATCTGTAAAATGGGAATAATAACCCATTCAATGTCGGGAAGATTAATGAAGATTAAGTATTTAAAGTGCCTTGCTCAATAAGTAGAAGCTGCTGCTGCTGATGGCGTTTCCTAGCTTCCTCTGGAATTCTTGTGTAACTTTTAAGTAAACCTTTTCCCGAGCGCATATTCCTTATCAGCTATCCCAGGAGTCACTCTAAAAGGCTAGTACATTGGTACCATCAGATGCTTTGTTTGAGGTGAAGCTGGAATAGACTTTTTTTGAGAAAGACCAAGTAAGCTGTTTGGCATCAGGGAGCAGCTTGCGTGTAGCTATTAGAAAACTTGGCCTGCTTCCCACAAGATTATCTATTATCAGCATTGAAGAGGGTGTGAAATTGATTAGCGCTGACGGAGAATAATAGCTGCAGCCACTCTCCTCAGCATTCATGGGGCCTCTGTGTGCCACAGGCACCAGTGCCTCTGCCGTTCCCTGACAAACATCTGTCTCCTTGGTGCCAAGGCCGTTTTGCTGGGCGCTGGCAAACATTCCAAGGCCATTAGTGCTCAGCAGCCTCAGTGTTGCTTGGAGAGACAGTTCGGGGTGGGGGTTGAGGGATGCATTTGTGAGCAGTGTTCACTGCCAGCACTCAGGCTCCATCCTGACAGATGAAGCCAGCTCACAGGTGTAAAGTGACTTAGACCAAAATGGCTTTTTTTTCACCTCTCCCTTATGCAGTCTTCTCTTCAAAGTCATAAACAATTTGTCTTCTCACCCCACCCCCTATTAAATTTGGATGTCCTACACCCATTGGGAACTCAGCAAATATATTTTTTACTTGAACACTTACTTCTTAGACATTTTGATGACATTGTCACGTCATTAATGAGTAAGTATCCCATATCCTTTGCCAGGTCTGCAGCAAAAATCAACCTTAGGTAGTGGGGTCAGGTATTGACAATGTTAGTGTCTTGAAGCCACACCTCCCCTGTAAACTTCAGACTTCATGGGCACAGTGCAAGAGTCAATGGTTTGCAGTTGACCAAGATTCACTGGAGAGAATCCAGTCATTTGGCAAATGTTTATCAGCATCTGCTCTGTGCAAGGCACTGGGCCAGGCATTGGCTGGGCATGGGGGATGGAAATGCCAATGAAAGAATGGGCCCCAGGAGTTGTGCTGCTGAAGGAATCCAGGGAGCAGGGAGACGTCATCAGCTCAAGTAACCCTGAATGGTTTTGTGGATGAAGCCTGATTCAAGCTGGACCTTGAAAGATAGAGATTAGACAGGGCATTTCCAGTCTAGGGAGGAACAGGAGCAAAGGAGGGGCAGTGGGAAGCCAAGTTAGGTTTGGAGGTGAGTGCTGAGATAAATCCCAGGAGCAGAGGGTATGAGAGAGAGAGAATGGGCTTCTAAGCCAGGCATCTTCCTGGTTCTCTGACTGTGGACAAACTGCCCCAGCCTTGTTTTCTTCCTTGTTGGTGTTTTGTTTTGTTTTTAACATGTACATCCCAATTTGTGTACTTTGAGAAATTACATATGTAGAGATTTGGTGACAATAAATATGACCTGTGAAAGCCCCTTGCACAGTGCCTAGTGCATCAGGGATAGTCAGAGAACCTTTCGTTTTCTTCTCTCTATAAGAATATTGCGCACCCCCACAGCACTGCCCCCCCCACCCCCACCCCTACACACACAACCACACATTTTCTGAATTCCATAGTATTGCCAGAGTTTGCCTGATCTGGCTCCTCTCTGCTTCTCCAACCTCCTCTCCTGCCGCTGTGTACCACCTTACTGCCTTACAGCCTTTGCATTTGCTTCTCCCTTCTGCCTTGGCTCTTCTCATGCTGCACTCCTCTCTCACCTCGGTCTCAGCTTAAATGTCCTCCTCAGAGGACTTCGCTGTATATAAAGTAGACCCCCTCCCCCATGCTGCTTCATGACTTGTAATTATTTTATTTATCTGTTTATTCTCTGCCACTGGGGACTGTAATCTTTCTTGTTCATTACGTGAAATTAATATTTGTCCGTGGGTATTAAGGAAGATAGAGGGTCACCCTGGATTTTCCGCATTATTCCTTAACTCTAATTTTTAACCCTAAAATTGTTTTGCTTTTTATATGATTAGTCCCATCATCAAAAAATATTTAAGTACAGTGTTGCATATTCTGTGGCATAACTGCAACAGTATTTAATAAGGGAAAATGCTCCTACTTGGAAGAGTCTGTAGGACACATTGATAGCTAATTTGATACACGTTCAGTTCAGATCACATTATTGCAGTGATCTGTGACTAGCAGAGACCTCCACATCTTGGACAACAGCCCCCTGTTTCCATGTTATATTCAGTATCCATGAGGTTCCAAGGACACAAAGTATTTGGGCATACCCTAAGGGTTCCTGGTTAACAAGATTTGACCTGAACTTTTAAAGGGCGTGTAATCTTAAGACCCTTCTAGTGAGCAGCCGTTCTCTGTGGTCTGTAAATATCCATGATGCTTGTCTCAGCAGATTTCACCTGACTCCCAAACAACACAAAGTCCAGGAAATAGCAAGGTCCTTGTTGTTGGGGAGATGTCCTGACTTCTTGTGGATTCCTTCCAGCTACTGTTGGTTAAGTGTACAGAGCATGCCTGGCTTCTGACTGTCAGAAGTAAGACATAATTATATAGGTACTGGTAGGGATTTCTGAAAGAGGGAGGAGAACCTTGGAGACAGGTTTTCCCTTTTTTAGTTCCTGGGAACATTATACTCAGCAGGTTTATTCAATAAAGTGTTCTCACCACATACTTTGCACTGTAATGACTTACAAATTGCATGCTAATTTTGCCACAGTTAAATCATTCCAGGCTTTATCCTGGAGAGAGAAAGATGAATTCCTTGTAATAAAACAGTATCCACAGGACTTGAGTTCTTAAACAGATTTGGGCTATTTTCTTAGCATTGAAATTCATTTCAAATGGCTTGCTTTATATGAAAGGGGGTGAAGTGCAGGAATGAATGTGTGGGGTACATGATCCTAAAGCTCTAGGTGAGAATGTAGACAGTGAAAGTGTGAGGCTGCCATTATCAGCTAACCATGCTAGAAGCTTCTGGGGCAAGCTTAAAAAAAGAGAATCCTGCTGAGAGCTCCTCTCAGCTGTTCTTTAAACCAGTGTTTCCCCAGGGTTGTCAGTCTATGAATTTGCCAGACCACACCTTAAGAGCCAATGGATGCTAGTGATGGTGGAGGAGGGGGCATCATGGTGCTTTTTCCTCTCACCACAGATTTAGCCATCTGCCCCCTGTTTGCCCTGTACCACCTCCCTGCTCCCCGTCCCAATTACAAATATCCCTTCTCCCATGGAAAAAGAAGTCAGAGGACCTGAATTCTGGTCCCTACACCTCTGCCACCTACTTTGCAGTGTAGCCTTCAGTACTTTATTTTGCTTCTCTGATCGTTTCTGTGCACTGATACAGTGGCATTGATAGGCTCTGCCCTCCTGACCTCACAGGCTTATTGCAAGGTCTGGTAAGATCAGGGTTACGTGCCAGGGCCTCCAAATCTGTCTGCAGACCCATATAGCCAGCTCCCACCTGGACATCACCCCATAGGCTTTCCTAGCTCAGCAAGTCCGAAACCAGGCTATGGTCCTAAACCCACTATAATCTCTTCCCCCCTCCAAACCAGGGCCTTTCACTGGTAGGACCACATCATAAACCTGGGCATCGTCTTTTGGCTCCTCTCCCCCTCCCACCACACATCCGTCTGGTAAATTTTACCTCTTTTATATCTCCACAACCTCTCCATTTTTCTCAGTCCTCACTGCCAATACTTAAATTCAGGCTACTATCATCTTTTTTTCTTGCATTCGTGCAATACCCTCCTACCTTTCTCCCTATCTCTAGGTTTGTCCCCTTCAAAGATGCCACTCCCCTGCCTAAGCACAATAAATGCTGGCTCTTCATTACCTTCAGGATATAGTCTAAACTCCTTAACCATCTTACAGTGCCTTTTCCAGTTTGGCCTCTGCCTGCCACTCTAGCTGCCTCCCTTACCACGCTTTCCCCTTGCAATGTGCAAAAGCCATTCCACACCACTTGTGCTCCCCTAAACTTGTGCTTTCTCAGACCTCCTAAACATTTGCCCATTGCTTTATACTCTGCCTAGAATACTTCCTTACCCCTTTCCTTCAGCTGCCTAATCCTCAGAATCCTTCAGGGCTTTGGCAAACAAATCAGTCAATAAAGAATATAATGGGTGCCTACCATGGACCAGGAGCCCTGGTGGCTCAGTGGTTAAGAGCTCAACTGCTAAGCAAAAAGGTCAGCAGTTCGAATCTACCAGCTACTCTTTGGAAACCCTATGGAGCAGTTCTACTTTGTCCTATAGGGTCACAATGAATTGAAATCGACTTAACGGCAGCGGGCTTGGTTTTTGGTTTACTGTGGACCAAGCATGATACTTTGTGTTTCCATGTCAGCTCCTACAGAAAGCCTTGCCTGGAGCACCTCCTGTGCAGTATAGCCTCATGTGTAAGATCACGGACTCTGGAACCAGACTGCATAGGTTCAGATCATGCCTCTGCCTCTTACTAGTTGCATGATCATTAGCAATTTCCTTAAATTCGCCGTGCTTCAGTTTCCTCATTAGTAAAAGGAGGAGAATAATAGTACCTGTCTTGTAGGGTTTCGGGGAGGATTAAGATAATATATATACAAATCATTTAAGATAGTTCCTGTCACAAGGAAGTACACCATGTGTGGTAGCTCTTGTTACAAGTATTTCTGGCCTGCATACTTGTCTGTCTCTCTCTCCAAACTAAATCTAAGTCTTCACAGGCAGGGACTTATCTTGTTCACTTCTTCTGTGCTACCAACAGGGATTGTGGTTTTCTGGCCTTGTATTATTGTATCTGCTGTCATGGAAGTCCTAGTTCTCTCAAGGCTGATTTATATACTGTCAAAATTCAAATGAGAATTGTGGGTTTTTTTAAAGTTAATTTAGTAATTGAAGCTCACACCTGTGATGGAAGCATCATGGTAATGTGGAAAGAATGTAGGTTGAATTCCAGCTCTGCCACATACCAACCGTTCACTTCGGAAATGCCTTGTCCTGTGTGGACGTCAGTTTTCATGGTAGCTTTATTATAGGGTCATTTGGAACATTAATGGATTGTTGTAAAAGCCTGGCACATGTCCACGTGCTCAGGCAGGCCTAACATATAGTCAGTCTCAGCTCCTCTGTGGACAAAGCTCTGGCCTGAGAGCCTTGGCTTCTTACCAAAGCTGCCATCGGTTCCCTCTGCATTCCCCAAAACAGTGCCTGTTGCTAATTCTCCAGTGTCTCTTTCCCTAGCTAAAAACAAACTGCAGTCTCTGGAATCCCTTTTTTAACAGTCTGTCCTATCTTATGAGCTTTTGGAGGAAGGCTTTGTTTTACTGATGTTTGTGCCTTTCCCATCTCCACTTAGCTCTCTGTCTCCAGTTGTTTTAGTTCTCCCTTGCTTTGGAAGAAAAGAAGAGACTGGCATTTTCTGACTGATGGGGCCATTCCAGCCCATGACTACATGCAGTAACCATGACCTCTTCTGAGGAGGTGGCTGAGACTTCATGTTTAGACTCTCAGTCTGTCCCCTCTTATTAAGGCAAGAGGGATTTGTGTTGGCTTCATAGCAGCTGCTTTTATGACTGTCTCCTTTCATCAGTGAGGGCAGCTTGCTGCATGTCAGGGGCAGATTAGAAATGGTGTCTGCATGCTCATTTGGAAGTCTGCGACTTGACTGCTTAGAGAGATAGAGGCACGTGGAGAGGTGGTGATTTGGTAGTGCTCTTGAAGACAGATTAACGTTTACAGTAAGGATGTGGCTGGAGGAGGAAAACACACACACACAGCCCTGCAGAAATGGTACCTTGACGCTACGTATACTACCTCCTTGTGTATCTTTGGAGATGAATCTGTTTATTTTAGCAGCCCCCAAACAGGCTGATGCTGCTGTGAATTGCAGTCTGTTCTACTTAATGTGCCATTTACAGAATCACCATCTAAGTTTTTATTCTAGCCCTCTCTTATGGAATGAACAAAACAAAACCTATCAGTGTCTTTTTTTCCTTCTTCTTCTTTTTTTTTTTTTTTAACTCTCCCAAATTGTATGTGGAATTTGTTGGTCCAGCTATGGATTTTTTTTCCCCCTTTCTTTTAATTTATAGGGAAAAGACAGGCCAAGAAGGTAGGTGGCCTTATAGTAATGCTGCTGGTTTGCATTAGCCCCCAGGTATGGCATAAATAAAAGAATCCCATCTATTTGCTCATCTGCAAATACTGGAAAGGGTCCATAAAACAGAGACTTTTTCCTTCTATGAACTATGAAAATAAACACAGGCTTGGAGCCAAACTTATGTATCCTGCCAGCTTTCTATCCTGTCACCACTACTTACTCCACCACAAGATTTATGGTCTTAGGAAAGATTCATCTCTTCAAGCCTCAGTTTCCTCATTTGAAAAGTGAAAATAATAATAGTTCTTACCTCATGGAGCTCTTATGAAGAAAATGAGAAATCCATAAAACTGCTTAGCACAGTGCCCTGGCATATAATAAGGACTCAGGAAATTTTGCTCTTATTATTATTCCAGTTTTTCTGACCGTCTCTTGCCAGAGTGAAAGGACTAATAGAAAAGACTTGGACTAGGAAAACATGTTCCACCCAAGTCTAACCAAAACTTAGTGACAGTCATTTGGTGTCTGTCTCAATTTTTTCATCTGTGAAATCTGAAAATGATATTTGCTACATAACTGACACAGGATAGATACAGCAAGTGAGGTTAATGCAGGTGTCCTGCTTTGAAAAGAAAAAGTGCTATATGTGGATGTTGAGTTGTCATTGCTTCACAAAGAAGGCAGTCACCTTCACTCTTCTCAAAGGTGATAGTTTTGAATGAATTAATCAGTGGAAGACATCCTTTAAATCTTTACATTCCTGTCTTATTTCAAATACAATTCATTGTATTCAAGATTTTCATTCTGAAATTTTGTAAAGTGACATGTATTTACAACACTTAAGGAGGCTACTGGATTCTTGGAATTTCTCTTTATTAATCATATTCCCATTTGAAGTGCACTTCATTTACATGCCATATTATTTTTAAATGGACTCTAATATATCAGTATTGGAGCCCTGGTGGCACAGTGGTTAAGAGTTTTTACGAGCTAGGCTGCTAAGCAAAAGGTCAGCAGTTGGAATTCACCAGGCGCTCCTTGGAAACCCTATGTGGCAGTTCTACCCTGTCCTGTAGGGTCGCTATGAGTCGGAATTGACTCGACAGCAACAGGTACGAGTAATATAACAGTAGATCCAGGAGTTGTCTCTTTTGCTACAGGGAAGTTTTATTTATTGGTAAGAGGATGAGCTAATTGTCATTGCTAGTCATCATGTCCTCTTGAGGTGTTGGTACCTGTCTCCAGCATGAGCCATCTTTCTCAGTGGCTTTTCTGGCCATTTGGGAACACCATCAGTCAACAGCTTAGATCATCCATACATATGTACATAGGCAGAAATCCATTACATCTGGCTACAGTGGTGCTTCAGTCCTGGATTTGCCACAGATTATCAAAGCTAGAAGGAGCCCTCAAGAGGACCAGACTAGGGAAGACAAACATGAGGTGCATTGCCACTCACCCATCCTGCAATCATGCAGACATTGCTGACTGATTTCAGTGCTCTTTCCCACTAAGCCCCAACTCAGCTTCACACCCTTTTCCACCTAGTGCTCTGCAGCCACCACAGTGGATTAGAGTTGGCATTCAAGATGAACCCTATGAGCCTTCCCTGACTAGTTCAGGCTTGTATTTCCAAGCAAGAAGTGAGGCCAAGAAAAGTTAAATGACTTGCCTGAGGACACTATTAAGTTGGTATTAGAACTTGGACCTGATTTCATTTGCTTAGTGCTCTGCCCCACCTTGGCAGAGGAACTTGTTTGTAGAACTTATACTTCATAGTTCAGAGATCACCCCAATATCTGATTAACCTAAATGCTTCTTCTACTATCAGAGGGTCTCTGAGAGGGAAGGAAGACGAGGGGAGGTACAGTACCTTCTTTAGATTGAGGTATTTGTGGCCTGTTAGCTCAGTATGTGTGTACTGAGGAGGCTGGCCTACAGGTTTGATCTCTGCATGGGCCAGTTGGCTTCACTCTTTTCTTTGTCTAGTTACTTTTGAAATGTGTCTCATTGGTCAGTTGGGTATAGTTCGGTTCTTCCTGCCATTAGTGAAAGAAGTCCACTGGCATATTACTAGTGTATAACGTTTGAAGTAATCTAGATCAAAGGGCTTCAGTTCTTTTGGACCCTTTTTTGCGGGAAGGAATGGGGTTTGGGAGCCAGGAAGAGACTAGTGACGAGTTTTGTTTGTTTGTTTGTTTTTACTTCCTGGAACTTTTATATTACTTCTCCAAAGACCAACTCCCAGCCAGATGATTATAAGGTAAGTTGTACTGATAGCCATTTTGGAGTTTCAGATACCCTTAGAAGTTCTTTCAGGTGTCAGGTTCTGCTTCCTCAAACACAGGTATCCAAGGAAACATATTAAGTCCTTAACTCAAGATCAGTTTTTTATTTGGTATCTTGTAAACTCAGAAAAGGAATTAGAAATTCATTAATTCATTATAAGTTGACCCCATCCATACATAGTAAAACAGGGCTGGGAAGCTGAGGAGTGGAGAATGAAGGTGATACATGCCATCCTACTTCTTTTTAAAATGGACTAAAACTTGAGAAAATGTACCTAAAATAACTGTGCTCATACTTTCTTCCTTATTTTCCTTCAGAATGGTACATAAGCATCCTGCTTCTTTTATTTGCCTTTAAACACTGAGTACACGTTTCTGCTCGGCTTTCCTGAAGCCATTCAGTGGACTATTCCATGCCCCCGAGTTGTACCAAGCTAGATAAAGTGCTATCCTGACAGCAGTCAGCATCTCTGCATGCTGGTTTCTGTGACGCTTCTGAAACTGTCAGGGCAGAAACTTCGTCTTCAGAAGCCAATGTCTATTTCATCTTTGTGCATGTTTAACGCAGCGATGGTGATGCCTTTCTTGGAGATGAGCTATAGTCATATCTCAGATCTACATTTGAAAATTTCACTTTCAAATCATGTAGCCGTATGTTTAAAAGTAGAATGTTGAATTGAATGTTGTCAGAGTCTTGAAGTTCTGGGGAAAGAGGAAAAAAATGGGGTTTGGCATTGCTCTCTTGGATCCATCCTTTCTAGATGACATTATTTAGAGAAACTGGAGAGTACAGTGTGTAACTGCCTGATTAAAAGAAGATCAGATTGTGGGGAAGAGTGTGAAAGAAGAAAATTCATCAGGAACACTTCTGACCTAATTGGAGAAACTTAATTTAGCTAAGCTCCATTCTTTTCTTTTTTTTTTTTCCTTAAATTTTACTTACTTTGTTGTTGAGACTGTGCACAGCAAAATGTACACAAATTCAGCAGTTTCTACGTGTACAATTTAGGGACATTAATTATATTCTTTGAGTTGTGCAACCATTCTCACCCTCATTTTCTGAGCTGTTCTTCCCTCATTAACATAAACCCACTGTCCCCTAAGGTTCCTATCTAATCTTTCAAGTTGCTGCTGTCAATTTGGTCCTGTATAGGTAGTTCTTAAAAGAGAAAAATGCTCAAGGCAGACTTTTTTTTACTAGTTAAGCTGAACTATTGTTCAGTTTTAAGATTACTTCAGGGAATATGTTTGGTTTAAGGTTTAAAGATTATCTCAGGGTAAGTTTCAGGGGTTCATCCACCCTCCATGGCTCTAGCAAGTCTAGAGTCCATGAGAATTTGAAATTCTGTTCTGCATTTTCTGGCTTTTGATCAGGATTCTTCTGTGGAATCTTTGATCAAAATGTTCAATAATGGTAGCTGGGCACCATCTAGTTCTTCTGGTCTCATGGCAAAGGAGGCAGTTAGTTGTGGAGGCAATTATGTACAAATTCTATATCCTTCTCCTATATCTGACTCTCCTTCTTTCTCTGTTGATCCAAGTGAATAGATACCAATTGTTGTTCCTTAGCTGGCCACTCACAAGCTTTTAAGACCCCAGGCACTACACAACAAACTAGGAGGTAGAACAGAAACACTAAACACGTTATTAGACCAATTCACTGGGATGTCCCATGAAACCATGACCCTAAACCTCCAAACCAAGGAACCAAATCCCATGAGGTGTTTGGATTTACATAAGCAGCCTCAGCAATGACTCTTTTTTTTTTTTTTTGTCATTGTAAATATATCTATCACACAACTTTTGCCAATTCAGCTTTTTGTAGGTGTACAACTTATTGACAGCAATTAGAATAATCAGCTGTGCAACTCTACCCGTAGTGAGATTTTTCCGTCACCATTTACCCTCTTTTTCCCCTTCCTCCCAACCCTGGTAACCACTAATAAACCTTGTTCTCTGTACATTTGCCTTTTCTTGTCTTTTTATATAAGTAAGGTCATAGAATATTTGTCCGTTTGTGAGTGGCTTATTTCACTCAACATGTCTTCAAGCTCTGTCCATCCTATAGCATGTATCAAGATTCCATTTCTCCCACTGGCTGAGTAGTGTTACATTGTATGTACATACCACATTTTGTTTATCCATTCATCAGTTGATGGGCATTTAGGTTGTTTCCAACTTTTGGCTATTGTGAATAGTGCTACAGTGAACAGTGGTGTGCAAGTCTCTTTTTGAGTCTCTACTTTCAAATCTTTTGGTGTATACCTAGGAGTGGAATTGCTGGGTCATATGGTAGTTCTATTTTTAGTTTTTTGAAGAACCGCCACACTTTTCCACATCCTCACCAACATTTGTTATTTTCTGGGTTTTGTTTATTTTTGTTTTGTTTTGTTTTGATCTCAGCCATCCAATGGGAGTTAAGCTCCATTCTTGAGTCTTTCTACCACTCTTATTTTCCATCTTCCTCTGTTCTCCAGACAGCTCTGAAATCCATGCCTCCACAAACAGGGTAGTATGAAAAGAGCTCTGTAGATCTGGATTTGAGTCTCAGCCTTGCCACCCATTAGCCTTACCCTGGCTGAGCCAGTTTCCTCATCTAAAATGGGGCTAATAACCCCTGCCTCCCAATATTGTTATGAAAAGTAAAGGAATTAATGTACATAAAGTACTTAGTACTATGCCTGACCCATAATAAGCCCTCAGTAAACACCAGCTGTTCTTCATAGATGGGTAGATGATGGTGGCAGTGGTTATTATTCAGACTTCTTCACACACGGCCTAGTATGTTACAGTCAATCAGAAATAAGAAGTAAAAAAATTATGATCTGCCAGTAGCTGAAGTCTAATAAGCCAAAAAATACCACCTTACTCTTTTCTGATCTTTCTATTAGTGATACTGATATTTCACTGTTCTCCTCTCCCACACTAGCCAAATTGACTTTTCTGTGCCTTTATCTGTACTATTATTCCCTTTGCTTGGAATGTCCTTCCCAGCTTGTCAGACTCCTTCAAAATCCAGCTAAATACTACATTTCCTTTGAACTCTTGATTCTCCCAGACGGACTTAGTCTCTCTTTCTTCTCGGTTCCCATGACACTCTGTACAGCTTGAGAAGTCCTTTATAATAGTCATTATTAACTTTTAAAAAAAATAATTTGTTCATGTTTGTTAATATCATTAGATATGAGTTCCTTGATTATATGGACTGTTTTATTTATCTTTGCTTCCCCCAGCACATCACACAATACCTGGCACATGATTCAGGAAAGCTTTACTGGGCAAGTAGATGAATGCGTTACTCTCCAGATTCCCATGTTTGTACCCTCTCAAGGTCTCTGCTCTGCTCTTCTCATCTCTTTTCTTGTCCATCTGATCTACTTATATAAGCTGTTGTTGAGGCTTCCCAACCATGTGCCATGCCTGCCTCTTGATCCGTTAAGCCAGTGTGTCCATCATACTGCTGTTTGCATATTCTCGCTCGTGACATTTTCCTGCACAGTGATGACTGTCAGTCTGCAACCCATCATATCTAACTTTTCAGTCCAGCATTTAAGCCTGCTACCAGCTAGCCCTCCAAGGCACTGTCCGTCACCATTTCCCCATCTACCCCAGCCACACAAGTCTTAGCACACACAGCTCGTTAAATAGCTCTCAACTTCTACCTGCTTGTTTTCAATCCCGTTTTATAAATGCTTTCTGAGAGCCTACTAAGCAAAAAGCACCATGCAAGGTGCTTTCTAGGGTACAAAGACAAGTAAAACACAATTCCTGCTTTCAAGGAACCAGCAGAGGAAAGAGGCACACATCCAAATAACTATTACAAGGCAGGACATGGGCATTGCCATAAAAAAGGTACAAGTCCAGGGCTTGGGGCTTCTAGGGACTAAAAAATCATATCTGCTTTGGGATCTCAGGAGAAGTTTCACAAGAAACATGACATTTTAGACTTTAAATATATTATGATGGAGATTGGAAGTGGGGGTGGGGAGAGTACCAGCATTATGAGCAAAGGCGAGATCAGAAAAAGGAGGGCAGCCCTGGCTGTGCTGTGTGTGAGTGGAAGACTAGTGAGCAGAAAATGAACAGCAGAAGACATTTTATGTAATGCCTTGGACAATGGCAAGGCCATACCTTTAAGGTATTCATTCTGTTGTCTCTGCCCATCATGAGCCTTGAAACTTTACCCAAAAGTCACTTCTTCCAGGATACCCTAACAGCTTAATTGATCCTGATCAGCACTCACACTTGCAGTTATTTTTAACTTGTAGGTGCACTACATCCTTTCATTTTTTGGTAATTTCCTAGATCATCCCAGACAGGAGACCGGCTCCTCGATCACTAAGACCAGGGCTTCCCCTTACCTCCACCTTCTTCTTTTTCTGCTTAACTCAGAGTTTAGCATGGTTCTCCCACTAGGCACATGGTAGAGCTAGAGCCAGGGGTCTGAACACTCCACTCCATGTTACTCATTTCCATGTCAGAGATGAATCAGGCAGGATTCCTGTTCTCAGGGAGCCCATAGTCTGTAACTGATAATTATGTGATTGTGAGCAGCTTAACCGCTTTGTGCCTTGGTTTCTAGTTTAACAGTGGAATTAATAATCCCTGTCCTATCCACTTTCAGTTTGGTAGTAAGGATCATATATGTGAAAAAATTCTTTTTATTTTTTATTGTTGTCCTTTAAGTGAAAGTTTACAATTCATGTTAGTCTCTCATACAAAAATTTATACACACATTGTTATGTGACCCTAATTGCTCTCCCTGTACTGTGACAGCACACTCCTTTCCACCCTGGATTTGCCTTGTCCATTCAACCAGCTCCTGACCCTCTCTGCCTTCTCATCTCACCTCCGGACAGAAGCTGCCCATTTAGTTTCATGTATCTACTTGAGCTAAGAAGCACACTCTTCACAAATCATTTTATGTCCCACAGTCCAGTCCAATCTTTGTCTGAAGAGTTGGCCTCAGGAATTGTTTCAGTTCTGGGTTGACAGAGAGTCTGGGGGCCAT
>NW_004443944.1:26317520-26357892 GCF_000243295.1 Trichechus manatus latirostris | reverse complement strand
GGCTCTTATTTCTCTAGGATATATTCCAAGGAGTGGGATAGCTGGATCGTATGGTACTTCTATTTCTAGCTTTTTAAGGAAGTGCCAAATCGATTTCCAAAGTGGTTGTACCATTTTACATTCCCACCTACAATGTATAAGTGTTCCAGTTTCTCCACAACCTCTCGAACATTTATTATTTTGTGTTTTTTGGATTAATGCTAGCCTCGTTGGGGTGAGATGGTATCTCATTGTAATTTTGATTTGCATTTCTCTAATGGCTGAAAAAATTCTTTAAGCTCTACAGCGTTACAGAGTAGTAGCAGCAAATGCTTTTTGCATGAGTGAAAGTCAGGAGTAATTTTCCTTCCTGGGCCTCGCAGCTGCTGAACACGTAGGAATTGTGGAGCAGGAAGTTATGATTATGAGTAAATGAGGAACTAAAGAGGCCCTTCTATTTTTAGACACTTTGGACATCAGACCAGTGCTCCATGACTACCTCGTGAACATTAACACTATTACCAGATTACCGAAGAATTTGCTACTAAATGAAGCTAGGAATTGGTGGTGATTTACCAGGCAGCGCAGGGCCTGGCAATCTGCAGCCCTCTTTTGCTCATAGACAAAAGCCTTTAGGAGCGAGATGAAAAGTAGCCTTGTATTGCTACAGCTGGCCCCCTGGGCAAATAATGGAGTGCATTGTCTGTGTCTAAATAGCCTCTGAAGGCTTCTTGTTGGAGATTAATGACCACAATGGTAAATCCTTTGAGTTTAGGAGAGTGGAAAGCAGGGTCCCAAGGGCTTCTGTCAGTGACAGGTGCCTGAGTTGTCAGAGAGAACCATGGCCATAAAACTACTGACAGAATTAAGAAATGGATTGTCATCATCAAAAGCATGTTTAAGCACTTGTCTTCTTAGGCCAGGCTGCTAGTTGTGCAGAGTTGAGTCCCCCACCCGGTTCTCGCTCTGGAGAGCTCCCAAAACAGAGCTGTCTTTATTCTCTCACTCACTGCATGAGTGTTTACTGAGCTGGGAACATGAAGACAGAGTTCAGTCCCTGCCTTCACAGAGCTCATAGTCCACCCTCATGAAATCAAGGCTTGGAAACAGTGGGAGTCGCTGATGACTGAGATCAGTGGGAATGTGATATGCAAGAAGAGATGGTGCGATGGAGTAGCTTGTTGAGGGTGCTCTCAGGAATTTTGGAAAGGGGCATTTGTTAGCTTTAAATAAGCTATCTTAGATAATCAGGAAAGGCTTTGTGGAGAGGTAGCTTGAAAATAGTGTGGCACTGAAAGATACCCTAGGAGAACCCCTAGGAGGGAAGGTTGTGAGGGCCCTGAGCTGGGAAGAAGAGCTTTCTTGGCAGAAGTCTTAGGCCTCCACTAGATGAGATTTCTTTTGAGGGTGATGAAAATGTTCTGTAATTGATTGTGGTGATAGTTGCACAATTTTGAATATACTAAAAGCTATTAAGTTGTATACTTTAAATGGGTGAATTGTATGGTATGTGAATTATAGTTCAATAAAACTGTTAAAAAAAAAAAAAAAGAATACACTAGAGAAGAATAGACATGGAGTAGCAAGTATGAGAAGTCTAGGGTTACAAAGGTTTAGGCAAGAGACCCCTGCCACTTCCTAGGGCTCTGGCCTAGAGGACTGTTGGGCTTGTGAAATGAAATGGAGAGATTGACAGCATTCTGCAGTTGACAGAAGGTAAGCCAGAAGGGGCAAATGCACGCATGTAGGGCACCTCTGCCATCAGTTTCACCAGTGTACCAAGACGGGGTTGTGGAGAAGGGGACCTTTCTTCTCTGTGTTTCACTTGATTTGGAAGTGAAGATAGTTAAGTATAGTCTGTAGAGAGGTAACTTAGGGAGGCCGAAACCAAAGAGGAAAGAGTTAGTGGAAGCAGGTAAAGCTTAGATTTATGTCCCTTCAGCTAATTTTTTTAGGTTGACTATGTAGATGAAATCATTTTGGCCTTGACTCATCATATAGAAAAAAGTGAGCTTTAAGCTTGACTCCTGGGACCTCTGTAGTCTATTAAGAATGAGAAACATAAGAAAAATACTTTAGAATAATGAGAAGTAGAAGACAGGTCAAGGTAGTGTGGTTTATTGTTGTAGTTGCTGTTCTCTGTATGTAACGGGCAGACTAGTGGCCCATTCTTTTTCCTCCTTTGCTCACCATCCAGCTTTTATTCCCAAATGTTCACTCATTTCTAGGACATGGTTCGGCGTGGAGAGATCATAGACAACGACATCGAGGATGAGTTCTACCTCCGGCGCTTGGACGCAGGCCTGTTTGTTCTCCAGCACATCTGCTACATCATGGCGGAGATCTGCAATGCCAGTGTCCCCCAGGTAGGAGGAGCTTAGCCTGGAAGGGCTTATTCACCCTGCCTCCTTCCTTGCCACCTGCTGAGGTAGAGACCCTCAAGGAAAGAAGTGGATCACTCTCTCCTTGAATGCCTTCACTCCATGTGGGCTCTCTTTTCCAGGGATGGGGCTGGGGTGAATACTTTCAATAAGATCTGCCAGGACAGATGATCTTCCCTTTCCTTTGTAGATTCGTCAGAGAGTTCACCAGATCCTAAACATGCGGGGAAGCTCCATCAAGATTGTCAGGCACATCATCAAGGGTGAGTTGGGTAACACTTGGGTCTGGGGCTCCAGGGAATTAGATAATGCTTATTTTCTGAGTCCCTGTTGGTATCCCTGGTATTTGGTGCCCAGCGTTCTCTGTACTAAAAGTGTAAGTATACTGTCCACTTCACTGTGTATCCAGATCATCTTTGTCAGAATACTGAAAACTAACCTAGTTTTTCTCCTGCCTCTGGACCCCCAATTCAAGAATTTAAAAAACATGACAAATAAGAAGTACTAAGGCTTATAAATATTTGTTTTTTTTTTTTTTTTAAAAAAAAGGCAAAGCAAAAAACAAATAAAAACTCCAGTTCCAAACCGCATGTCGTGGAACGAAATTGCTTTCTTAGGGGAAAAACCAGAAAGTGACAAGAAACAAGTAGTATTATACAAGGCAGACGAAAGTGAGTTTGAGGCATCGTGGGCAGTAGATAGAGAGCACCTGCTTCCCAGTTCTCACTCTCTGCCTCCCACCATCTTTGTGAGCGTAATCACAGGTTATTTACCTAAAGGACGTTTTGCAGAGATTGAATGAGTAATACATGACAGCATCCAGTCTAGTGTCTGGCACACAGTAAGTGTTCACTTAGTGCGAGGCTGTCTCCTTCCCTCTCCTACCCCGAGACATCTCCCAAACACTGTTGGATCCTGTGCTGTACCCGACCCACCTGGAGTGGCTCCGAAGAGGCCTTGAGTCAGTGAGCAAGCCCTTGGTCATGAGGCAGGCCCTGGACTGGTCTCTGTGACACAGCCTTGCCCTCAGGTCACTTGGGGCCTAACTGGGTGTGAGGCCAGTATTGGCTTTATGGACTGACAAGGCCAGAAGTCGGAGATAGTCAAGATGGACACCAGTAACTGCAGGCAAATTATTTTTCCTCTCTCACCCTCAAACTGCCCACTTCTAAAATGAGGGATTGGGCTAGATTTACTCAAAAGGGTTACCTTTAAGTTGCTTACAGCTCCTATTATAGGTGGGAGATGAGATGTGAAGATAAATAATAACATTATAAAGTGAAGAGAGGTTACGAGGGTGGGCTCTGGGATCAGACTCCTGGATTCGAATCCTGGCTCTGCCATTTACTGTGTTTCCTCAGGCAAGATTCCCGATTGCTCCATGATGTCATAAAATGGTAGAGGGGATTAAAGGAGATGATACATGTAAAATGTCTGACCATTAATAAGTTCTCAGCAAATATTGGTTATTATGAGTATTATGGAATATGATCATTATCGTCATCATTAAAAGTGAGGCATAGCTAAAAGCCTGTGGGAAGCCTGTGGAAGAGGTGGCATTGATCTGGGTCTCATAGGCTCAGGACAAGGGCATTCCAGGATGGAGGAACAGTGTGAGTGAAGGCATAGGGGCTAGAATCACATGGTCAGCACAGGACTTCCCAGGCAGGTGGAAATGATGACTCCATTGTGCCCATTTTGCAGAGAGAGAATTTGAGACATTGGAATTTATTGTCTTCTCCCTCAGAAAAAGGGGGACGCATTCGTGACCCTAGCCCCGCATTTTGCCTTCCGTAGCAGCATGCTGGACGCCCCCATCCCATTCTGTGCATCAGACCTGCATGAGTTACTACTCAGAGTGTTGTTCCACCCCCTCCCTAAGGTGTAGCGGTGGTGATTTGCAACTCCAGCCTTTAAATGGCATTTGTTTTTAACGCCCACATGTTCAGTTAGAACTTTTTATTACTCTCGGCTCTACTCTCTTGCATTTAGGCTTTTCCCTGCACTTCTATCCCTGTAATCAAAACAGTGATCTTCTGAGAGAGTTTTTAACAGGTGCTGACACATAGTAGGTAGATGTTTTTCTTTCTAAAATTCTAACATGAATACCTTAGGTTATTCAGAATTTTCAATTGTTATGAGCCAGACTCTGTCTTCCTCAGATCTTGGTTTATTCCTCTAACCTGTTGCCGTCAAGTCAGTTCTGACTCAGTGACCCTATAGAACTGGGTAGAACTGCTCCATAGGGCTTCCAAGGAGTGGCCGGTGGATTTGAACTGCCGACTTTTAGTTAGCAGCCGAGCTCTTAACCACCAAGCCACCTGGGCTCCGGTTGATTCCCCTAGTGCCTATCAAAGTGTTGGGCACATACTAGAAGCCAAATAAGTATTTGTTGAATAAGTGTATGGGCGAGTGAACAGGTGACTGAGGAAGTAAGCAACGGCCTGCAAAGATGCTACGTTCATTTCCGCCTGCTCTCGTTTCTCTCCCTTGTTACTTTCTTTCTTTTCCTCCTCTGTCCAGACCCTCATAGCCATCCTTCCAGGCCCAGGTTTAGCTCTTCAGTTCTCTTTCCATCAGGCTTCACAGCCAACCATTAGTAAATCCTGCCATTTCTGTCTCTGAACTCGATCTTGAATCCATACACTTCTCTCCATCTATTATTCTTCATCATGGAGCCCTGTTTATTTCCTTCCTAGCCCTTATCACAGTCTATAATTGTTTTTATTTATGTGTTTGTTTACTCATTTTCTGTCTCATACATTAAAATGTAAGCTCCATGATGTAGCTCTGCTGCCTTGTTACCATATATTCTTAACACCATAGCAGTGCAAGGCACATGATAGGAACCCAGTAAAAATTCTAAACTGTGTTGAATTAAGCCCTACTCTTGTGTACATTTAATTTAGCAAATGTTGCTGAGGCTGTTCTCAGGGCTAGGCACAGTGCTAAATACTGTGCTCCAAAGGTGTCACACAGCACCTGTCCTCAACAGAGTTTATGGTCTTCTGGGAGGACATAGATGTATGAATGACCAACCGTATTCAAAGCTAAAGGAAATACACACTTCAGTAACTACTCAGCTAGCATTGCTGGGTGCCAGGCCCTATATCCAGGGCTAGATCCAGAGAAGAATAAGTGCGATCCCTCTCCTTAAGCGTTCACAGTCTAGTGGGGAGAGATGCTTGAAACTAATTATAACGTGCTAAGTGCTACATTAGAGGTGTGAACAGTGTGCTGAGGGAGTGGTGAGGAGTCAGTCATGGAGGCATAGACTGTGCCATCGAGTCCCAGAGGAGGGAGAGGCTACTTCTTCCAGGACTAGGAATGGTGTCCCAGAGGAGGGGTCCTTGAGGGAGGGGCGTATTCCAGGCAGAGAGAGCAGTGGCCCAGAGGCAGGTCAGAACATTGGTGGCCTTTGTAAGGACTCTGGCACCGTCAGCTGAGGCAGAGCAGGAATGCAGGAAGCCAGAGCACAGGGTGGGGTTGGGGGTGTTGCTGGGCAGGGCTCTTGAGTTCTATCAGGTACGCAGCAAGTTTTGGGGAACAGATAGTGACTCCATCCCTGGGTTGGCCAGCAGACAGTTGGACATTCTCATTAGAGATCAGAAGCGATGCTGGTTTAGGGAACCTTAAGTCATTAGTGTGGAAGTGATATTTAAAGGCAGGGACAGCATTGCCTAGGTTGAAGACGCCCTCAGTGTGACGCTGACCATTTTTTTAAAAATATTCTCTCCAGGTGGAAGGTAATAGTGAAGGTTCTCCACCCCTCTCTTTGGCATGCCCCGTGGCGTGTGCCTGTGCATTGTGACCTGTCTCCTGAACAGCCCACGGTCACTCACACAGCAGGGACCCCAAGAGTCCCACCACTTTGTTGTGGTAGGGCAGTGCTGCAGTTGGAAAGGGGTGAGGCTACACTGGGGGGCTGCAGGCTGGGGCTCTGCCAGGCCTACCTTCTAAAGCCCATCTGGTTCTGCTTTCATCCCCTCCCCCTCCTGCCTCCCCCTCCTTTCCATCAAAAAACATGAAAAACAAAGACTCATAAAGAAAACCAGCTCATCAGTCTGTCCTCTTTGATTTTAATTTTGTTTTTCAGTTTGGGTTGCTTCTTTTTTTTTTTTTAACATACTAATTAGATGCAGGCTTTTTTCTTTGATTTTATGGCCTACATATTTCCTAAGTTTTGCCTGCAGGATGACAGCTGATATATCCCTTGAGGTTTCAGGAAAACGCTGATGAAGCAAGCCCAGCAGGGGACTTTTCCCTTTATTTTTCTGTCCCCTTTCTCACGCTTCTCCTCCCTCCTTTTCTTTTGGGGGTGCCAAGAGAACTGGGAATAATTGATGGCTCATTAAAGTCCTCCTTTCTGTAGACTGCTTACTCGGCGCTCTGGAAGTCCAGCTTTCCCTGGAACTGGCAGCAGCTCTGGCCTGAGGACTGTGGGGCCCACACAGGGCTGGGAGGGAGCAGTGGTCTCTTCACTCATCTTATCAGACTGTGTGCTTCACAAGGACAGCGATGGTCTTCCCGCCTTGTGTCTTTCAGGGGGCCTGTACCATGACTGGCACAGAGGAGGGGCTCCCTTAATGCTTAGTGAGTGAGTGCTGTGGTGGTGCTTCAGCCTTTTTTGTGCTGTTCCAAATACAGGACAGTAAGAGGCAGAACGTCACTTACAGAGCACCTCCTATGTGCAGGCTTTCACTGTACATTAGCACCCTAGAAAGCAAGGTGATGGCCTCCATTCTGCAGATAAGGAACCTGAGACTCACTGAGGTTAAGTGACATTATCCAAGTCATTAGTTAATGTTGGGAACTGGATCCAAACTCAGAACTGTCCACGGTGGTTGCGTCCATCTTGCAGATAGGAACGCTCTAACTGGGCTCATTGGCTGATAGACTCGTGTAGTCTTTTAAGAGAGAAAAGATCTTTTAAAAGAAAAGAAAATTCAGGGCACCCGCCTTTATATAGCACCCATTTGGTTCTACACAGGGTGCTGGGTGGGCCCTTAAGATGAATGAGACACTTTGGAGGTCCTGTCCCCACGGGGCATACAGTCCCATCGCAGGTGAACTAACCCTAACACAAAGCAGAAGGAAATCAGTGCCAAGATATGGAGGTGCAGTGGGAATGAAGAAGGCACAGTTAATTCTCCTGGGGATTGGAAGGAGCATGAAGATACAGGGAGGCTGCACAGAGGAGGTGACTTCTTGAAGCAGAAGAATTTCCGTTGGCAGATGTGAATGCACATCACTGAGTGGTCATCTCCTTGGATGTGGCATAGGAATTGTGACCTGGGGCTAGTTCTTAGTATAAATACTTGTGCCAAGGGTTACAGTGTAAGCCCCTAGGGAGTCTCTTAAATGCTTTGGTTCGATGGTGAAAGTTGTCAGAAGGCCACCGGATGCTTGGGAGCAGCCCAGGCTATTGTACAGCAGCAGGGCTGTTTTGCAGAGGAAAGCTTAGAGGATTACTGACTCAAAACTCTCTCACTGGTGGGCGAAGAGAATGAGCCAAAGACATCAAAATGCTTTCAGAAATTGGCCCATGGCCCTTTAATTTGCTTATGCTCTTTATGGCTTGAAATACCTCCTAGAAGCTCATAAACATGTATTTCCATATTGATTTGGAGCTCTTAGTAACCTGAGCTTTGCCTCTGCGTTTTTAAAGCTGCAGAAGCTGATAGGATTTATCCTCTGATATGTTGGTGCACGTGTGACTTGCACCACGTCACGGCTGCCGTGGCCACTCGGGTATTTGGAAGTAAGAACCCGATAGCCAGCAGTGTGTGAATCTGATAGCAGGCTGCCTCGACGGGGCTCAGACATCTTAGGGGCACCTCTGGATGTCATCAGCAAGATGTAAAATTTGCTGCCCCCTAAGCCTTGCACTCACTTTGCCCAAGGGGGCTCTCAGGAAACGCAGGCTTAGATGGTATGGTGGTATGCAAAGGAGGAGGGAAAAGCACGACCCTCTGAGAACAAACGTATGTGCCGGGCACTGTGCCGAGGTGTTTTGTGTGTTATTTCCTCTCACTCTGACAATTGTGGTTATCATCCCCACTTTATAGATGAAGAAGTGGAGACTCAGAAAGGTCATAGGGGTACCGCCAAGCATTCAGATTGTGGAGTCTGTCATCAGGCTGCCTGAGTTCAAATCCAAACTGTCACTTCTAGCTGACTGACCTTAGGTGAGCTGCTTACCCTCTCTAAGCCTCAGTTCCGCCATCTGCACAGTGGCGACAGCCTGCTGTGAGAACTAGCTGATGTACTGAGTATAAAGTGCTTACATGTTGGCTGGCCCGTAGTAAGTGCTTGATACATGTCAGCTACCTTGATTGTTGCAGTTATTGTCCAAGCTAACCCAGTTAGTAAATAGCAGAACTGAGATGCACAGACTAGTATAAATTCAGGCTCTGTGTAACTTTGGGCACATTAGTGGATAACATGTTTGCAGCTCTGTTTCCTCCTCTGTAAAAAACAAAAAAATAAACATCGGACCTCTCAGGAAGGCCGAGGTTGAAATGCAGTCAAGTGCCTGGCACAGAGGTGGGGCTTAGTAAATGAGGTTCCTTCCTTCCCATCCTGGACCTAACCCTTTTCAGCTGGAGCTGGCAGCAGCCTCGACCCACATACAGGCAAGAAAGCCTGTGGATCAGCACCCAGACCAGACTCCTCAGGGTCTTGGTTAGGTGTTGGGGGTGGGTGGGTGCTTTCCCAACCAGCTAAAATGTCCTCAGGACTATGAGGACATGACCCGGTTAGCATCTAGATAAGAGGATATGGGTCCTTCTCTTTTAAGTGGATTTCATTTTAATGAAATTATATTCCAGAGCCCAGCAAAATGTCATTCTCCATGAGAGGTGTAATATCTAAACCTTCTGAGCTGATTGTTGTTGAGGATTATCTCTTAGACCTGAAGAATTTTCCTTTCTCAGTTTCTATTCTGTGTCTTCAAGCATTTTCAGTGTGAAAATATTGGCATTCCTCTTCTCCCCCATCCCTCTTCCTTTTCCTCCCGCATTTTTGAAAGGGTGAGCATTTAGGGCTGTAGGTCCGGGAACCTGAACCAGGTTTGTGAGCACAGGTCCAAGTCTCCACCCTAGAAGACAGTTCTTCCCCCTCCACTGCCTCGGTGCCCCCTCCCTCGCCCTCTTAACATAAACAGAACAGCTTGTATTCCATGTCTGAATAGTAAACCTGCTGTCTAAAGTTTGCTTTAATATTTATGCGTTCAGCACTGCTGCCTGTTTTTGAGCTCCATCAAAGCCTTTATTATAAGAACATTTGAAAACGCTGGGGAAGTAGAGAAGGGAGTTGATGTGTATACCATCTTTCTCACTCTCCAACCCAGCTCATCCACTTCCTCTCTCTCTCTCTCTCCGTCTCCCTCTCCCTCTCTCCCCCTTTCCCTTTCCCCACGCCTCGTAGTTCTTCCTTCATCTAGCACCTCTCTTTCTTGCATTCTCTCTTACACACACTCATACACTCAGAGCAAAGAGAACTCTTTCCCAAGACCTCTGGGAGGAATCTGTTCAATATTTATAAACTGCTGCAGCAGCTATAATAACCAGAGGTAGCTTGCACCACCAAGATTTGCTCCAAATAGAATTCTACTCTGGAAACAAAGAATGAGTAGGGGTAAGGGGCAGAGTGCGAGGGGTGAGGTGTACAGCTGGTGCAGGCTACCAGGGCAGTGTGAGAACATTAGGCCGGGTCGGCAGACCCGAGTTCTGGGCCCGGCTCCATGGCTGGCTGGCTGTGGGACTCTGGTCAGTGACCTGCCCCCTCAGGGTTACGGTAGATTCCTGAGAGCCCTACCAGCTCTGATATTTGGTGACCTGGTATGCAGAATGTGGCTCCAGCCGGGCTACCCCACGTCTCTCTTGCTTTGGCCACTGACGCCCCTTTACCACACCACATCCCTTCTAGGGTCTTACTTTAATGAAGACTTTAGCCAGATGCTCTGCAGGACTGGGCTGCTTTGGAATGCTTACAGAGCAGGAATTGTTTCCCAAAGGCTGGGGAGCAGGCAGGGTAGGGTATTGCTTGGGTAACATGATGCCACTTGGGGACCAGCCCCACCCCTGCTTTTTCAGTGCCTTTTTATATAACTCACACGTGTTCTGGGGTTTGCATTCCAGCTTCTCTGCCATTCTAGACTCTGGCAAGTCGCTTGATTTTTCTCATAAACCTCGGTTTCCTCAACTGTAAACAGGGATTATGTTCTCTGCCTCATAGGAGTGCTGCAGAGATTACATGAGACAACATACATAAATGCCTGGCCCCTGACCAGTGTGGAATGCATGTTAGTGCCCATTCCACTATGTATAAGGCAGCTCTGCTTCCGGGTGACACTCACTCACTCAGCTCACTGGCCAGGTGCAAGTGTGACATCCCGTTTCCAGAGAACGGGTGACCTGGCTTTATTTACTCCCTCCCCACAGACTGCGTGACAGAGGCTTGCCCGTAGGATGGTGTTTTGTGTACTAGTGGAATGAGCTTTTTCTAAGGCCTTGGCTGAAGCGATTCCTCGAGGGGATTGGTCCAGGTTCTGATTTCCCTCTAGTCTGTGTATCTCTGGGAAGGGATTAGGTCCTCCAGGGAAGCTGGCTTCACTGTTGGAAAATCACTGCCCCAAAGGATGGGACTGCTTCTCTGTTTTCTTCCCTCCTGGGCCTGAGAATACATTAGGAGAGCAAAGTGTTAGTTCAATCCGTTAAGACTCTTGCTTCCAGATCTTGGCCTCCAGGGGTATTAAATGCTAGCGTGGTCGTTTCTCTTTCTCCTGGGGCAGCAACTCTGTCAGTCACATGTGAGTAAGAGATACCACTTACCTGCAGCCCCCTGGCCTTCCCCCGCGGCTCGGTGCCTCCTTGCCCACCACCCCAGCCCTTTCTTTAACGCGCCTTAATAGGAGGTATCACAGCCATTTGCTGTTGGAGGTGATGGATGGGCCTAACAGAAGAGGAGGATTTCCAGGGAGAGACACACAGCTGGCACATGTCTGAATCCCCAATCCCATTTTCCAGCACATGTCCAAAGTAATAAAGAGAAAGGAGGAAAAATGGAGAAGTGGCAGGAGCAAAATCGTTTCCACAGCATGATGTTGGGGGAGGGGGTTGCACGCTTTCTCCCTCTCCCCGGTCTTTATCAGACTTAGATCAGCAGATGTTTTCTTAGGCAAAAGGTTCTTACCTAAGACTTCTCTCTGTTGTTCTGCCTCAAGCCAGGCCCCGGAGTGTAAGACAGGGCCCCTAACTTCATGAAGCTCCCCATCTGGTGGGGAGAGGACAGGAAGAGAGGATGGTCTAGAAGTCAGGCCTAAGTGTGGTGGAGACAGCGGCCTGAAAACAGGGGCAGGAGGAAGAGACGACCAGGAGTGGTTTCATGGAGAAGATGCGTTTGAGATGGCCCCTGAAGGATATGTAGGATTTCCTCAAGTGACATTGCTGTCCTGAGCACAGGAGACTCTGGGAGGGGACTAGTGTTTCTTGAGCAGCTTATTGGCTGGTATTTACCTACATTTTCAGAGGAGGAGACCACCAAGGGTCACTGAGGATTGTATGTCAGCCCACAAGGGTGTGCCATCTTGTTTCTGTGGGCAAGGGCAGCAGTTGGCCAGGGACAGTAGGAGTTGGCCCACCCAGGACCCCTCATCATCCCTCATACCCTGGACTCACACCCATAAGTTCTACACATCATTTTTGCCACCATACCCCACCACTCCCCATCTCCTAAAATCAGGATGAGCACATAAATAGTGATTCGTACTGGACACTGTTGAGAATTGAATGAGCATTATTAATTATTGTCCTGGGGCACAGGGTAAACTAGAACTATCTTGGGCAAACCAGAATATATGGTTGCCCACTTCAAAGCTCCTTGATTGTGTTCTCTGAAAATCTTCTATCATCAGCATCATCTCCCATATCCTCACTCTCCTTTTGAGTATTTCCTTTGTTTTTTTGCACTGAGTGAAACCTGGCTTTCCCCTGTAGCCCTGTTGTGTGGTGGCTATTTTCTCTCCCACACCCCTCCGACCACTAGAGACAGAGTAGGTGTCTTCCATGCTCCTCATGGACCCCTCTAGACCATTCTCTCTCCCTCCTTCCTCCCTAAAAAAAAAATCCTAGCTATTGGAATCTCTTATCAGCAGACTGTACCACCCCCAGCCCTTCCTTGTTGATAGAGATGCCTGTTCCCTCTCGTTTCTTGTCTAACACTAAACCACTGCTAGTTGCCGTTGAGTCAACTCCAACTCATGGAGACCCCGTGTGTGTCGGAGTAGAACTGTGCTCCATAGGGTTTTCAATGGCTGATTTCTCAGAAGTAGATCACCAAGCCTTTCTTCCGAGGCACCTCTGGGTAGACTCAAACCTCCAAGCTTTTGGTTAGCAGCCAAGAGCGTTAACTGTTTGCACCACCCAGGGACTCCTCTCCAACAGTGCTTTATCATTGTCCTCGATGATTTCAATATCCATATCTCTTTCTCTCACACCCCATTTCCAATTTATCAGTCAATACTGTTGGCTCCACCTTCAGAATACATCCAGAATCCAAAGACTTCTCATCACCTCCCCATTATCTTCCTGGTCCAGGCACCATCAAATCACATCTTCTTGCTTCTGTACTTGCAGGGTGTTTCCCACACAGCAGCTAGAGTGATCCCCTTAAATGTCCAGTTAAAAATCCAGTCATGCCATTCTTCTGCTCACAACCCTTCTAGAGCTTCCCATCTCAGAGAAAAGGCCAAAAGTCCTTACAGTGGCCCTCAGGTCCCACCACTTGCTCTGGGCTCCGGCCACACTGACCTGCTTGCTGGCCCACAGATAGACCACAGAAGCTCCTTCCTCAGAGCCTCTGCACTGCTGTCCCTCTGCACTGGAGCCTGGATCATCACATGCTCATTTCCTTCAGGTCTTTAAGCAAATATCCCCTTCTCGGTAAGACCTTCTGACAGCCACCCTCGATATTTTACTTTTTGGTTTATTTCTCCACAAGAGCAAAAATTTACATCTGTTTTGATCATTACTTTATCCTCATTGTCTCAAATACTGGTCTCAGACTTGAGCGTGCATCTGAATCATTTTGAGGACTTTTTAAAACTCAGATGATGGCCCTGCCTTCAGAGTTTCCTCTTCAGTAGGTCTGGGGTGAAGTTCTCAGGTGATGCTGCTGCTACAGCTGCTGGCCAGGGATCCACGCTCTGCGAACCCCTCACCCAGAACAATCCCTGCCCATAATAGGCATCCAGCACATAGGAGTTGAGTGAATAAATGAGGGAGTGAGTGTGCAAGGGTGTGGCGAGGAGAGGCCTGTGGGCATAGAAAGGTAAGTTGGGCCCTGTTCGCTGACCAAGGAGTTGGGCCACCCCTGCCACCATGGGGGCTACTGGAGGCCTGAGAGCAGCATGAGCCTCCGAGGGGCCAGGATTCAAGGAAAGGGATGAAGTGACGGGGACCCCATGCCCCAGATTCATGCTTAACCCTGCCTTTGTCTCCCCAGAGTATGCAGAGAACATTGGGGACGGCCGGAGCCCGGAGTTCCGGGAGAACGAGCAAAAGCGCATCCTGGGCTTGCTGGAGAACTTCTAGAGGCCCCTGGGCCTGGGCGTCACGGACTCACTCTGGGCCTTCCTCCCAGAGACAGATTTTTACACAGCTGAGTGTGGCTTTTGGACAAATTAAAGCTAGTTTTGGTATTCCTGGGCTGGCATTCTTTGTAGCGAAGCATCACCATCTATGCTTTACCCAGTACCTCCACAACAGCTGCCTCAGGACACGTCTGAGGAAGGCAGAGGTTGGCCTCACCTTGCCAGTGAGGATACCAATGCTCAGAGAGCATATCCTTGATAGAATAACCACCGTGGCTACTCTGGTGCACTACCACGAGGCTGCGGGTTTGTAACCGGGAGGGTTGGGAGTGGACTAGTGACCTCCCCGGGCCTGCTAGCCCTGACTCACAAGGCTGGAAGCGCACAGCCTCCTGCAGGAGCACTCCCTGGGAGCACGGGGCATCACCCTGGCCACACATCAGACTCTCCCTGGAAAGCAGGGGGTTGGCGCTTTAGAAATATTTTGATGTTGGGTTCCGCCCCAGCACAGTGACAGCAGATCCTCAGGTGCGGCCCAGCATTGGTGTGCTTTAAGCTTCCTGGGTGGCCCCAGTGTGCATCAGGGCGGGAGCCACCACTTCAGAGTCCACAGACCTTAGGTCCACATCCCAGCTGTGACTTCTCCCCTCTGCCTCTCACTTCATCTGCAAATTGGGGGTAATAAGACCCATGTGGTACTCGTGGGGATGACATGAACTTGAGCAGGCAGCACACTGATGCCCCCAGGAGTTCACGGTCTGTAACGTGTCCTTCCTGCACACACTTGTGGGTGCAGAATTGCCATTTCAGCCGTGTTATATGGGTTGTGAGGAAGCTGGTCTCCTTTTCTGAGGTCATCGTTGCTTTAGCATGGTTTTAATCCATCCTCAAGTAATACAGTCCTCATGGGTAAGGAGGAGGAACAAGCAATCTGAAAAGGCAGCATTTCATTCAGTGAAATGGGTTGGCACGTAGGCTGCAAGGGACTCCCCCCTCCGCTGTGCTGGGCCATGGCAGACCCAGCTGGGCAGCAGCAGCTCTCTGCTCCTCCTTGAACTCTGAGGGAGAGTCAGCAGCCAGATGAGACAACTCTGGGTTAGACGGCACCTGCTTTGTGCCCAGCACTGGGCTGGCATAGGACAGTAAGACAGGCGTGGCCCCTGCCTGTCTGGTGTGCATATCCGGTCTGGTGGGAAAGACAGGCAGCACACCAGTCGTCACCGTGAGGTGGGCGTTCCAGCAAGCAGCGCTTGGAGTGGGTGTTGGGTCCTGCTATAGTCGGAATTGCTGTACATTCACATTTTGGATTTGGTTAGTTTTTACTTCACTTTTCTGTAACTGTAATAGCTCCTGAGTGTTGAACACCTGCTATGTACTATTTGATTTACATTCATTCATTCTAATCTGCACAACAGCCCTGCGGCTTCGTTATCCCCAGTTTACCGAAGCCAAGACTAAGGTCTGAGAGAGGGCAAGTAACTTCCACAAGGTCCTGTGGCCAGTAAGTGGCCGAGCCTGTGTTGCAGTTGAGAGCTGTCTGACTCCACAGTCCATGCTTCCCCCTGCCACCTCCCATCCAAGAAGCTGCCTCTCTATCTAGAAGATAGTCACAGGTCACTGACTGACATTATGCTTTCGATCTGTTGCACTGTCAATACATGGTTTAATGAATTCACAAAAAATAAAGCATCTCGAAATGTAACCTATAGAATTAGACTTTTTGAGCTAAGATTGGTACTTGAGAGATCATTAGTCCTTCCAACTTTATTTTCATTAAATTTTCTTCACCAGGTAATACTTGGACATGGTACAGAAGTTCAAAATTTAACATAAAGGTATACAGTGAGGAATCCCTCTTCCTGTCCCCTAGGCCTCCCCATTCCTGGAGGCTGCCGCTATCACCTGATTATCCTTCCAGAGATGTTCGGTCCAGCAGTTTTCCAGCTGCATTCTGCAGAAGACCCAGGCTTGCCCACAGGGCATCGGAAGCCAACATAGAAAGAAAGGGTGGTGCGGCACCAGGCCACGTATCCTCCTTCAGCCCTGGCAGCTCCATTGTGCTCTGCTTTGTGTGGGGGGACAGCTGCTAAGATTCTGTTTGACGCGAAAGTTCTCTGCTAAAAACGGGTTTCACCTCACCCCTTCATCTTACAAATAGAAAAGTGGTCCCCTTTTCCCATCGATGTGGCAGGAGGGTTGCAGGGAACATGAAGGTAATCTGTTAGGATTCGGAGGGGTGCACAGTTCAGGGGTTTGGGGGACCAAGGAGACAAGGTAAAGAGAAAGCTTCAACCCACTGCACAAGGCTGAAAGAAAAGCTTTTGAAAGTACAAGGTAAAGATCCTCATTAGTAACCTTTTTAGCCCTGAGGCTTCTGGGATGTGGTCCTAGCTCTTGGCTGCTCATGGCTGGCTAAGAAGCTGTCTTCCTCACAAAGCAGCCCCACCCCACCATGATGGCTTCTTGGGCTTCCACTAAAGGCCACCCTTGCCCTGTGGTTCTGATTCTACTTCCATGTCCCACTAGTCACAAGCTCTCCCCTTCCAACAAAGCCCTAGTGTCCAGCCTGATGTCCAAAACTGAGTGATCCCAGAGCTCAGCATCCCAGGAGGCAGTATGCCTTTCCCATCCAAACATGGCAGTCAGACAGCCTTTAAGCAATATTAGCCAGATATTTCTTCAATGGGGAAATGAGGGTTTCACGCTCCTCTTCCTTACAGCTTGCTGCTCTGCTTGTGGTGGTCGGCACGCCTGAATTCTGCGGTGGCAAGATGGGCTGTGTCTCATTTAGAGAGATTTTCATGCAGGCTGCGTGCCTCCTCTATCTGGGGGGAAAGCATTGCCAGGGAAGCTTGAAGGCATCCTTCAGTCACCCTCACAGTAACACTAGTGCCCAGGTGGCATCTTCTGCCATTACCGAGAGCGTCAATTTAGTGTCAACAGGGAGACAAGACTCAATTTCCTCAAGGCAGAAACTTCTTGATTAGATTTTCTTACCTAACAGTAGAGGTAAGAGCAGACCCACATTTTTCAATCTGTCTAGCTCTCTGGCGCACATAGAAAGTGGTTGGTATCACAGCAGTGGGCCTTCGTTATCTGTGCCGGGAAAAATGGCAAGCGTTCTTCCAGTCACCTTTGTCTTGATTAGGTAACACATGTCCTTGGTGTAACTTCAGAAGGTACATACGGGTATACAGTGCAGAGATTTCTCTGCCAGATGCACCTCCTGGCCACCAGCCCCCCGCCCTTGAAGTAACTGCTGCTAATGAGCAGAAGTGCCCTTTCAGAGGTGGTCTGTGTGTTTTCAAGTGAATAAAAGATTTTGTAATACAAATGGTGGCAGATCTCATTCTCTGTTCTGCACCTTGCTTTTACTCAGTGCATCTAGCAAACACAGGGGGTGCTCCCACCCATTAATAGCGGAGCTCTGTTGCAGGGCTGTGCCATAATTTAGTTAATCGTGTTAATGGGCATTTAGGTTGTTTCCAGTCTTTGGCTATTACAGTGCTGCAGTGAACACCCTTATACAGAACGTCATTTCACACAAGTGTGAGTTTAAATTCCAAGTAGAATTGCCAAGTCAACGAGAATGTGCATTTTTCACGTTGATCTTTGGGGCCAGCTTGCCCTCCTTCCGTCAATAGTGTGCATTTGTCGTCTTGGCACACTGTCACCAACGCAGTGTTCTCCGACTTTGATCTTCGCCTCTCTTGATAGGTGAACAGTGTGTGCTGTTTGTTGTTTTAATTTGCATTTCTCTTATGAGTGAGGTCATTTAGTGTTTTTAGGAGAATGAATTTATTGAGTGTGTGCCATAATAGCTAATCCTCATTGAGCTCTTTCTAGGAGCTGAGTACTTTATTCAGATTAGCTCAGTTAACCCTCATTTCTGAGGTGTAGGTACTGTGGTCATCAATCCTGTTTCACAGATGAGGAAAGCAGATTTAGAGGGCCGGCGACTTAAAAAGTGACCAGGCTCCAGAGCCCCCACCCCTAACCTCAAGGCCACACTTTCCTAGCTGGTAAAAGGAGACTTGGAGTGAGGCTGGAGAGGGAGGCAGCGCGGCTGGGGATCCACCCAGTCAGTACAGAGCACATGGGAAGCAAAAGCGTTCAGCAGAGTTGTGCAGGGAGCCCCAGAGAGGCAGCCCTTCCCTACCCGGTGAAGGAAGCCCACAGGGGCTCTGCAGGGTCCAGCCCCCTGCCCGGGGCTCACAGCCACATGTGGGCCCGGCTACAGGACTTGCCTGCCTGGGGGTGCTGGGGGCCGGGTTTCCTGCTGGGGTGGGCAGTCCGTGGATTGGCCCTGGCTGCTCTCCCATGGGAAGGGTTCTGAAAGTCAGAGAAACATCTGGAATGTTAGGCATTCCATCTGCGACAATGGCCAGGAGGAGAGCCACCATCAAGCATGACTGTAGTGAGGGTCTTTGCCTCCCTTCCCCATCCCACCCCACCTTGCCTGTCCCTGAGCTCAAAGGCCTTATCCAGGAAGCCTCCCTCTGTGCTCACCCCATGTTGTGCTTCACTGCCTCCTGCTAGTCATCTCCCAGGTGACGTTCCGAGCACAGACTCTGCCAGGCCCCATGCAGGGCACTAGGGCATGCACTGAAGAAGCCGTTGGAACTTCTCAGCGTAGTCCTACAGGGAGTCACAATAGAGCAGTAACGGGCTTCCATAGAGGTAAGCAAAAAGGCCGTGGGTCAGAGCCCTGAGAGGAGGGGTCAGGGGAGACGAGACCCAGAACCCGAGCTGTACTGGGAGTGACTTCTCTCGGGGGCTTTATGATGGCCTATGAGTTTCGACAAACGAGGTAAAAAGTCATTCCAGGCGTTGGGAACTGCAGGCAGCAAAGGACGGAGGCACGACAAAGCACGGGGCCTTTGGGGGCTGGGGGGCTTTCACAGTTACCCTGAGGCAGGGGCCGAATGAGCTCTGGGCTGCAGCAGAACCTGACAGAACAACATGCACGTTGAATGCTGTGATTTGCAGAGCTTGGAGGTCATGTTTGCCCAGAGTCACAGAGCTCATTCCCAGACTCTAGTCCTCTCTGCTTCCCCCAGGCTATTTCAGTCCTGAAATGATGAAAAACAGACTCCACTGGAGGGCGACAAGGCTGCAGTTCTGACCTCTAACACAAGATCCAGCCTCGAAGGGTCTTCCAAGCAGAGCCCAGGCCCCAGAGGCACTGACAGTAGCTGAGCAGGAGCAAGGCCACCAACCCCAAGGCAGCAGGAAGGCTGGCTCGAGGCCACAGCCCCTGGAAAGATGCTTTGCTGTAAAGCCCTGAGGAGCAGCTGGGCGAAAGCCACCAGAGACGAAGTCTACAGAAGCTGGTACTGTGGTCCCGGACACAGCTGAGAAAAGGTTCCAACCAGGGAGGTCTACAGTCTGGCTATTGCTCCCGGGACCTCAGGAGCAGAGGGGGCTGGGGACCTGGGTGCCCCAGCCCAGCCTGTGATTCTGTGAGACCATGAGCATGTCCTTCCCCCTAGGAATCTTGGTTGTCCATCATGTGGGGACTGAATGAGAGGCCTCTGAGGGCCCCCACAGACCAGTACCTGTGACCTGCTTATGGTACCCAGGTGATCATCCGCCACCTATTCCTCCATCATTGTCTGAACCCTTGTCATGAGCTGTGTGGGGAGCAAACCAGAAATTGTTCCTGCCCTCAAGGAATTTGCATCCTCATGGGACAGATCAAAAGACAACCAACATGTAGACAAAGAAGTAGAACAATTATCAATTGTGCTAAGTATTATAAAGGAATGAACAGTGCGCCGGGATGGAGACTAAGCTGTGGGGGATGCTGGGTGGTCTGGGAAGCCCTCTTTGAAGAGGTGCCTTTGAGCTAAACTCTCAATGAGGTCAAGGAGCCAGGCAGCCAAAGAGTTGGGGGAAGAGGAGTCCAAGCAGAGGCACAGGTGCAAACGCCCTGAGGCAGGAGAGCACTGTCCTCCAAAAACTAACCCAAAGAGGCCAGCACGGCTAGAACCAAGAGCGAGGCAGGGGCTGCTGGGAGATAGGGCCAGAGAGGTAGGCAGGGGCCAGACCATGCAGGGCCTTGAAGCCTTGGAGGAGTTTTGAGTGTGCAAGAGGTGTGATCTAGTGCACATTTTGAAAAGATTCCTTTGACTGCTCTGTGGAGGAGATCCAGGAAGAGGCTGGTGCACTCATCCAGGCAAGAGCTTTGGACCAGGAGGAGGCAGTGGGTTGGAGACAAGTGGGCGGGTCTGGGATGTGCTGAGGTAGAGCAGACGGGTCACTGCAGGGAGAGGGCCCTGCCCTGTGGAGCCCTCCCCCAGCACTGAGGGCTGGGTGCACCTTGATTGGCCCAGCAGAAGTTGGGTGGGCCGGGCGGGGAGACTGCTCAGTATATAAATATCTTTAATGAATAAATAGAAGTGCTTTTAGGGCTGGCGGAGTCGTATCATTTCCACCTGCCGTAAAATTTCATTAGAAGCAGGCGCTGCAGGGGGAGAGGAATGGCTGCAATAAATCTGCCCACCTACCCTTAGGCCCTGCCTCTGCTCCCAGCCCGCTCAGCTCAGCCCCGCTCCCTGGAGAATGGAGACCAAGCCCTTCTCCCCAGGCCTTCCCAGGGACGAGGAGAGTCTGGTCCTTCCCTGCCCCACTCCCACAACGTGAACAGGCAAGGGACAGTGTGGGCTGGGAGGTGTGGCTTGCCACTGAAAACCAGGGGCCTCAGTCTCCTCAGCTGGGAATTGGGTACACTGATACCCGGCCCCACCTTCGTCCTCCCCAGGACTGCATGCAGATTAGATGAGTTTCAGAGGTAGCAGTGTTCAGCATCGCCATATTCCTGGGATGACAGAGCAAGTGAAAGCATACCTGAGGCCCTGAGGGAGCAGGGGACTGTCCCAAAGTTGTACAGAATCAGTAGCATATCCAGCCTTCAAAAACTACCGTAGTGACAGCTACCATTTAGTTAAAAAACTATATATATAACTGCCATGAAGTCAATTCCAACTCATGGTGACCCAATGTGTGTCAAGAGTAGAACTGTGCTCTGTAGGGCTTTCATGGCTGTGACCTTTTGGAAGCAGAACCTTTCTTCCAAGGTGCCTCTGGGTAGGTTCAAACCAACTTTTCCATTGGTTACCTGGTGCTTAACTGCTGGGTTTAGTTAGCATTTAGTTAGCACCAGCTAAATGCTTGCTCTATACTAAGTACTTGACATGCACCATCTCATCAAATCCTCACCCAATTTCCATGACGTAGGGACTATTACCACCGATTTTGCAGATGAGAACACTGAGGCCCAGAGAGAACTAAAATCCAGACCACCCCATGAGAGTCCAGGTCTCCACCCTACCATAACAGCCTTTTCCTGGTGTTTGCAAGCTTGTGGGCCTGGGATTATTCTTTTCTGAGCCTGTAAATCATCCAGAGTGTGAGCCTTTTGAAAGACTGAGATTTACTGAGGACCTGCTGTGTGCCAGGCAGTCTCCAAACTAAACGCCTCTGTCATTTCATCCGTGCAGCATCTTCCAAGGTTGCCATGATTATCTCCATTTTACAAATAAGGAAACTGAGCACAGAAGGATCAAGGAATTTGCTAGGTCACTGATGGTGCCAACACTCAAGCCACTGGGGATCCTCAGGCCCCTCGGCCCCACTGCCACCATCCCCGAGCTGGAGGGGAAAGGCCAGGGAGCTGGGCCAAGTGGGCAGACCAGGCTGGCAGCCTGCCTGGGCCCTTGGTTATCAGTTCAGCTCATTAACTGGCCGTGATAGAACATGGCCTGGGCCGCCTGCTTTCCCTCCCCGCCTCACTCCAGCCCTCTTGGGAGCAAGGCCTAAGGACAGGCCCCTGCTTTTAGCAGCTGCAATTAAAAGTCCCTCTGTAATTGGGTAAGATTAAAAGACACACAAACTGAACTTCGCCAGGCCACACTGTGGACCTGCCCGCTACCTGACCTCCACCATTGTGGGCAGCGAGCACAGGACAAAGGTGCTGCAGACAGACTGTTGTTAGGTGCCATTGAGTCGGTTCCAACTCATAGCAACCCTACGTACAACAGAACAATACACTGCCTGGTCCTGCGCCAGCCTCACAATCGTTGCTGTTTGAGCCCATTGTTGGAGCCACTGTGTCAATCCATCTTAAGGGCCCTCCTCTTTTTCGCTGACCCTCTACTTTACCAAGCATGATGTCTTTCTCCAGTGACATGTCCAAAGTACGTGAGACAAAGTCTCACCATCTTCGTTTCTAAGGAGCATTCTGGCTGTACTTCTCCCAAGACAAATTTGTTCGTTCTTCTGGCAGTCCCTGGTAGATTCAATAGTCTTCGCCAACACCATAATTCAAAGGCATCAATTCTTCGGTCTTCATTATTTATTGTCCAGCTTCTTCATGCACATGAGGTGATTGAAAATACCACGGCTTGGGACAGGTGCACCTTAGTCCTCAAATCCCAGCCCTGCTGCTCCCCAGCTGTGTGACCTTGGCCAAGTCTCTTCACCTCCCTGAGCCTTAGTTTTCTCATCTATAAAACAGGGAAACAGTGCTCTCAAGAGTACTCACTGTCTGGGCCTGCAACAAGCTAACGCATATAAAGTGCTTTGACCAACTACAGTGCTGATCAGTGGTCAGAATGTCACCACCAATACCTTAGCTTGTCCACCTTCCCCACTAGACTGTGAGTGGATTCATCCCTATACTTGCTAGAATGAATGAACAAACCCATGAGGGCATCAAGCCAAGATCCTTTAGGAGCAAAGAGTAAGCAGTGTGCCCTGTATACAGCAAGTGCTCTTTAAGGGGTTGGAGAGTAAACCATAGTGCCGTGGGCCTAAGCAACTGTCTCTGCACTGTGTACAGCCTGATGCTCCCTCACCCAAGCCCGGCGGGACCCACTGGGGCCTGGCACTGCCCACGCTCCTCCCATCGGCCTCCTCTCCCCTCAGCTGTGTGTCACCCACATGCCCTTGTCTGTGCCCTCGGCCTGCCCCACCCACCTTCCATTTCCCCCTTGCTGATTCTGCCTGCCCTCCCTGGAAAGCAAGAGTCCTGCCCTCATGGGGGGCACAGTCTCACAGGGGAGAAAGATGCATACACAGCCCACCGTCAGCCAGACGTGATGAGCAGAGGATCCCAGGACCCTACAACTCTGTCCTGAGGTCCCCAGCCCTGCACATTCCCCCTTCTCTGCATTCCACCTGGGGAGCTTCTGGTGAGGCTTCTTTTCCCCAGCTGCCCTGGGAGCTGCCTGAGAGCGGGGCCATATTCCATCCATCTTGGCACCGCAGTGCCCAACACGAGGGTGTTCCTCCCACATCTCTTCAGCAAGTATTTTCTGAGTACATACTATGTGCCAAGCCCTGTGCTGGGCAGTAGGGCTGTAGAAGGCCTTTCAGGGAAGTGATGTCAATGATGAGGCTGGATTGATAAGTGAAGTGGCTGCTAGGGGGGGTAGGGAATAATAATCTAGGCAGAAGAAATAATAGTGAGTGCAAAGGCCCTGAGGCAGGAGTGTGCTTCACATGTTGAGGGACAGTCAGATCTAGGTAGAGTGTGTGAATGAGGAGAGCGGGAAAGATGAATTTGCAGAGGTGGACAGGGCCCTTGTTAGTTGCAGTAAGGAGTTTGGATTTTTGTCCATGCCCAATGGGAAGGGTTTTAAGCAGAGGGGAAAATAATCTCAGAGAGTATGTGTGGAATATAATGACTAAGCCGAGGAGGAAGGTGGTGGGTGAAGGAAGGCAGGATGAAAGAGTGAGTAAGGGACGAGGCTGAGACTCGGGCTGCCCACAGGAGGAAATGCCACCATGGGTGGGCTGGGTCCCGACCCCTCCCATCCTTCTCATCCCTTCTGGTGCACTGTCTGGAGTGGCCAGAGCCTAGCCTGGCTCACAGTGGTCAGAGCCACAGGCACAGAAACAGCTGAGTCAGGTGGGAAGCACAGGTTCTGGGGACACCTGGACTGAGTTAGGCCTGGAAGGTCCCTGACGGCTTCACGGAGGAGGCAGTCTTGAAGCAGGGAATGGAAGGGCAAGGAGAAGTTGCCAGGTAGGAAGACAGGAAGGACTCCCAGGAGAAGCAACAAGAGAGTCAAAGGCATGGAAGTGGAAAAAGGCCAGCTCTGAGCTGTAGGCCTTATGGATCCATATCTACTTAATCATCAACCTGTAAGGGGCACACTACAGTCTTCATTTTATAGATAAGAAAACCAAGGCTGGGAAAAGGGAAGAGGCTGGCCCAAGGCCACATAGCTGTTATAGGTGAGAGCTGAGACCTGAACCCAAAGAGTGATCAGTAAAACATATCCCAACGTTCTGAGTCTTGGGGAGTCCACATGGCCAGCAGGAGGGTGAGGTGGGGCAGCTCATTCTTCCTGGGGCATCATGAGAGGCACCATGGAGGGGGTGGCATTTGAGCTTACCCATGAAAGGTAAGCAAGCTTACCTTCTCCATCTGTAGGACAGTTGAAGAATTGGGGGGAGGGGGAGAGAGAATAGCACAGGCAAAGGCCCAGAGGGAGGGAAGCATGTGACATGTTGAAAGTGTGACTGCTCTGGGATGGCCAAGCAGCATGAGAAGTGGGACAGGGGATAGAAGAGGGAGGGGAGGTGGTAGAAACGGAGACTGGAAGGTGGGCAGGAGCCAGATTACAAAAGCCTTGAATGCCAGGACCAGACATTTGTACTCTATTCTCAAGGCCCAGAGGGGCCCTGGAAGGTTCTGAACTGGAGGGTGGCAGGGCAGATGAAGATGTCTGAAAGACTCTCCTTACCGTTTTGTGAATAATGGATGAAAGTGGGGGGAATGTTGGAGGCTGGAAGAGCAGGGAGGGGTCTGCCCAGGCAAGTCATGATGGTGGCTTCAAGCAGGGCTGTGAACTTGGGGTGGAGAGAAGGGGATATATGTGAGAGCTATAATGGAGTTACACTGGGCTGGACTTGGTGGGGCAGGGGAGAGGGTTGAGAGCAGAGGTTGGATCCCCCTGAGTCAGTTAGCTTGGTCAACTCCCCTGGCCAGGGACTAAAGCCATTCATCAATTCATTCACCCATCTCTCCAACTATCCACCCAGCCACCCACCCATCTATCCATCCATCCATCTGTCCATCTGTCCATCTATCCCTCTATCCCTCTGTCCCTCTGCCCATCACCAAACCGTCCATCTATCCATCTATCTATCCATCCACCCATCCATTTCTCCTCTTTTCATCCAGCATTTACTAGTCCCCTCTCTGAGCCAGTCTCTCGCTGCTTTTGGGGACACCAAAGCAACCAAACTGGTCCCTAGCCCTCTGGCTCGGTTCATGGTCCAGTGGAGGAGACCATGGTGAAAAGAAGTGAGCACATCCATCGTGATGAGGGCGTGTGACAAAGGAGACACAGTCGGGGGTGGGAGTGGGGGGACACCAGAGAAGGGAGGGGGCTGAGCACAGCCCAGCTCCACTGCAGGACGGTGGGTCCGCAATGTCATTGTCCCAGACAAAGGACAGTACATTATTAGTGTTATTAATTATCACTAATCTAATTAAATGGCAATTACAACTAAGAACACAGCAATAAAAATGCCACCTTGGATTTAAATGCCTCTTTTCTTCTGGCATCTGAGTGAGTGATTTTCCATGCGCTCAGCCCCGTACCCCATTGCCGCACTGTGCACACAGTAGGTGCACAGCTGGCTCTTGTGTTTCAAAGTCACAACGGAGGGATCACGAAGTCCAGCTTCCTTTGTTTTACAGGTGGGTAATATGAAGCCAGAAAACCTGGTGGTGTAGTGGTTAAGTGCTATGGCTGCTAACCAAAAGGTTGGCAGTTCAAATCCGCCAGGTGGTCCTTGGAAACTCTACAGGTCAGTTCTACTCTGTCCTATAGGGTCGCTATGACTCAGAATCGACTCGACGGCAATGGGTTTGGTTTTTTTGGTTTTGAATCTGAGGCCCAGGAAGGGGAAGTGTCTGGCTGAAGGTTTGTGGCGAAGGTAATTTTACATAAATTCTCAGCCGCAGCCTCCCAATTCACCCCACCCCTAACCTCACCATCCTAATCGACTTCCAGAAAAAGCCCTTTTTGCAAACAGCCTTTTTTCCCCAGGAAAAACAGCTGTCAGAGGCAGCCATCCTGTTTCCTATTAAACAAAGCAAATTCTATCGGAACAGAACCGGAGACACCCCTGGACACCTAATTACACAGCCTGGAACGAGAAACATGGGCAGGGAAATAGAAATATGAACAAACACCAGTGCAGCCGAGACAGTGGAGGAGCCCTCCCAGAGCCAGAAGCTGTCATCTCCCTGCGGCCTCCCAGCAAGATGTGTCACTGTCCTTCAATAAGATCCCCACTTCCCAGAGAGAGGCTTGTCAGCTGTGGTGAGCCTGGCCGAACCCGCCAACAGCAACCAGCCAGGGTGCCAAGAGGCCAAATGGGAAGAACGTGGACGCCAACATCTGGGCACACACAGGAGCAGTGGGTCCTCTCACAGAACTTTCTGGAGAACCCTGTGCAAAGCACGTGTCCGTCAGGCTTACAGCCAGGGCAGTCAAAGCCCAGTGAGACAAGTCTCTTCTCAAGCAGCCCAGCAGTAGAGCTGGAACAAGTCCCCACCTGCCTGACTCTGAGGACAGAGCTCTGTCTGGAGGCACCCCATGGGCGCCTACTCTCTCTGGCCAACTCACATAGAGGCCTGTCCTAGGAGGGTTTTGTGCATTAGGTAGGTTTTATGTAGGAGGCTGGACTTGGCTGCCACTGCCCACGAAGAGACTCTGTGACCACAGCTTGGGCAGAATTGGGAGCACGTGAGGCCAGGGCCCCTGTCTCATTCCATTTGCATGGTCACCACATCAACCAGCACCAGAACAGACGCTAAGGAACGGAAAACCCGAAATTCATGCCACCCCATTTACTGAGCATCTGTTATGTTCCTTAGAAGCAAGGATGGCGAAACTTCATCTTGCTTACTTGGAACGCGTCATCAGGAAAGACCAATCGCTAGAAAAGGATACCATGTTTGGTAAACTAGAGGTCAGCAAAAACAAAGGAAACCCTTAATGAGATGGACTGACACAATAGCCCCCACAATGGGCTCAGACGTACCCACCGTCAGGAAGACGGCACAGGACTGGGCAGCATTTCTTTCTGTCATATAAGGCCACCATGACTCAGGGCCAACTCGACCACAACTGACAATGACAACCACGTGTCCGGCAGGCATGATGCTAGGCTCTGGGGGAGGACAAGGAGCAAAACAGAACTCCTGCTCTCAAGGAGCTCATGGTCTAGTGAGCGAAGGCGGACACTCAACAAGCTAACACACCAATAAAAAAAATTAATATACTTCCAGGTAGAAATGAACGATGTCAAGAAAATAAAACAAGTGAATGAGATAAGAGCAATTTAGGGTGTGTATATGGGGGAGAGGGTCTACTAGAGATAAGATGGTTCTGGAAGTTTCTCTGAGGAGGTGATGTTCAAGCTGAGACTGAACAGTGAACAGAAGCTGGCCATGGGAGGAGTAGGGAAGAGTGTTCCAGGCAGAGGGA
The DNA here is from genome assembly GCF_000243295.1 of Trichechus manatus latirostris. Lineage (NCBI taxonomy): Eukaryota > Metazoa > Chordata > Mammalia > Sirenia > Trichechidae > Trichechus > Trichechus manatus. Next base: position 26,330,425 of record NW_004443944.1, on the reverse strand, counting down.
ACAGCGAGTGCCATAGGAAAGAACCAATGAGTGGATACGTAAGCTAATGAACAGGCAAACAGAAAAATGAGCAGAAGGGGGGTTGTCTTGTGAGAAGCCAGGCCGGGAGCCAAGGCAAAGCAGGACTGTCCCCTTGCTCTCCTCTGCAGGGTCCTTATCCCTGATGGGTCCCAGGCCCCTCTAAGAATCCCACTTTCCAGCACTGCACCCGCAGCATGGAGGGCGTCCTCCCTCAACCCTGCTGACTCCTCACCCCCCTTCTCTCCTCCCACCGCTCCCTCCATGCTGCTCCCCCCACCCATAAGCAGCCTCCTCTAAGGTGACTTTGCTCATTCTTTATTGTTAGTGTTATTGGTGTGCCATTAATAATCATTAATCCTCATGCTTTTCACTTTTCACTGCTTTGCTCTCTCAACATAGGTCAAGTGGCCTAAGAAAAATGTTCCTGGGCTTTCTGAGCCTCGGTTCCCCATGTCTGGATTGAGAGCGCGAGACCCTACCAGGACCCCGAGGTTCTGCCTCTTTAAGGCCTTCAAGCTGTGTGACCTGGAACAAGTGACACAACGTCCCTGGGCCTCCATTTCCTCTTCTAAAACCCAGAGAGTAGCACTGCCCCCTCCACCACCATGTGAGAAAGGATTGTTACCTCAGCCATTCCCTTTACAGACGCAGAAACTACCACGCCTAGGCAAGGGGGTGTGGCTTGGCCAAGGTCACGTGGCCAGGAAGTGGTGGAGCGCAGTCAGAACTCAGGCCCGTGCTGAAATTAGGTAGTGGCCCCGTATCAGCGTTCCCGCTTTCAGTTCTTGTATGGTGGTTATGTAAGAATATGTCTTTGTTTAGAAAACACACGCTAAAGTATTCAGGGGGTATCACGTACCGTATTCACAACTTTTCTGTAAGTATGAAATGATTTCAAAATTAAAATATCCAAAGTAATAGAAACAATCAAAACTCAGGCCCTCGGACTGCTATAGGCCAGTGCTCCTTCCTCCCTGGGCTGAATGCCTGGTGCCAGGTGCCGGCTGGGCCCTGCTGCTGCTGCTGATGCATTTCATACTCACTGCGCCCTGCAGGGTGGGCCACCTTGTTACCCCTCACTTTGTAGACAAGGAGACTGAAACTCAGAGTTGTCCAGTCGTTTTCTGAGGCCACACAGCTGGTCAGGAGCAGATGCCCCTCTTGAAAAGGTCCACACCTAGTGAGGCGGAAAGGCCCGGAGAGAGAGGGACAGGCCAGGGGCCGGGAGGGCAGGGCGTGTGGGGGCAGGAAAGGCCTCTGGGGGCTGGCCAGGATGCTGGGGGTCAGGGTACTGGGCCAAATGGTACCCCTGCCCTGCCCTTAGTGCCCTCCGCCTCTGTGGGAGGTGAACAGAGCCCCAGGGCTCCCACCCGACCAAGGCCTCATTGATCTGCCACGGTTCCCGGAGCTGGTCCCGGAGTCAGTACCTAGCACTGCTGCGTGTTTTCTTGTCTCTGATTGTAAACAGATTTGACTAAAGAGGTAAATTAGAAGTTAATTAGAGAGAACATGATTGATGAGGCAGTTTGCGGTGATTGGGAGGCGTGGAAAGAATGGGGCTCCCTGCACGGAGGCGAGGGAGGAGGGAGAGCGTGAGGAAGAATTCACAGGCTGGGGAGCCTGCGGCCAGCATGGCGAGTGGCCAGCTCCAGGCTGCCCTTTCTCCTAGGCTCCAGGGTGAAGGCCAGGCAGGGTTAGGCCTGAGGTCCCAGGGGGAGCACTCCCCGAGACCCTGGAATTGGGTGCTGGGTTGAAGGATGGGGATGAAGCAGGCACTGTGGCCTGTGTACAGCCAGAACTTTTATCAGGGGGCAGCCCAAGGCTGGGAAGACGGAGCAGAGCACAGTCCCCTCCTTTGTTCTAGACTGTGTGCTCCTATAGATGCTTCCAGTGTCCATATGCCCTTGGTCAGTGGCCTCATCACTGGTGGCTTCAGTGGAGCCAGAAGCCTCCTGAGTGCCTTGAGGTTCAGCCTGACTGTCAGCTTTCTCACTCCTTCCAGACCCAGAGCTGGAACCCACCTGGAGAGTGGCTGCTGACTTAGACCAGTGACACAGGAAGTCTGATCGGCCTTGGCCAGGGACTAGCAAATGTCCGTGGATGCTTCATTGCTGCCATCCACTGAGCCAGTGCCTACCGTAGGCCGGGCACCGGAGTAAGTGACTGATATTTAATTCATACAACAACCCTCTGCAGTAAGCAGATGAGGAAACGGAGGCTCAGAGAGGGAAAGGGACTTGCCCAAGGTCACAAAGCCACACAGACAGCAAGAGACAGTCTCAGGATCCAGACCCAGACTAACCATGAGCTCAGGACAGTCCACCTGCTGCCTCTTGATCAGTCACCTGTGCGTGCCAGCCTCATTAGGGTTGGGGGGAGAGAGTCCTGCTCTGAGGACAGTGGGGCCTAGTACACCCTACCCATGTGAGGGGACAGGAACGCAGGAGGAGGCAATGGCAAACTTTAGAAACTGCCCAGCTGGTTCCTGCCTTCAGTGCCCCAGGGACCAGGGGAGCACAGGGACAGTGACTGGATATTGGGTGCAGGGGATGCTGAAGTCAAGGCTGAGCTGGGCTCCCAGGAACCACACCAACCTTTGGCTGGAGGTGGCCTTCTTGGGGACATAGGCCATCCAGCCTCCTCCCTGGTCAGTGCTGGGACTTCTGGGTCCTCTGGCTATGAGTGGCCAATGGGGCACAGAGTAGAGGGCTGTGATGGAGTAGAGCCCCAGGATCCAGGCCTGTCCCTGCCTGTCCATGGGATGCGTAGCCTCCAAAGTCCTGCCATCCCCTGGGCCCCAGTTTCTCCACCTGGACAATGAAGTAGTGCAACAAAATAATGTCCAGAGTCCTTGACAGTTGTAGATTATCCTAGAGAGAGTGAGGACAAACGAATCAATAGCCAATATTTACTGGGCCCCTACTGTGTGCCAGGCACTGATAAGGGCTTCTCATGCGTATCTTGTTTAATTCTCACACAGCACAGTGAGATAGGCTTTCCACTTTAGATCTGAGACTCAGAAAGATTGAGTAGCTTTCTCCAGATCACACAGCTGGGATGTGGTGAGACTGGACCCAAGTCCACATCTGTTCTGCTTCAAATGAGGCCGGTGCTCTTTCTGCTGCACCCACTGCAAGGTGGTGAGGGTTGCATGCCATCGCGCATCACAAATACCTTCCCGAAGAGATGCTCACTGGAACACGCGTGTGTGTGCATGTGTACCCAATCAGAGTGCACCTTCCAGGGTGTGTGAGCAAGTGAGGGTCTGGAGAAGGGGGTGGATGGGAATATGGAGGAAACATGTGACTAGAAATAAGCAAGAACAAGCAAACTTGTGACCCTGGTCATGTTATTTTATCCCCTGGAGTCTCAGTTTCTTCATCAGTAAAATGGGAATAATGGTAGTCCTCCCCAGAGTAGTTTAAATGAAGTGATGTAAAGCAGGGCACAATGCCTGTTAAGTGGGTGCCCAGACTCATCTGCTCTTCACAGATGAAAGGGAGAGGGAGGGGAGTGCTCATCTCTCAGTCAAGGAAGAGACTTGCCCAAGGTCACACCAAGTTAGGATTTGAACCTGGTAAGTGAGACCTCACCACTACACCAGACCAGCAAAGAGCAGAGGCTGATCAATATTGGATGAATGGGTGGATGGATGGATGGATGGATGGACAGAAAAATGAAGACATAAGCGCAGTCCTGGGGACTCTTCTCTCTCCAAAGCGGCCTTGATGTTCTTAACCTGGTTTCTCATCAGGGCGGCAGGACGTTAGCTCCAGAGTGATGGGCTTCTGCTCAGCCGCTGCTGTCTCCATGGCCCCCTCGGCCTTCCCCTGGGGGTAGGGAGGCTCTGAAAGCCCCCGGATGCTGCTTTTCGTTCAGGATCATAGCTGCAGACGTCCTCAGGTTAGAGGGGAAATTCGTCCCTCCTTGGCTGCCGTGGCATGATTTACAGGCCTTGGCCAGTGCATGAAAGACTGGAGCAGGTCCCGGCCGTTTAAATATAATTGCCAGCCACCTCCATCCAGATTCCGCCAACAGATTATTAATATGGGGAGCCCGGGGTGCTGACAATGCCTCCACGCCAGCAGAGACCCCTCAGAGGACAGTTCTGCCCCACCCATGTCCAGCAGCTTGGGTCAGGTGTGCCAAGGCTTGACCTCCAGTCTTACTTGAATTTCACTGTTACAGAATCACTCCTTTGGCTTAAGGTTCCAGCCCTGGTTTCACAGGAGCCTTTGCTTTAGTGGGAGAACATTAGCCGGGGTCTCGGCAGATCTGCACCGGAAACCTTGGGTACCTTGGTCAAGTCACAGTCCCCCCATCTCCTCTTGTGCTTTAGTCTGTGGAGCTGGAAAGGCCCTTCCGCAGTGCTCAGGTTGCACCCTCCCATTTTAGAGATGGGGAAAGCTGAGGTGCAGAGAGGATGGTGCTGGAGGGGACTGGAACTCAGAGGAAGAGAAGACTGTAGGGCTCAGTGTGCCTGACTCCCAGGTCCATCCAAGGCGGGGAGCTGAATCTCAACATCAGAGGGAGTCAGCCAGGCTGATCCTGTCCTCTCCACTCAGCAGGGATCGGCTCCAAATGACACCCTGGAACTGAAAGAACCTCCTTGTTGAGGTTAAGAGCTCAGGCCCTACAGACAGGCTGCCCAATGGCCACCTCCAGCAAGCTTCTGCACCCCTGGGAGCCTCGGGCTTTGCATCTGAGAGACGGGGGCGCTAGTGATGCAACCTCACTGGGTACCTTTGAGGCATCAAGGAGGAAAATTAAAGTGCTCAGCTCAGTGACCAGCATGGGGCCCACTCAGGAAGTTACTAGCTATTGGAGTCAGGAAGATCTGAACTGTATCCTGGATCAGCCACTTGCCAGCTGGAAGACCTTGGGTACCTCCCTGAGCCTCAGTTTGCTTATCTGTAAAATGGAGTGAAAATACCTACCTTTCAGTATTGTGAGGATTTTAATGAGGAAGATGTTAAGCCCTTGGTGTGTGACCTGATATGTTCTAGGCCCTCAACAAATGATGACTGCTGGTCGCGTTAATACCAAAATAATAACCCTTCCCAAGATCTGTGTGTCCAGCTTCACCCGGTCAATAGTTGCTGAGGGCCTACTATGTGCCAATCTTGCAGCAAACACAGCCGTGGGCAAAACCGACTCTGCCGTCTCTCATGGACTTCTCCGCGTGATGGGGGAGACCAACATAAACAAGTTTCAAAAATCACATTCATGTATTCACTCAATAGTTGTTGAGCGCCCACTGTGCGAGTCACTGAGAGCTGAGAAGAAGACAGACCCCTGCCATAGGCTGTCTTTGCTCTCCATCAGAACATCTCCAAAAGACACGCAACACAGAGGAAAACCAGTAACCGAAACCAGTTCCCATCAAGCCGATTCCCACTCGGAGATCCCATGTGTATCAGAGTAGAACTGTACTCCATATGGTTTTCAATGGCTGATTTTTCTGGAGTAGGTCACCAGGACTTCCTTCCGAGGTGCCTCTGGGTGAACTTAAACCACCAACCTTTCAGTTAGCAGCCGAGTGTGTTAACCGTTTGCACCACGCAGGAACTCTGAGAGGGAAACAAGAGAGCAATGAACCCCGCCTGAGGTTACAGACTCAGGAAGACAGCCCCAGCTTCAGCTTCTACCTCGGCTGCTCCCAAGGCCTGGGGCGCTATCCTCTGTCATTCTCCACCTGAGACCTCCACCTGCAGCAATGGGACAGTGTGAACCTTAGTCCCAGCCACTACGGGACATCAGCCCAGTCACCTCATCACTCTGAACCTCAGTTGTCTCACCTGTAAAATGGAGTGAAGCACCACCTACCTCCCAGCCTTGGAGTGAGGGTTAGACAAATCATGGTGCCTGGAGCCCTGCGGTGCAGCAGTTAAGGGTTTGGCTGCTAATCAAAAGGTCCGCCGTTCAAATTCACCTTCGAAACCCTATGGGGCAGTTCTACTCTGTCCTATAGGGTCGCTATGAGTCAGAGTTGACTCGATGGCAATGGTTTTGGTTTTTGGTTTTGGCACACAGTAAGTGCTCAATCCCTTCCCCTGTGTGGGATCCATGGAGATATCAACCTGAGACCTCCCTCCGAGTGGTCTAGCTCTGTGCTGCCTAATACAGTAGCCACATGTGGCTACTGAGAACTTGAAATGTGACTAGTTCAAGTTCAGATATGCCGTAAGTATAAAATACACACACACTGGATTTTGAAGATTTGGTACATAAAAAGGAATGTAAAATATCTCATTGCTTATGTTGTATATTATTACATGCAGAAATGATAATATTTGTGCTACATCTGGTTTACATAAAATGTATTATTAAAGTTAATTTCACCTGCCTCTTTTTACTTTTTCAATGTGGCCACTGCAAAATTTTAAATTACACAGGTGGCTTGCATTTTATTTCTGTTGGATGGTGTTGGTCTAGCTAATTACTCACAGCCGTGGAATATTTAGACTGGCATTAACCATGCCACTAAAGTCACTTCAGGATTTTAAAAACACTCCTACAAGCAGAGGCTCATAATTGGCAGAGACACTGCTGCCCCACCGTGTTTAATAAGCGCCCGGTTTGCAGGGCAAAGGGCCCTCAGAACCCCACCACTTGGATGCATTAATTGCCTTTGATGGAGATTATCATTAGGCTCCTGACTGGGACAACACAGATACAAGCCATGTGCGTGTCTTGCTGGCCTTGGTAGGGCTCAACTTATGGGTTTGGGTTCAAATTCAAGGGCCGAGGCCTAGAGGGGGTTCTTTGGACCCCGGTGCAGTGCCCCTGTTGGGAGGCAGCCGAGTTGTGTCTTTGCGAGGAGCTGTCTGGCTGCAGAGTTGACGATGGACCCTGGCTGCCCTCCGCAGGCAGGGCCGTGTGGAGGAAAGACCTCAGCCTGGAGTCAGGAGACCTGGGTCCTCAGCCTGACTCTGCCATCCCCTCCATTTTAGAACCTAGGTTTGTCGCCACCCCTCTCCTGGCCTCAGTTACCCTGTCTATGCAACGGAGGCAATAGTGGTTGATGACTCTTCCCAGTTAAAAACTCTAGCTATTTTAGATGATGTCTTCACTCTCTGTGGCTGCTCCATTTTAATTCAAGACTGGAATTAAAAATGAAAAACCTCAAGGAGGCACCCTGGGTCTTTATGGGGTTGCTCAGCCTGGCAGGGGCTTCCCAGGCCCACCCCACCTCCCCACCCGAGCCCTGGGAGGCAGAGTGCAGATGGAGCTCAGAGTCCCTCCAGGTGGGAGGACCTAGCTCTGCATGAGTGGCGGGCTTTGTGGGCAGAAGAGTCAGAATCCAGAGGCTCATGTGATGGCTGTGTGATCTGACTGTAGTGGCCTCTCAGGGCTCCTGCCCAGCCTGGCGGAGGTCCAGATAAGGAAATCAGTCATCAGAAGAGAGGAGGGTCCCAGACCCAGGTGGAAGGTCAAGGCTTGGTGCCCTGGGCTGCCCTCCAGATGAGAGCTAGGTTGGGATGGCTCCCTCATCCCAGAAGGCTGGCTGGATCCAGTTCAAGAGACAGAAGACATGGGTCTGTTGCCCCCCAGCCCTGTTAGAATCCTCACTGTGGCCTACTGAACCCTTGTATTAGATGTACCGGGGGTGCTTGGTGAGTGGGCATATTCCCAGATGCCCCCAGCCAGACTGGAGAACCCCCAGAGGTGAGGCCTTGGCATTTGTAGGCACAACAAGCCTCCCCAGAGACTCTAAAGCACACTGATATCAAAGACCTCTGTGTCTAGGCAGTTAGTGGTGGTCAACCTTGGCTGTACACTGGGACCACCTGGAGAGTTTTAAAAGCCAGACAGATACCCTGGCCTCAGCCCAAACCAACTATATAAGAACTTCTGGGGTGTGGCCTGGCCATTAACATTTTTTAAAGCTTTCCCCAAGTAATCCCAGCTTACATCCAAGGGCTGCCCCAGTCCCAGATCAGTTCTAAGAGCCTCAAGATGGATGTCTGGGGGAAAGGGGAGAGTTGTAAGGCTCAGAGAAGGCAAGTAACTTGCCCACGATCACACGGCGAGGCGGTGGCAAAGCCAATCCAGGAACCCAGGCCTCTTCCTTGACCCTGGGCCAAATTTCTCTTCTGAGGCTGCACCCCCTTCTACAAACCAGAGCCTGGGCAGGCAATACCCACAGTGTTTCACTTTAATAATGCTGGGACCCGGTACAGCCAGCGCCACTACAGTGATGGGGCAGAGCCGCGATGGCGATTAGCAGAGCCATAAGTCTTTCGCTTTATCCGAATCTTGGGCAGTAATTTAGGAAATTTAATTAAAGGGGGAGAAATGGGGACATCTCGAGCTCCCTGCCTCCTGTTATAATGAGTGAAATACACCGGGCTGTAAAAGGAAATGCTGTCTGAGACGCAGCCCCGATGTTTTATTGCCAAGTTTTATTCGCTGATGTAAATGTAATCGCTGGAAGCCGGAGCTCTATTAACACACATATTTTCACACATCCAGAGCCCCGCCTGGGCCCCCCTCCCTCTGGGCTTGCTCTCCCACCTCCTCGGGTCAGCCCTGGTGCTTTCTGGGCATGTCTGCGCCACGTCTGGGTTTCCCCCGCTGGTTTCATACCCTCCCGTGGCAGATAAGACTTCAATAGAATTCCATTGCTCCTCTGAGCTCAGTAATGCATTCTGGAAATTAGGCAGCTACATACCGAAGCCATTGTTCCCCCTTATAAATGGGCTCCCTCGAAGCCAGTGACCGTGGGGTCTCTGATAAGCTCTCATGAAGCCTCGCTCTACATGTTATTGGTGTGTTAAAAGGTGCAACTCCGGGCTTCCATTGCTCATTGTTAGGGGCTGATACATTTAAGTAGCTTCTCCATGAATCAGGCAGCTTAGGTATTTTCCCCCTCTTGGCATTGATAGATGAGCGAAAGGAAGCCATTTAGATGGCGCTATATAGGACCCCGGCCCACACGGTGAATGATTTCCAATGCCTGGTTTAATTTATTTTTAAATGAAATTTGTTATTGATTCTGGATTAAAAGGACAAATCTTACGGCTGTTACCACTGACAGAGCCACGGTGCTCAAGTGACACCTCTCAAGAAAAGGAAGGAGGGAAGGTGGCTTCCCTGAGTCAAGGGGAGGGTGGAGACTCTCCGGGAAGTCTGGGTCAGAGGTGAGGGCAGTGCAAGACCCCCTGCCTGTGAGGAACTTTAAAAAAAGGTCATCTTACCCACTGAAATACTTGACATGATGTTCACCTTCTGAGCCTCATTTGTATAATGTGGCATGATATTTGCATAATAGCAGTGATATTTGCTTTATGGCATCCCCTTCAAGTGACCACTAGCTGCATGTTAAATTGTCTTCAGAGATGGGAGGCTCATTATCTCCCAGGGCATAGCCAGAGTGAAATGAATGACAAGAGTCACCCACCCTAGTGAATCCCCGGATTATTTCCTGGGGTGGTCATTGACTGCCTTTGACCTCTGCTAGGCTCTTAGCACCCACAGGGCCTGTGGTTTGCACTTGGATCAGTGAAGCAGACAAGAGGCAGAATTACACAGGGATGGAGCAGGGGTTGGAGATGTGTCCATTCCATCCAGGCTCTGCCCCGCCTCACTGTGTCATCTTGTCCAGTTTCTGTCTATTCTCTGAGCTTCGGTTTCCTCATCTGTAACAGGAAGATGGTAATAATAGTGGCCTCAGGGGTTGCTGGGTGAATTATATGAGATTGTGGATGTGAGTGTAATTTTTAAACGGTAAAGTGGAGTTTAGGTGCTGCAAGAAAAACAAATGGGACAGTATAGTCTAGTGGGAGAGCCCTGAGCTGGGAGACAGAGTTTTGTTGTGGTTGGTTGTGTGACTCTGAGGAAGTCACTGGGCCATAGTTCCCTAAACTGCAAAGAGGCAGGTTAAACTAGACGAACTCAGGCATTATGCCTGAGAGCATGGGCTTTGGAATCAGACATATCACGGCTCTACTACTCCCTTGCTATGTGACTTTGGGCAAGATAATTCATCTCTCTGAGCGTCTGTTTCCTTATATAATAATAACAGCCAACACGTATCTGCATTTCCTATGTGCCAGGCCCTGTTCTATGTGTTTTTCATGTAGCAACTCACTTAATCCTCACAACAGTCTTGTGAGGACTGTATTATTATTATTATTACCCTTATTTTACAGATGAGTAAATTGAGGCACAGAAATGCTAAGTAACTTTTCCAAAGTCACAAAGATAGCAATGATTCAAAACTCAGAAAGTATGGCTCTAGAGCCCACAGTAATGAGATAATGTAAAGTTGTTAGCACAGTGCTGGGTACACGGTGATGGGCCAACCAAGGGGAAAGGAGAAGGCAGCTGGCATTTCTTCCTGTCAGAGACTCAGACTGGACCTTGACCAATGGGAGACTCAGCTAGATGCAGGGGAGAAAGAAGCACTGGGAAGGTAAAGACAGGATGAAGGTAAAGCCTGCTCAGGCAGGGAATTGGGGCTGGGGGAGAGGGTACCGCAGGAAGTGATGTTGGCATCAGGATTTCTCTAATAAACATGGCCACTGGACAATTTTGAGCAAAACCATTACATTATGAGCCTTTTCAAAGCCATAAAATCCCTGGAGGTTTGTCCTTGAAAGAACCTTAGAGGTTACTGGGTTTAACCCTGTTCTAGACTGAAGTCCCTGAGGAGAAAGGATTCAGGAAGGTCAGATTGTGGGCCAGTGGCAGAGCAGGGCCTGGAGCCCAGCATGCTGCTGCCCTGCCCTGGCCGCCTTCCGCGGCGGCCCCAAGCAGAGTTTCTTGTTTGCTCTTCCCTCTCCTAATCTACTCTCTCCCTGTCCCCTTGTCTGAGTCCCCCTCCCTCCAATCTGTGGTCTAAAAGGAGAAAGGCCCGGGTTTGAGCCCCAGTTCTGCCACCACGTTCTCCTGGAGAGGGCTCAGGCTGGGCTTAAAAGAGTCCTGGGTTTCAGCCTTGGCGCTGCTATGTGATCCTGAAGATTCTGTGTCCTTATCTTTATAATGGGAGCAATAATACCCACACGTTGGCAGTGAAGCTCCAGTGAGTTAATGAATGAGGTTTTTGTAGATTCCAAGGAGCCTGGTAATCCCTGGATAGCCCAAATTCCACCTCTGTGTGGGAAGGAAGGGACAAGTGAGTCAGTCGGGCAAAACATCCCTTTCAGTCCAAGAGTAGTCCGGGACCAGCTGGGAGAGTGCAGGGATCTGTCCGCGGTGCTGAAGGCCACGCAGCACCACCCGTCCACCGGGGGCTGTCTGTGGTGCTGCAACATAGTGTGCGCATTTGGCGGCTGTCCTTGCTGGATTGTTGTTGGCGACCACGGGCCCCATGTGGTGCGCTGCCCGCCATAATATTGGAAGAAAGGAGGGAGGGTGCGAGGACAGAATAAAAACGGCAGGTAGAGGCTGTCCCTAGGGCTCTAATCAAGATGTCAAACTTGCGCTCTCAATAATGTTGGATCCACTAGGGGCCTGGAGCGGGGAATGCGCCGTCTGCGACGCTGACCCTCATTTTGGGGCAGCACGGGAGGAAATCAGAGGACCTGTCCATGGTGCTTAACCTCCGCGTCTCTAAGAGCTAGCCGAGGCGCCGTCAGTCACAGAAATTGTCGGGGTTGGCTCTGTCCTCCTCTGTGGGGCTGAAACAGCGGAAACAGGGCCATGTCAGGAAGGAGATCTGGGGGACGGGCCAGGGATGAAAGCCGGAAGGACTTTGCCCGGGAGTCAGGGGCCTTCCCCCCAGACTCGCTGTGGAACCTCAGGGAAGCTACTTCTTTAGTTCGATGTGCTTGCTCCTCTTTTAAACGGAGCCACAGGTCTGCCCTCAGATCTGTACTAAGGGTCTGACCCGACAGCCCAGGAAAATGGTCAGGGAAGGAACCTGAGAATCCTGTTAGATTCCTGCTCTTGGGAATAGGAAGGATTCATGCTCCTCTTCCTCCCCCTAACACACAGACACACACACACAGACACACACACAGACACACACACACACACAGTCCATCCAGGCCCATTGGTCCGGGGAAGGGAACTTGACAATCCAGAGGGGGGCGATTCGATCCACTGCGTAGACTCCGCAACTCTAAAATGGAAGGAACCCCGGCGATGGGCCTGCTTCACTCCCATTACACAGACTCGAGAACTGAGGCCCAGAGACAGGACAGCAGAAATAATAACTATTGAGCTCCTACCATGTGGGCAACATTATGTTAAGCGCATACATATACGATTTCACCAAACCCTCACCATGACCGCTGAGGTAGCTATTATCCCCATTTCTCAGATGAAGACCTTGAGGTTCAAACAGGGGTAGATACCTGGACGGAATCACACAGGGAAGCGAAGTCTGCAGCAGAACTATAACCAGGTCTCCTGTGTCTCAAGCCTACCTCACCCTCACCTCCACCCCTGCTGCCTCCCCTGCCCCGGCACCTCCCTGCTAGCAAAGTTGAAGAGTCCTTGTAAGCGCGTTGGGTCTGGCGGCAGGTATATTGGCTTTTCCCCTTATCCTGCTGGATATTATTTCTGTTTCTGAAGCCAGTTGTATTGTGCTTTGGAAGAACCAGGTCCCTGGGGTGGCTTCCTCCACCCCATCCCGCCCCCATCCCCGCTCTCGGGCTGGGGAAAGTTGCGGGTACCCCTTTAAAAATCCCAGTCTGGGCAAAACTTTGATGATAAATCAAGCAGCAGATCCCTCCGCCGCCGCCTCTTCTCGGCGGGAGGGAGGGAGTGGGAGGGAGGGGGTGCGGCGGCACCGCCGAGCGGAGTGGCCTTCCGCGGAAGGGAAGAGTCCCGCAGTCGGAGGCGGCCAGCTGGGCGTAAGCTCGCTACCCGCCGCCGGGGCTGGGCCAGAGCCGGCGAGGGCTGGAGCTGGGGCCTCGCTGGGGCCAGCGGGCGAA
>NW_004443944.1:26221980-26317420 GCF_000243295.1 Trichechus manatus latirostris | reverse complement strand
GAGGCGGCGGCGCCCCCGGCCCGAGCGCGCACCATGGGGGCCCCGCTCGCGGTGGCGCTAGGCGCCCTCCACTATCTGGCACTTTTTCTGCAACTCGGCGGCGCCACGAGGCCCGCCAGCCACGCGCCGTGGGACAGCCACGTCTCCGGCCATGGTGAGTTCGTCCTCCGCCCCCGCGGACTTCCCCACCAAACCCCACCCAGGGTTGCGGCGCTCCAACTTGGCCATCTCCCGGCTCGAACCCGTGCTGACGGTGGCGGGAGTCCCAGGGCGCCCCCTGCGGGGACTGTGGACCCGCCCCGGCTCCCTGGCCACCCTTGCGGGGACGAGGGGCACCCAGTGGGCACTCCCGTTCCCCTCTCGCGGAATCCCCCCCCCACCCCGCCACAGGCACACCCGTGCGGATACACACACCTCCACGACCACACGGCTATTCACAGCCACAGACACTCAGATCCGCACTCAACTGCTTTCTCACACTCATAACTCCTGCCCTCACACATCTCCAGACTCCTTCTCAGACACGTTCCTCACTCATAAACATACTTATGCCCAAGACGCAGGCTCTACCGCTGGTGGGCTCCCACCCTGCCAGCGGGTGCCAGGCGCACACACTCTGCCACAACTCTTGCCTGCCTGCCTGCCTGCAGACACACGCGTGCACACACACACACCCCACACACACTTGTGAGAACGCTTCGCTCGCCCACTCCCTTGCTGCCCATCTGCCTTTCCCCTTTGCAGGTTTAACCCCACACCTGTCCCTCACTCTCCACACCTGCCCTTTAGGGCACTCAGAAAGGTCTTGGGGGGCAGAGGCCTGCCCCTTGGGAACTAGTAGCCTTGGGCTGCAGCCTTCCCTGTCAGGAGGGTGGCATCTCAGGGACGAAGGCTGTGGGAGCACCTAGAAGACACTGGAAGAGTTGGAGTAGCTGCTTCTAGCCCGAGGCATGGAAGAGAGAGGGATGCCAGGTGCTTTTGTCTGCTTCTAGGGGTGGGCAGGAAGCCCCTGCCATCCTTCATACAGGGTACCCTCCCCTCCATCCTCATCCTTGGCCCCAGAAGACCAAACCGTGGGAAGTCTCAACTCCATCCACAGTGGGAGCTGGGGAGCCAGCAAGCAGCCCCAGCACTGGCTGCCTGAGTGTCAGAAGCTCCTTTTAGCCTCAGAGGAGCCCAAGTTGGCAGCAGAGTTGGCTTGTCTGAGGCTGGCAGGTGTGGGGGCTCCCCCGGCCCCTATGAGCTGGGCTCCAGTATGGGGGCTGGGTATAGATGAAAACGAAGAAGACCCTTCCTCCATCCATCCCCGCCGCCTGCGAAGGCTCCCGATTCTGGTGGGGGAGGCTGCAGCACCACCGGGGGGCACTGTGTGCCCAGGGCTGAGGGGAGGCTTGCACATAGGGCAGAGAACTGGGTGATATATTCTGATGGGAGTGAGTGAGGGGTGTGTGTGGGGATGGGGTGGGGGTGGATAATCAGGGAGGGTTCTACTAAGGCATGACACATGAGTGGGGTGGCTCCAGGGGGCCAGGGGGCTTCCAAAGCCATTTTTGGGGTCTCAGATTTTGGGGAACCACGACTCCCTGAACCCTTCTGCTTCAACCACGTTTGATAGTAACTGCTCTGTGTATCATTTATGCACCCTTCATATCCCTCATCTAATTTCTACCAACTAGGCTGGAGTGGTGGGAAATAAGAGAAGGGTTATTATGATCCTCAGATGGGAAACCAAGGCTCAGAGAGGTGATGGGACTTATCCAAGGTCACACAGGGAGTGGGTAGCTGAGCTGGGAGTGGCCCCAGGTTCTGTCAGGCAAAGACAGCGCTTTTTCCAGGACATTCATCTCCCTGTCAGATTCCCTCCCATTCAAGGGAAACTGGGAATTCCTCCCTCCCCTCCCCTCCTCACTCTGCTCAGTTCCTTGGCACGGCTGGAACTTACAGCAGGAGGGTTTTCCAAGGAAGGGCTTTCCTGAGTTTGTGGCCCCGAGAGGAATGACGACTGGGGCTCTGAGGTCCACAGTCACCCCATCCCTGGAGCACCAGACCGCAGGAACTTGGGTGCCACTCTGTCATTCCTGAGGCCCCAAGTGGGCCCCCATAGGGAAGCAGGATTTGCCCTTTCTGTCAGTCTCTGCCTACCCCCTGCTGCCAGGCATGCTGAGGGGAACTCACTGTTCTGCCAGCTGTCATTTCCCCTCCACACCCTGGAGACGTCCAGCGAAGGCCCGGAGGAGGGCTGGGCAGAGGGGAAACAGCGATGGCTGCTGGGGACTCTGGCCTCTCTCACCAACCCTCTGTGTGGCTCTGGCCCAGTGAGTCCACCTCTCTGGGGCTCCCTCTGCCCCTCAAGAAGTGAAGAGGCCAGGCTGGCCTGCAGGGGCCAGGCTGCCTTCCCCTAACCCTGCCAGGTTCAAAGTTACCAAGTAGTGGCTGCCGAGGAGCCCCCACAGGTTGCCCCTCTGCAGAGCGCAGTGCCCGCCACCACAGGAAGGGTTTGGAGCCACTCACTTAATCACAAAAAGAAACTGTTATTAATGATAGTGAGACGCAGCGAATACGTGGGTCATGTCTAGTAAGCCATTTGTGTTCAGGAGGAGAATACCAATTTGATAAAAGCTGTGTGTGCTGAAAAAGCCCAGAAATTGCTGTTTAGCAGATTGGAACCTGATGGTTTCATTATTCCTGGGTTCCGCGCGTCCTCAGCTGATTCAGGAAGTATGGCCGGGTCAGGGAGGTGTCTGTGTCTGGTGAGGGGCTGGAGTGGGGGGCTCCTGGGGAGGGCCCCACTGGCTTCAACTGCTTGGTGGCTACTCACCTCTCCAGCTTGACTCAAGCCCAGCCCAGCTGCCAGGCTGACGCCTTCCGCCTGCCTGCCCTGGGGCTGGTCACAGGGAGAGCCCACGGTCAGATGGGCTGGCAAGGGCATCTGCCTTTCTTCCCTTCTCCCTCCTACCTACTCTCAACCCACTTTGCAGAGGGCTTTCTAAAGGCACGAGGAATGAATGGGGAGTGAATGAGGCGTTCCTCTCAAGGAGGCTAGGGTGGCGGTGGCCAGTGTCTGCACCCGGAGGTGTTCAGTGCATCGCAACTATTTTGATTCTTCCTTCTTAAAAAGGGTTAGCTCATTGCCACGAGGGCAGCAGGGATGGGCAGAAAGGAAGCCGACACTGATGAACCCCCTCTTGTGTGCTAGGTGCTGCCAAGCCCTTTGCCAGTGTTAACCCACAGAGGCTGGCATCATCCACGCAAGGTTAGTGTTGGGCAGAGGAGAAAACTGAGGTTCAGAGAGGGCCAATGACTTGCCCAAAGTCACTGAGGCGGAGAGCTGGAGAGCTGTGTCTAGAATGGAGTTGTGTGTCTGCAAGTTCTGGGCCTGTCTTCTCCAGGGCAGGCTTGAAGCAGGCTTGGCCGAGTCCGGTGACAAGACCTCTTCCTCTGCACAGCCCTGTCCCAAGTGTGCTTCCTTCCAGTGGCTCAGAAAGGTGACGGTATCTTCCTGAGGCCACATGTAAATTAAAAACATGTAGCTGGACTGGACTCCTAATCCAGTGCTCTTCCCAGATCTTGTCCAGGGCACGATCTAGAGGGTATGATCTTTGTGAGGGCTGCAGACCCCCTGCCTTGGAGTCACCTAGGAAGTTAGTTAAAATGCAGGTGCCAGGTCCCCCCTCTCAGACCTACTGAGTCAAAATGTTTGTTGGTGGGGCCCTGGAATCTGCATTCTAATAAGCTCCCCAGATGATCCTCATGCAGCATGGAGTTTGGAAGCCACTGCCTTAAGTATTCACCCATCCCGATGGAAGATGCAGGGATGGGAAATCATCTGGTGCTTGCAGCTGACTTGGTTTGGTTTTACAGGGGACTGGGAGGGCCAGGAGGAGCCCTGGTGGTGCAGGCTGCTAACCGAAAGGTTGGTGGTTTGAACGCAGCAGCTGCCCCTCTGGAGGAAGATGTGGCAGTCTGCTACCATAAAGATTACAGCCTTGGAAACGCTATGGGCAGTTAGTTCTACTCTGTCCTATAGGGTCGCTATGGGTGGGAATCGACTCGATGGCAGTGGGTTTGGTTTTCGGTTTGGGAGGTCCAGGCTGGGGCAGGCATGTGGACCCTTCAAGGAGCCCAGGGAAGCCTCGCACTGCAGCAAACATCCATCCTCCCACCCCCGGCCCCGTCATACACACGCGCGCGCGCGCACACACACACACACACACACACACACACACACACACCCCTAGGCCAGTGCCTTCAATTATTAATACACCCCAATGCAGACAAAGATCAGGCTTGGCCTGGCGCTTCGTCCACTGAGTGATTTGCTGTCCTGAGGTTCTCTGTTACCAGGAGGGAGCAGCGCCGGCTGGGGAGGGGCCGGGGGCCGCCGGGCCGTTTGGCAAACAGTCAGTGCACTTGAAGAATGACTCTGGCTTTCTCGTGTCCCTTACCGAACCGTAGGTATCTCACCATCAATAAGCTGGCTAGTTTGGTGGCTGGGAGATGGAGAAAATTGAGTCCTGTCTTCCGAAGGTTATGATGTTAAAAATGTGTTTGCCTTTGTCTCAGGCCTTGGTGATTATTCTATCAATTACGCGGTAAACACTCTGCCTTGGGCTGAGGGTTTCCCGGCCTCCTGCCGGGAATTGGCCCTCACAAGCGGTTTTCCCCAAGTCCTTCACACCAATTGCTTTTGACACCTTGCCCATCAGCGGCTCTCAAGGCCTTTTCCCCAAACAAGGGGAGCTTCAGGCAGCCGGCAGGACTAAAGGAATTTGGCTTATTGCCACAGTGACAGCGGAGGTGGTGGCAAAGTCACCTGTGGCAAACAAGTAGGCAGGGTCAGGAGGAGCCGGTGGCTGGTCCCTTCTGACCCACCTGCCACCCGGGCAGGAATGAATTACGAGGCTCAGGCTGAGCCAGGGAGGCCCCTCAGACCAGCTTCGTCAAGCCCCCCTCTTACAGATGGGAAGACTGAGGCCCATGGACAAGGGGGCATTTACTCAAAATTGCCCAGGAGGTTAGTGCTTGACTTTTTGGTATTTTGGACATGTTATCAGGAGGGACCTGTCCCTGGAGAAAGACACTATGCTTGGTAAAGAAGAGAGTCAGTGAAGGGAAGGAAGACCCTCAATGGATGGACTGACACAGTGGCTGCAACAATGGGCTCAAACATAGCAATGATTGTGAGGATGGCGCAGGACGGGGCGGTGTTGCGTTCTGTTGTAGGCAGGGTTGCTGTGAGTCGGAACTGACTTGACAGCACCTAACAACAGCAACCTCCAACTCTGTACAAATAAAGAGAAAATATATAGAAGCAAGTGTTTGAGTGTTGTGCCAGAGCCTTAAATGCTGTGTCTCGTTTTATCCTCACAAGAACCTTGAGAGGAGGGCACTGCCCCTGGCCCAAGGTACAGGTGAGGAAACTGAGGCTCGGTACAGTTAGCCGACTCACCCGAGGTCACACACCTAGCAAGTGGTGGAGCCGGGATTTGACCTCCCGGGCCCATGCTCATAATGCTGTTGAGTCCCAGAGGGAGGAGGGAGAGGCTGAGGTCACACAGGGAGGAAGGACAGAGCTGGGCCTCAAGCCCACATCTGGAGACGTGGCCCTGTGGTGAAAGGAGCGTGGTGACCCCCACATTTCATGCCTGGGTGGTGTGCAGCAGCAGAAGCGGCAACTTCCGTGGCCAGAATCCTGCCTCTAGGACCTTTCAACCCCCTAGAGGAAGTTGAGCCGTGAGAGGAGGGCCATGGTGCGAATGGTGACAAGGTGCCCACACCAGGGACAGGTGTCAGAACCAGGAGAGGCAAGGGGATGTGCAGCAAGTCCACCTCAAGGGACGTGGCCATTGCCTTGGACTTGGGGGACCAAACCAGCTGTTGATTACTCGTGGGAAGAGTTTCTCAGCCCTGAAGGGAGTTTGGGGCCAGCTGGGCACACAGGAGCCTGCATTCTGGCACTGTCACCACCCCCACTGTAATGACCAGGGGCTCCAGGGCAGGGGTGTCAGAGTCCCTTGTGTGCTGGCACCCACCACAGTGCCCACCCTGGGGAGGTGGCAGGGAATGAATGAATGGATGGCAAGGAGGACAAGGCAGAAGTCTGAGGTCCAAATTCTTAAAACTCTGGCTAATTTCAAGTTGAATGGATTTTTTTTTTATTGTAGCAAAATATATATAACAAAACATTTGCCATTTTAACCATTGAATGTCTTTTTAAACATTCATATAATTTTTATTTCATAAGGAATCCTTGTTGGTGGTAGAAAAATTGCAGAATGGGAGCCCCCTTCTCACCATTACCATCCACAGCCAAAGGCATCCTGGGATGGCTAAGGCTGATGTCACCTTGCAGCAAGTGGACCCAGGCCCAACCCCTGGGGTGTGTATGAGACGCTGTAGCTGTGAGGGTAATGGGGTCCAAGGGGTTGTGTCCCCCTCCCTTCCCCTGCCCTGAGACACCTGTCATCTTCCAAAGAGACTTTTCCATCCAAAAAAAGGGCAGTGGGCTAATGGGGGAAGAAATCCACCCCTCCCCCAGCTGGTGACCCTGTGACCCAGCGCCCACCCAGCTGGTTGCCTCTGGTACCCACTGCTATGGAGGAGGTGGGGAAGGGGAGGCCAAGGGGGCCACTGGTCCTCCAGGCCCCCTTGCCCACAGTCCTGCCCCCTCCCTCACCCCTCCTCCCCTTCCTTGAAGCCATCAGAGGGACACAGCTCTGGGACTCAGCTCTCCCCTCCCAAGTTTTAAACCCTTCTTCAGGACCCCAGGGCCCTCAGCAAGATTGGGTTCTACCCAGGAGATGTTTATAGGCAGAACCCAGACAAACCTCTTACATTTTAATAGTTATGCATTTATTTTAATGTGGATTGGAAAAATATAATCAGCACATCAAAACTGTGAATTCACAGATACGATTGCTTAAGATGAGGCTAACGGGGGTCTTAAAAAAAAGTGAGTTAGTTTATAGACAAACATTAAGGACATAACAGTATGGGTGGTACCCAGGCACGTATGTAGGCATCTGCCGCATGAGAATGATTGGACTTGGGGGCACGCTGCCCACAGGGTGAAGTCCCGACTCCTACAGCCGCCCCCTCCCACTCACACTCCAGCCACTGGCATAAGAGTTGTGCTGCAGGGAAGCTTAGTCATTCATTCATTCATTCATTCAACGAATATCAAGAGAGCACCTACTGTGTGCCAGGCTGGTTTTGCCACTGGGGACATATCAGGAAAGAAACAGATAAGATTCTTGTTCTCTTGGAGTTCTCAGTCTAGGGGAAGACAGACAACCAGACCCATAATGAGTATAAAAGTGGAAGTTGTGATAGGAGTTAAGCCGGGATGATGTGCAGCTCAGAGAAGGGCATTCACCCTTGGGGCAGTGAAGGTACCTGGTAGTGAGCTCCCTATCACAGAAGGTGTGCAAGCTGGACCTGGCAGGTTATTAGCTGAGGATGTTACAGAGGGACTCCTGCCTTATTTCCCAAAGGAGTAAAGCCTGGGTGAAGCAGGCAGAGAAGCCAGAACACAGTGGGCAATTAGGAAAGAACTGTCACACAACACTTTATGATGTGCTGGGACAAGGGCCCAGGTGGGCTGAGCCCCCAGTTCTGAGGATGCCTGCCTCACACAGGAGATGTGATGGGGTGGGGGCCTTTAGTGGCTCCTTTGTGAGGGTGAGGGCAAGGGCCAGGGCTAGTGTGTGGTCCCTGGGTTTTTGTGCACCCTCCCTCTGCCTCTGCCTTGCTGGGTGACTTGGCAGGTCCCTACCCCTCTCTGGGCCTCAGTTTCCCCATCTGAACCATGACGGGTTAGCCTTGAGAATTTTTCCGTCTGTCTCCTCCCAAGCCCTATCCTTTGTCCTACAGTCGGCAGTGAGGATGGAGCTGGTGGAACGCGAACTCCATCCAGCACTTGGTACTTAACTCCCAGTGGCCTGCAGGGGTCTGTGGCCCAAAGCCCTAGCCAACATTCCTTGACCATGTTCTCTGTACCCATCACTTCCCTGCTTCTTTGCATTCCATCTTCACACACCCCATGCAGAGGGCACTATTGCCACTCGCATTTTACAGACGAGGACACTGAGGCTTAGGGAGGTGATGTTGGATGGCAAAGCCAGGCTTGAGCCCAGCTTCAGGGCTACAGAGATGCAGATCTTAGCCTGCTGGTCTGTCCGGCTTCTGGCTGACAAAGCAGGTGGTATGTGGAAAGGTGCCTCGTTCCAGGGAGCGGCACCCTGGCTTCATCAGAGTTCTCACGGGGTTATGATGGCAGAATGCGTGAGAACGCCTGGGTCTGGCCGAAAGACCACTGGTCTGAGAGCCGAGGCTCCTGGATCTAAGGGCACAGTCAGAGGGAGCAGTGGGAGCGTGTGTGTGTGTGACCCCGCATGTACCTGTCTGGGTTTTCTAGCGGGGGGAGGAGTGTTTTGGTCTAAGAGTGTATCTGGAGTGTGTTTGGGTGGGCAATTGTATGGTTTGAGGGGCTGCAGCCAGGTGGGAGGGAGCCTGGGGGGTCCTTTAACTTCCTGCCTACGGAGCCAGGCTGGTGCGCTCTGCCCTGTAGCCCTTCGTTCAACATGAACCTCCCCAGCCCCCTCCAAGCTGGTGCCTTAGTGGTGAGACAGAGAGGCTGCGGGAGCAGCTGGGAGGTTAGAGCTGGAGCCGGAGCCGGGAGGGGCCTTGCTCTGAGCTATCAATTAGGGGCCGCAGTGCCCATCCGTGTTCAGTGCTTTGCCTGCCCCCCTCTCTCTGGAGCTTTCTCTCCCTGGATCTGTTTCTCTTGTCTGTCACTCTGCCTCATCTCTGGGTCTGTCTCTCAAGATCTCCCTGTCTCTTTTTCTTTGACTATCTGTCTATGTCTTTCAATCTCTCTCTGTCTCTCTTTGTCTCTTTCTCTGTGTCTGCTGTATCCATGTCTCTCTCTTCTCATCTCCCCCACCTTCCTCCTCCCTTTCTCTCTAGAGCATGCACACACACACACACTCCTCTCAGATGGCATCTCTTAAGATCACGCATATACATATTCTGTATATCATAGTGACACCCACACAGAGCAGGCACTCAATAAATGTCAGTTGAATGAATAAAGTGAATGAATGAATGAATGGCCCAATGGTAAATCTGGAAGGGACAATGAAGCTTGTCTAGACAAAAAAAAAAAAAATCAAACCAGTTGCTGTCGAGTTGACCCTGACTCATGGCGATCTCATGCACGTCAGAGTAGAACTGTGTTTCACTGGATTTTCAATGGCTGATTTTTTAGACATGGATTGCCAGGCCTTTCTTCCAGGGTGCCTCTGAGTGGAATCGAACTGCCAACCTTTCGGTTAGCAGCAGAGCGTGTTAACCGTTGCACACCCCAGGGATTCCTTGCCTAAACTACTGGTTTCTAAGTTTTTAGGGGGTCATAATGCTCTTTGAGGATCTGATGAAAACGGTGGATCATTTCCTCCTAAAAAGGCCACATCATTTTGCCCACAGTTTCAGAGGTTCACCGAGGCTCCCAAGCCCATCTCTGGTCCCCAGGGGGCCCAGCCTTCACTTCGCCAGTGAGGGGAAACTGAGGTCCAGAGAGGAGCCAGGGCTGGCCACAGGACACAGGGCAGGTCTGGGGCCGAGCAGGGCTCATAGGGCTGGGCTCCCAGAGTCCTTCCCCTCCCCCACCAGCCCTCTTACACGACCTGGCCAGCCTCTGGAACAAATCTTTGTTCGCTTTTCCCATCAAGTCCTTGTGAGCATCTGGGGGGTGGGGGAGGTGAAGGAGGACAGTAAAACTGAGACAAGAGCCGCAGAGACAGGCGAACGTCCAGAGGGAGGTCTCTGGAGGGTCCCAGCGAGGTGGTCACTGTGTCTGGTGAAGTCAGGGAAGACCTCCAGGGAGAAGCAGGAGCCATCAGAGCTGAGAGGGGGACTCCAGAGGCCAGTACCAGAGTCTTGCCTGGCTGCCTGGCCCTGGCAGGGGGCTTCATTTGGGAGTCGAGTGTGTGTTATCTGGAAAAGCAGGTTGCAGCTGGAGCCTCCAAAGATGGGCTGCGGAGTTTGGTCTCAATCCCCGGGCAGTGGGCAGCCTGGAAGGTTTCTGAGAGAGGAAGGCATGTGGTCAGGCTGGTGTTTGGGTGGTATGGCCGTGGGAAGGAGAGAGAGGGGAGGCTGGAGGGGCTGCTAACGGAATAGGAGAAGCTGGTTTGCAAGGAAGGTGCTGAGTTTGGTTTGAGCCTCCCTGAATTTGTAACTCATGGGATGCTGGGGCTGGCCATGGTGTCCAGGGGATGGTGGAAAGGTGGGCTCAGAAAGAGATGGGAATCGGGCATGTGTGCATGTGTGTGCGTGTGTGTGTATGCAAAGTACGCGTGCACGTGTGTGAATGTGTATGCACATCGAGTAATATCCTATGTCCTAGCCCCAGGCGACAAAGCCCTGCCTGCTCTGCCCCCACTGACCTGTCTGGCCTCATCTCTTACCTCGCTCCTCCTTTCTAGCTCCCCTGACCTCCCTTCTAGTCCTTGAACACACCAAGCTGCTACCTTCATCCGGACCTTTCCCAAGCGATTCCTTCCACCTGGACCTCCTGGCACGCAGTCTTCCTACCTCTCCTGCCCCCTGGCGCTCTCCTTCATGCTCACGTCCCTCCCCGGAGAGGCCCATGTTCTCCTGGCAGAGCTTTGTGACAGCCACCCCAGAGGCACCCTGGGCCCCCATCAGTATGCGCATCTTGCAGAGGAGGAAACTGAGGCTTACTTGGAGTGGCATTGCGGGCCTAGGGCCCCACAGCTGGCTCAAAGCAAGGGAGCAGAACCCAAACTTTGTTTTCCTCCAGCCCCAGCATTTTGAGGGTGTCCCCTGGGGTCTGGGGTCCTGGCTGAATCCCCATTTCCCAGAACCCTCAGGCCTGGTTCTCGGCTGAGATGGGAGAAGGCGGAGAGCAGATGGCAGGGTGTCTGTTTTGCTTTGTAAGGTTTTAAAAAAATCATTTCGGGCCTTGGAGGCGGCAGCAATTACAGCCAGCTGGCTGGGGAGCTGTTTGCCGCCTGTCACCGGCCCCAGGAAAGGGTCCCTAATGGAGGCCGGGCGGCCAGAGCGTGCGGTAGTGGAAATAGCGCTCCAAACAAAGCCGCACTAATGGTGTCCCGGCAGAGGGGGAGGGTCTGGCTGCCGGGAAGGCCTGGGGCGGGGTCCAGGAAGGGGACTGAGATTCACCGGTTGGCTTCCTTATGCCCCCCAGAGAACTCAACAGGTGTCTGAACTCCAGCTGGGCCCTGGGAGCCCTGAATCCCCATCTTATCTCTGCTGCTCTGGCTCTGTGGCTTTGGGCGGGTGAAATCCTGTCCCGGGCAGTGGGAACAGCATGGGCAAAGGCCCTGGCGTGTGGCAGAACCTCTTCAGTTTAGAGATTCTCTGGTTCTAGAATGGTGCTCGCGTTTTAAAGGTCCAGGGCAGGCCAGTCTTCTCAGCAGGGAAAAGGGGCGGGTCGCAGTCTTGGAGAGGGGCTGGAGCAAGACCACCCAGTGGGAGGCGGCATGAATCACAGCTTCATCATCATTATCATAATAATGACCCATGGAGCCCACTATGTTCCAGACATATAACCCCACTGAATCCTCACAATACCCATTTTACAGATGAGGAAACTGAGGCTCAGAGATTTGCCCAAGGTCCCACCATGAGTAAGTACAGTTGGGGATTCAAATCCAGGTCAGGCTGACCCCAGAACCCATATATTTACTGCTACAGTCTTGGACTTCCCTAACACAACTGGGTGGGGTGGCAGGGGCTGGAGTTGGGGAGGGCACTAGGTCCCATGAAGGGGGCCAGGTTTGGCTCAGGCCAGGTCCTGGGAAGAGTGGGGCTGAGGCCACCCTGCCCTCGGCCCCTGCCCAATGGGAACCCTCAGAAGCTCTGCCCCTGAGCATCCTGGTGTCTGCCTCAGTGTCTCCCCTCCCGCTGGTCTTTCCGGTCCCCTCATCTCTGCCTCTCCCCTCTACTCTGTTCCCCTCCAAGTCCCAGCACCCCCGCCACCTCCCCCACCCCCCCCACCTCCCCCACCACCAGCCAGCTCTGTCCCTGCCCCTCCCCTTTGCCTCTCTCCTCCTTCACGATTCTGGGACTGCTCCTTTCCAGGGCTCTGGGGCAACCACTGATCTCTGTGGCTGATGCAGCCTGCCTTTGCTTCTTTCATCCACCCCCTCGTGAGTGGAAGCAGGGAGAGGCATGTGCTTGGGCTTTGGAGTCAGACAAGTCCGGGTTCAAATCCTGGCCTCCACTCAACTACTTTGTAGCCATCGGTGCAGTGGGCCCCGCACGTTGGCTTCGCAGGCTGTGCGGCTGAGGATGAAAAGAAATCACATGGCACAGACACCAGCATGCCTGCTCTGCCGTCTCCCCATGCCTGTCTCCCTGGCCCTGGTCCCTGCCCGCCCCTGGCTCCGCCCCTGGCTCCTGCACATTCCACACTTGCCTATCTCTCTCCTCTACCCTCTCACTCCCTGAAGCCCAGATGAGTGGGAAGAGGGGGTGGGAATTTCACTGGGGAAACCTGCTCAACTCCCACAATCCTGCAAGTGCCAGAGTATTTTCACTCTCCTTAAATCTCCCCCGATTTGTAATTCCACTGCTGTCTCCTTCGATATGTGCCGCTGGCCTTAGGAAGCACCCTGCCCCCAGCTGCAGGCAACAGTACCGCCCATCCACCTGCGTCAGGGCTGCCTGGCAGGGCACCTGGGCAAATCGCCCACCCTCTCTGAGCCTCAGTTTCCTCGTCTGTAAGAAGAAGAAAATGATAGTGGCCACATCCCAGGTTGTTTTGGGGATTAGATGAGAGATTCTAATGACGAAACATCTCTACAGCACATGGTCTGGGCCAAGCAGTCCGCTTATACATGTTAACCCATTTAATCCTTACAGTAACCCTGTGGGGGGTAGTTGCTATTATTATCCCCATTTTACAGATGAGAAAACCCAGGCACAGAGTCACCAGGCACTTAGCACATAGTAAGTACTCAAAAAGGTCAGCTATTTAACTTTTACTGGGCGTGGGAGTGCCCCCGCAAGTCAGGGCCGGCAGAGGACCCCCTCCTGGCTGAATGTGCTTGTGTGTGTCTAAAACTCAGGTAGTGAGTGAGTCCCACCAGGTAACGGCAGGTGTTGAGGCCCTGCTGTGTCTTGCACACTGATACAGGCTCTTCATATGTATTCGTTCATTTAATGCTCAAAATAAGCCTTTAAACAATGACATACATGGGAACTGAAGCTCAGAGAAGTGAAGTTACTTATACAAAGCCACACAGCAAGTCAGGACGAGCTTCAACTTACATCCATTGCCCATTGCCACTGAGTTGCTTTTGACTATAGCGACCCTATAGGACAGAGTAGAACTGCCCCACAGCGCTTCCAAGGCTGTAATCTTTATGGAAGCAGACTGCCACATCTTTCTCCTGCAGAGCAGCTACTGGGTTCAATTAGCAGCCAGGAGATTAACCACTGTGCCACCAGGACTTACATTCGAACTTGTAAATCTTGGACCTGTGGTCTTAGGTGCCTCGCCTCCTCCCTCTGCTCCCCAGCCCCTCTCCTCCCTCCTGGCCTCCTTCTCCCTTTAGCTAAGGGATCAGCACTGGCTGCATGCAGAACCCAGGTTAGAGGAGGAGGCTGCAGAGATGAGTGCAGCCTGGGATGGGAGCAGACGGGAGGCGCTTGACCGGGGTGTCCCCTCCACGAAGGAAAGTAAACAACTCCCCACCAGGGGCACCATTTCTTTGACGTCTCCTATTTATTCAAAATTCATGAATTCCATATTCTACTCCATAATATATTCATGTTTGTTTTAATACAAAAATAACATTCTCCCCCCATTTTTTTGTTTTTGGGGTGAGACTGCTGCCTCAGGAAGCTGTTTCCCTGGTTTGAGCAGCACAGACCAGAAGGGAGTCCTCCGTTCGTGTTTTTGTTCATTCATTCTACAGGCGGGCAGTTGAGCCTCCTCGGTCCTTCAGTGGAGTCTCCCATGGAGTCCCTAGGTGATGCAAATGGTTAACACACTCAGCTGCTAACCCAAAGGTTGGAGGTTCGAGTCAACCAAGAGTTGCCTCGGAAGAAAGGCCTGGCGATCCGTTTCCAGAAAATCAGCCACTGAAAACCCTCTGGAGCACAGTTCTGCTCTGACACTCATGAGGTCACCAAGAGTTGGAACTGACTCCATAGCTCCCCCATGAGCAAGGCACAGGGGGCCTTAAGGAGAATCAGACAGGATGCTGCCCCGTGAGCTGGACTGGAAAATTAGTAGGCTTCCGATAGGTGAGTGCCGGGGAAGGCTTCCAAGTAGAAAGTCCAGCAAGAGCAAGTCTTGGAGGTGGGGACTAGAAGAATGAATTGCAGGATTGAGTTAACGGTCATAGGAAGCCAGCCGATGTGGTCTGGTAACGGTGGTGGGAGTAGCTGCCCCCTGGTGCCCATACTTCAGGAGGACCTGCACCCCCAGCGCCTTCTGATCAAGAGGAAAGTCTCAGCTTGGTGCTGCTCTGAATTTCACACCCAGCCCTCTCCAGTCTCCCTGGCTGAGGAGACAAAAATGGAGATTGAGGCTCAGAGCCCTCAGCAGGCAACCTTTCCTGGTTAGAATTTACAAACACTGTTTGGTTTTCAGCGTGTTTATTTTTACAGTTACCCTCTATTTATGGCAAGTGATGCTGGTGTTCCGTTTATGACTGTCATAAAAGTCTCCTTTTTTAAGCTGAATTTATTTAAGTAAAAAGGGAAAGATGCTTTGAAAATAAATACTAAGTAAACAATAGTGCAGGTGGTATGGGGATTCTGCAGAAATGGTGAAGGTGGTCCCCAAAAGGGTGAATTTGGGAAACCGTCTTTCTGGGATGCCCTATCCTGCTCTGAGTTCCCCTGACTGTGCAAACTCCCACTCAGCCTTCAAGTCCAAGCTTGTCCCCTCCTCCTAGGAGCCCTCCCTGACTCTCTAGGTAGACGTGGGCCTTTCTTTCCGCAGAGTGTCCCAGCACTCACACCTCTGTCCAGAGCCTCTGCATACAGCTGTGCACTGCACAGCTCTGAGGGGCACCACGATCGCGTGAATAGTGCTCAGCCGGAACAACTGTCCATGGCCGTCCAGGCTCGGGTCTAGGCGTCTGTGCAGCAGGCACTGGTCTGTGTGTCTGTCCCTCCTCTGGTCTTAAGGGCCAGGAGCTGGTCCGAGGCATCTTGGGAACCCCAGCACAGGGCCTGGCCCAGGGTAGGGGCTTCTTCAAGGTTGATCTCATTCATTCCTTCTGGCAGTGAGGACGTGAGTGAGCTTCTACTGCAGGCCCAGGCTTCGATCCTCCCAGTAAGCCATGCTGCAATTCCTCAAGCTTTTTTACAAAATGCCTTCCTTCCTGAGAGGAGGAAAGCTTGTCCACTTTTGCCTGCTCATTCCAAGTTGTAACAGTCCTGATGGACTCACACCTCAGCTCTCGCCTGCCCAGCTCCCTCCATGAAGCTGGCCCTCTCAGCCCCGTGGGCCTTTTCCATTCCCTTTTTCTGAATTTTCCCCTTATGGAGGTTTTACATCCCCTGATTTCAGAAGCCAGGTGAGTTACAGGCAGGTGAGCTGGGGCCT
The DNA here is from genome assembly GCF_000243295.1 of Trichechus manatus latirostris. NCBI lineage: Eukaryota > Metazoa > Chordata > Mammalia > Sirenia > Trichechidae > Trichechus > Trichechus manatus. The sequence goes on along the minus strand of NW_004443944.1, from coordinate 26,301,813 downwards.
CATTAAACACTCCTCTTTAGCCCCTTCCCCGGCTGAGCTGGGCAGAGTGGACTCTCTGGAAACAGCCCCCCTAGAATCACACTTTTTAGTGCTGAAAGGGGAGGAACCCTTAGAGAGGCCCCAGGCTTTGGTTGGGAAATTTTGCAGTCAGTCCTGGCATTGAATTCTGACTTCACCCCTTCCACTGTGTGACCTCAGGCACCCACTTCTCCAAGCCTGGTACCCTGTCTGTGAGATGGGGGTGAGAATAGCAACCTCCTCATCGAGTCTTTGGGAGGATGAGGTGAGGTCCTGTGTGCAGCGCCTTCCTTTGACCCTGAGGCAGGGGACTGGCCCTGATGGCCCCCAGGTTCTCTGAGCTTTGGTGTCTTAAATGTGGATGGATGTGGAGGGGTGCTGCAAGGCCCTGGACACCCCTTACACCCTGTCTTCATCACTGCAGCAATGGCGGCAGCAAAGAACAGGGGAAGAGCTTGGACCATGGAGTCCCAAGGCCTGGGTTCGAATCCCTGCTCCTGCCCTGACTTGATGTGTGGCCTTGTGCTACGCATCTCTGAGCCTTGGTTTCCCTGTTTGTAACAAAGAGACAATGTTTGGAGCCCCGCAGAGTTGCTATGAGGATTTTGTGGGAGCAGGCACATCAAGTTCCTGGCATGTTGTGAGCCTCCAATTAGAAAGATGACCCCGCAGGCTGCTGGGGTTGGTCCATGGTCACTGGGGGAGAGGGGACTGCTGGTGAAGGAGTCCCCCTGGGCCGTCCCCTGCACCTTCGCCTTTACTCACCTCCTGTTTCACTCTTGGTTGCATTTCACAGGATGGCTTTATGGGCCATCTCGGGGGAGCCTCCAGCCTGCCTGTCAGTCTGGCTGGCTGTTATCCCAGCGGGTCCACATGGGCAGGCTGGGCTCGGGTGGTCGGTGGGTGTGGGGGACAGAAGGAGGCAGTGGGGAGGGGGCTGGCCTGCTGACACCTGACCCAGGACCTCCCTGGTTGCCTGTGTCCATATTGTCCGTGTGTGTGTCCCCATCCCTGCTGTCATGGGCGCAGTCCTCCCAGAAACTCCAATCTAGCACACAGTAGGTGGACAAGAAATGTTGAGTGAATGAATGAGTGGTTGAATGAATGAATGATCGCTCTGCCTCTTGTTTTTCCCTTATAGTTTCTAACTTAAGTCCTCTGGGTTTTGTCTGACCTTCCTTTCTCACTTCATTCTTTCAGCAAATGCCTAAGAGTACCTCCTGTGTGCTGCTCCATGCTGGGTAATGCAGGGACCCTGCCCTGGGGGAGCTCCCAAGCTGGGGGGAAATAGACACCCCAGTGTGTGTCATCTAACACACTCCTGTGGGACAGTGAGAGAAAGACTCAGAGACCATTGGGAGTACCAAGGAGGGCTTCCAACCTAGGGAGGGTGCTTCTAGGCAGAGGGCCCCCTGTGAGCTGGGATTCTAGGAACCAGCAGGCTGTGCCCCAGGGGGACACATGTAAATGGCCAGGAGGGGGAGGGCCAGAGCCTGCAGGCTTTGGATGCCCAGCCTGGGAGCCTGAACTTGACTCTGAGGCCTGGCAGTTTCCCAGCTGAGTATCCTAAGCATGGGAGTCTCCTGGAGCCCCCAGGCACTCGGCGCCACAATCCGCCTCCCTCCCTGCCTATCCATAGCTCTGGCTCTGCCTTGGTGTTCCTGACTAGGAGCTGCCCCTGCCACCAGTCAGTCCCCAAGGGAAGCCTTGATCTCCACCTGGGAGATGGGGGCCAGCTGGGGACCAGTCCCTGCTGGCTTCCTGGAGGAGGCAGCCTCAAACCAGAGATTTGAAGTTTGGAAGGAAGGGAGGGCTGTGCCAAGGGAGAAAAGGAGATTTGAGGCTGGACCAAAGGATCCAGGATGGAGAATTTGAGCTTGGAGCTAGAGGGAGCTGGGTGCTGGGCTGGGGCTGCCTTTGGTGGACTAGCCTGTAGGCCTGCTGGGCCTCACTGGCTGTGGGGCAGAGCGGGCCAGGTGGGACAGACCTGTTGAGTACAGGACTGATGGATGAGAGGTGACAGGGCCCAGGCGTGAGTGAAATACAAATGCTGTACCCACCCAGCAATCTACAAAGAAGAATCTCTAAAAATCTTTCTGAGATGACAAAATTTTTTACCTAGACAGTGAGAAAAGAGGGTGGCATTTATTGAGCATCTGCTACGTGCCGGGCATGAGACATGTGTTACCTTGTTTAATCCTCTCATTCTTCCACTTTCTCAGATAAAGAAACTAAGGCTCAGAGAGGTAAGGGGCTTGCTCAGGTCACACAGCTAGAGAGTAGGGGGAAACAGGATTTGAACTCAAGCCTGAAGGCAAAACCCTAACTGTCTGTGCTGAGCCAGGCTCAGGAAGGTTAGGAAGTCAGGCCTCTGGTTTTGAAGGGCGGGCAAGGTCTTCCAGGCCAACCCTTGCCTTTCCCAGAAGCCAAACCCAGGGACTTGGGCCAGGGCCACAGAGCTGTTTCCTGCGAGGATGCACTGATAACCAGGCTTGGGGTTAATTAATACATTGCTCCCCCAATTAAAACCAGAAAGGAAGAAGATGTAGCATTCAATCAAGCCCCTTTCTCCTTCTCCTGCAGAATCCTAATTTGTGGACACCGGTTTTAATTGTCTTCCCAGCGATCCCAGCCCTGCTCAGGCCCTGGGGCTGGAGAGCACAGCTGCATCTTTCTCAAAAATCTATAATTATACTAGCCTCTCTGGGGACTGGCTGTGAGGAGTTACCTGTGTGGGAGGGACGGCTCAGGGGCGGGAGGAAGTCAAAGAGGAAAGATGAATTTTATGTCCCAAGCTCAGCAGTGATGCTAACGTGGAGATTAGGGGTCTGGTTGGCTGGGGGTGGGGGACCAGGAAGAAGGGCTGCAGGAGAACAGTCTACAAGTTGTGGACTCCCACTCTAGAGTCCTTTAGAACTGGCTTCAATTTTAACTTACTTGCTGTGTGGTCTTGGACAAGTCATTAACCTCTCCGAGCCTCAGCTTCCCCATCTGAGAAATGGGATAATAATGATCACACCTACCCCATAGCATTGTAGTGGGAGCATAAGAAAATGTATGTAAGGTGCTTGGCACAGTGCCTGGCACATATCAAGCACTCTATTTTTCTTAGAGATTATTATCACTATATTTGTATCATCATCATTAAAATACGTGTGGATCACCTTCCTGTTTCTGGTGCTGTTACAGTGTCCTCACTCACGGTTAGGAGAGGGAGGAAGAACTTCTTGCCAATTAAAGCTGCCCATCTTTAGTGGAGTGGGAAGAACTGAGCTCTCCGTCTCTGGAGGTGTGCAAGTGGGATGCAGATGTGTGGAGCCTGCCGGCTGATAGACCAGATCCCGAGGAGGGCTGATGGATCCCTGGGTCTTAGTCACCACTGCTGTCAGACCTGGGCTCAAGAGCTAGTCTGTGTAAATCTTAGGCAAATCACGTTGCCTTTCTGAGTCTCATTTCTGTCATTTGTCAAATGGGTTAGAGCGTATTAGAGACAATGTCTGCAGAGTGCCAGGCATGAACATTCTGCAGAGTGCCAGGCATGAACAGATGCTCAATAAAAGGAGTAGATTTTTTTTTAACAAGGCTCTCCAGATTCCTCTCCTCCTGCCTTTGCTGATACCCTTCCTGCTACCTGACATGCCTTCCCTCCTTGCTTCTGCCTGTCAGTGTCCATCCATCCTTCAAGGCCTGGCTTACATGGCACCTCCTCTCCGAAGCTTTCCAAGATTGCCTTCCTCCAACAGTGGAAGGGACCCCTCTCCTTCCCAGACCCCAGGGCACTGCCGTTATGACATTAGTGACTTTCTCCTTCAGATTGTCTGAGTTGGTGGGGCTCTCAAGGACCTTCAGGACTAACCCTCATTATACAGAAGAGCAAACTGAGGCTCAGAGAGGGGGGAGAGATTCTCCCAAGGTCACATAGCAAGTCAGGTGGCAGAAAGAGTCTCAGTCCTCCATCCCTGGCTTCCAGTCCAGTGCCTCTGGGTACTTGCCTGCATACTGCAGCTTCTCCCTCTGGGGGCTCCTTGGGGCAGGGCCCAGGGCAGGTCTTCAGATCTCTGAATGTGAACTACAAGGAGACTGAGATCCACCATCAAATGTCCAGAGCCTCAGATTACCCTCTTGTCCTGTGGACACACTGCCCTGTTCACCGCCCAGGTTGGAGCCAATGGGATTCTGAGGGGCCTCACTCAGACTACTCCTGGCAGGGCCTGAGGGGATCAGAGAGACTCTGGGGCTGAGGGAGAGCTGGTGGTCACACCTGCAGCTAACTTCCCTGGCTCCCAGAAGGCCTGGGAAGCCAGATTCTCTCTCCATCTCTCCAGGGTAGAAGGATGAGCAGGTTACACTGCAGGACTGCCTGCCCCAAGCTGGGCTGAGGAAGGAGGAACACCTCCTCTGGGAAGCCTCCCCTGATTGCCTCAGGCTGGGTGAAATGCCTCCTCTGTGCCTGTGCAGGAAACCCTGGTGGCATAGTGGTTAAGAGTTCGGCTGCTAACCAAAACCTTGGCAATTTGAATCCACCAGGTGCTCCTTGGAAACACTTTGGGGCAATTCTGCTGTGTCCTGCAGGGCGCTATGAGTCAGAATTGACTCAATGGCAATGTTTTTTCTTTTTTTTTTAATGGGTGCCTGCTCAGCCCTTTGCGCTCAGAATAAAACCACTCTCCCTACCCTGCCCTGAAAGGATTGGCCATTTTAGACAGCCCTACCTCTCAGATGGGCTGTGTGTAAACGCACCTCACACCTCACCCTGCACGTATTCGAAAATGAAATTGACATTCATTCTGATTAAACAGGTTTGTTTACCCACAGCAGCCAGTCCCTTCCAACCCTCCGAGAACACAGGAAGCCTCCATGAAACGTTTTATAAACCTTTGACCTCAGGGATCAGGGATGTTTCAGACTTCCTCTTAGCCCAGAAAGCCCTTGCTTGAGTAAAGCTCCACATGGAAACCTGGTGTGTAAGGCAGAAAACGCAGAAGCTTTGGGACAGAGGGGCTTGATCGTCCCAAAGCCCTCATTATCATGGGGGGCGGGGGCGGGTCCCAGAGCACGGGCTCAATCCAGGACCCCCACTCCCAGCCCAGTGCTCCCTCTTCCTCCTGCCCAGGTCTGAGTGGGGACAAGAGGGACCACTGGGGCTCAGAGTGGAGTATCTCTGCCCTCCTGGGCCAGGTGAGGGTGCCTGGACCAGCTGCAGCAGGAAGGCAGGGCACTGGGGAGGGGGACGGGGCTGAGAGCCGAGAAACGTTCCCTGAGCTCCCTGAGCAACCAGCACGTTGCAGGAGTCTTTCCAGGGCGAGATAATCTCTCCTGAGAAGAGGAAGGAATTCTAATTACATCTCAGGACAATATTTGTTTGGAGAGATGAGAGACAGAACATACAGTGGGGAGGGGCGTTGGGGCCGTATTAGATGGGGATTTATTTTTTCATTTACCTGGGGGCATGGTGGGAGGCGGCTGAAAAAGGGGAACCACTTGTGGGGCCCCCGTTCTTGGCCTGCCCTGGGATTTAGTGGCGGGGGGAGGAGCGGCTGGGCCCTGTGGGGTACAGGAAGCCGGTGTGGCTCCCCCCACACCCTGCCCACCTCCAAGAGGATGGCGAATGCTCCATCCATTCAACGCACAGGGAGTACCTACTGTGTGCCAGGAGCTCCATGATTACCACCCCACCCCACCTCCAAGGAGCAGAGACAGTGAACACAATGAACAAATGGCGGCAGAATGATTGGGGGGGGTGCGGGCGTAGGAGGAGGGAGACCTACTCAGGGTAGTCAAAGGGCGCCTTTCCGCTAGGAGATGTTGGAGCTGAGCTTTGAGGTCCCTGAGTGGCAGAAGCGGTTTACACTTGACACCTAACCTAAAGATTGGTGGTTCGAACCCGCCCAGCAGCACCATGGAAGAAAGGCCTGGCGATCTACTCCCGCAAAGATTACAGCCAAGAAATTCCTATGGAGCAGTTCTACTCTGTAACATCATGAGTTGGAATCAGCTTGACAGCAACAGGTTTTGAGTGACTTGAAGGAGCCAGACAGACAGAGAGGGGCCATGGGAAAGACATTCCAGGCAGAGGGAACAGCCAGGGCAAAAGTGAGGTGGGAAAGTGAGTTCCCAGAACCTCAAGGAAGTCAGGGTAGATGGATGAGGCCTGGCCACACAACCTGGAGGGCTGAGAGGGGTGTCTGGATTTTATCCTAGGTGCAGTGGGGAGGGGAGATGTTTGAGCAAGGGTGTGTCGGGGTCTGATTTGCTTTTACAAAGATCTCATTGGCCACAATGCACTGGGGTTGGGGTACTCAAGGAAGGAGACTGGGTAGGGGTGACAGGAAAAACTGGTGAAAAGCCAGCCTCCTCCCTGGTGTCCTGGCCTCCTCACTCTGGGCTTCTAATCCAGCCCTCCCCTGGCCCGTCACTCCCCTGCCGGAGTTTCCCTTGGCACCCAGGGCTCCAGGATAGAAGCCCAGCTCTTTGGTATAGCATCCAGGGCCCTAACCTCCTACTCCATCCCCCTCTTGTCAGCTGCTGCTGCACACGCCCTTTGTCCCTGCCTCAACGACCTTCTCCAGGTGCTCCCGCTAAAGCCAGGCCATTCACCTCTGCAGGCCTTTGCTCCCCCTGCCTCCTCCGCCCAGACCACCCTTCCCCCTTCTCCACCGTGCAGGCCCGGCTGCTTCTATTTCCTCCACCTCTCCTCACTCACCAGTCCCTTTCCCGCCAGTGTTGCCTGCTGTTTCCTGAGCCCTGGGCCCCCTGTCTGTTTCTCCACACAGCCCTGTTCACAGAGACACCCCACGACATGACGGCGCGGACGGGCGAGGACGTGGAGATGGCCTGCTCGTTCCGGGGCAGCGGCTCCCCCTCCTACTCGCTGGAGATCCAGTGGTGGTACGTGCGCAGCCACAGGGACTGGACGGACAAGCAGGCGTGGGCCTCGAACCAGGTAACGCCCCAGGGAGATGTGACCCCAGCTGGGGTGTCTCTTTGCTCCTCAGAGGGATCCAGGCACCAGTTCTGTTTGTCTCTGCAGTACCCAGCTGTCTCCTGCCCTTCTTCCTCCTGAGGTGGGGGATTTAAGTGGTGGGGTGGCAGAGGCCACCGTCCCCTAAATGGAGGCTTATTTGAGGGGACAGGAGGCAGAGTTAGGCTGAGCACCTGGCATTGCCAGAACAAGAAGCCCTCACCCCCCCACCCCCACGAAAACCAGAAGTTCCTCCCTTCAGTGCACAGGTGGGGAAACTGAGGCCAGAGGGACAGATGCTGGCTCCCGGTTATGGGCCAAGGCAGGTCTCCTGATTGGCCTTCTACCACTTCTCCAAGTGGCGTGGGCAGTTGTTTTGTAAACCTGTAAACACCTCTACGAACATGGGGCAACATTGTTGCATCCCTGTGTACGTTCCCTCCCAACACACCCGTCACTGCACACATGCTCACCTCTGTATACATGCATGCTCATATGTACACACCAGGTCTAGCAGATGCTGTTGGTGCCCTGTCCACTGCACCATCCCTTGGGCCACCAGCCCCAATGCCAACGGCCAACCCCTGTAACTCTGCGTGAGGGTTTTCTCTGGCCAACACAGCAGGCTGCTGGTGCTGAGGACTCAACGTCCAGAGAAGCAGCCCTCAGCCAATGACTGACAGGAGATGGAGGATAAGTACCCCAGCTCCCTCACCCCTCCCCTGGGATAACTCAACACAGTCTCCCAGAGTGCCCAGCGGCGTTAAGCCCAGTTGCCCACAGTGTCTCACTCACCCCCTCCTCTACTGGTATTTCCTGGGGTCACTTCCCAGATAAACTACTCGCACTTGAATCTTCATCTCAAGGTCTACTTCTGGGTAAAACCAGACAAAGACACCTGTGTTCTTATACATGTGTATACACAAATAAATGTGCAAACATATACATACCTGCACACCAATTCATGTATGAGCACATCCGTTTACACACCTCCACAGACACACATCGACATGCTCACAGATTCCTGCATGTTCAGTAAATAGCCTCTAACATATATACACAAGGAGCGCTGGTGGTGCAATGGTTAAGTGCTCGGTTGCTAACTGAAAGGTTGGTGGTTCAGTCCCTCCCAGCTGCTCTGCGGGAGAAAAACCTGGCAATCTGCCTCCGTAAAGATCACAGCCTAGAAAACCCTCTGGGGCAGTTCTGCTCTGTCACATGGGGTCACTACGAGTTAGAATCGACTCAACAGTAAATAACGACAAGGAGCCCTGGTGGTGCAGTGGTTAAGCACTCAGCGCTAACTGAAAGGTCAGTGTTCAAACCCACCAGCCACTCCTCAGGAGAAAGACTTGGCTGTCTGCTTCCATAAAGATTTCAGCCTTGGAAACCCCATGGGGTAGTTCTACTCTGTCCGATAGGGTCGCTACGAGTTGGAATCGACTCACTGGTAGTGGGTTTAACATATACAGAAATACATATTAAAATCTGTTGTGTTCCCAACACCTCCAGCCTACTACACGGAGGCTTAGAGGACTCCATCAGTCAGAGAAAGCCCTTAGGCAAAGAGCTGCAGGTATTTGCAGTTGGAAGCCTCCCCGGTGGGCTCTCAAGGGACTAGTATGTGGGCAGGACTCCCTGACAGCATCTGCTGCAAACAAGCTCATGCATCTACACACACCTGAAAACACACACATTCACAGATAGAGAAACACGAGTGTACAGACAGGCACACTCCTACATACACACCAAGCCAACTCATGTTTTTGCCAGGCACACTCCTACATACACACCAAGCCAACTCTCATGTTTTTGTCTGTTCACATACCCATACCCCATGTATATCAAAATACCCTTGCTTATGTAGGTCGCCGTGAGTTAGAATCAACTCGGCAGCAGCTGTTTTTTTTTTTTTTTATCTAAATACACATAGGAGCCCTGGTGGTGCAGTGGTTAAAGTGTTTGACTGCTAACCAAAACGTTAGCGGTTTGAACCCACCTGGCGCTCCACGGTAGAAAGATGTGGCAGTCTGCTTCTGTAAAGATTACAGCCTTGGAAACCCTATGGGGTAGTTCTACTCTGTCCTGTAGGGTCGCTATGGGAATCCACTCTACGGCAGCCGGTTTGGTTTTTTTGCATAGCACGTGCACAGGCGCTTTTTTATACACCTGCTTCATCTTCCTTTGCTCTGACTCTCCCATTCCCTAGGTGAACACAGAGAGCAGAGAGACCCCAGCTGCAGACCCCATGGCCCCTAGAGCGTTGCCTGCTGTAGCTGGCATCTTAACTGTTGTCTGTGTCCCCACCCCCACCCCCCGCTAATGCCTTGTCTCTGCTCTCTCTCTGCACCCCTCCCGCTTCCAACAGCTAAAAGCATCTCAGCAGGAAGACGCAGGGAAGGACGCGACCAAAATAAGTGTGAGTTTTGATAATGACTTCTCAAAAGGGCGCTAATGGAGGACATAGCTGTAACTTTTTTGGGGGGGTCCAGTTCAGCAGCGAGTTTGGGAAAGAAGATGAAGGAGAAGAAAGAGAGAGGGAAAAAAATGGCCCCGCTCTGTTTTGTAAAAGCCAGAGATTTTTCAGGTTCACTGAATGACAGGCACAAAAAATGACAGGAGGAGGGAAGATGCATTCTCTCCCGGCGGGGCCAAGGTTGCGTGTGCCCCTGGTGCTTCATGCCTGTCTCAGCAGCATTTTTTATTTGGGAACCAACTGGGTCTAATGAGACTGAGCCGGCTTTTCCCAGCCCACCATGACCGTCTGCTACAGCATCTCATGGCTACTCGGGTGATCCAGCTGCTAGGGGCGGGGGGCAGAGCCGAAGGATTTCATGACTGGACAGGCCTTCTGCATTGACTCCTTTTATCCCTGTTCCAACTCTTTTTAGAGAATAGGTGAGCACTTGCCCACTTTACAGATGTGGCAGCTGAGGTTCAGCAGGATTGAGCACTTGTTAGAACTCACACCAACAGTGATTGGTGGGGCTGAGCCGCTTGACTTTAGAGCCTGAGCTCCTGGGCTGTCCTGGAGCCCAGGGAGGCAGGAGACCCAGGGGGCTCAGGGAATGAGGGGCACCCAAAGCTGGGCCTGGAAGAGGAAGGCAGGATGGACAAAGGAGGCAAAAGAGCATACCAAGTAGAGGGGACTGGCTTGGGGATACCCATGGCCATGGGGATGGGCTGGGTTTGTGCATGGGGCATGAGGTCAGCCTGCTATCAGGAAATAGTGGTGCTGTGGGGTATGAATGTGTACGTGTGGGTGCAGTCTCTCCAAATGCACTCTTTTCTGCATGGCTCCTCCACAGTACTTTTCAAGGACTTGTCGGGGAGCTTAGGACCCCAAGGCCAATTAGACACAGACCCACAGAGGAGCCGCACCCTCAATCCAGAGGTTGCAGTGTACAGCGTGGGCACCAGGGAGCATGGAGGAGTGCCATGTCAGGGCGTGGTGGCTGCAGTGTGGAGGCAGGGAGGCCAGGAAGGAGACTCCCAAGCCACTCAGGCAAGAGGTGGACAGATGAGAGAGCAAGGGCCTTCAAAGCATCTTTTGTGCTGTGTGTCCTGGGCCTTTCCGAGCTGAGGTCTGGATATTTGAGCCAGTTCCAGCTCTGTTGGCTGCTGGTCCATCCCCTTCTCACCTTCCCCCTCATCCTCTGCCAAGGCCACGACCATATCTAATGCCCCGTTTCTTGCCCAAACACCTGTCAGTTAAGCAGGTGGAGATCTGTGTGTATATTTATATACCCCGTTCATTGCGACTTTCTCCTATGATTTCATTTGGGGTTTACGGAGCATCTCAGGCAAAGAAAAGAGTAATCTAATTGACTTAGAGGATTAGAATTCAAGGCTACTGGGCCCACGTGAGGGGAATGTGAAGATGCTAATTAGTTAAATAAAATAAATGCGCCCAACGTGATTGTGCCATCACCCTACCCTGTCCTCCGCAATGCCTGCACCAGCTGGGCTTTGGGGGTCTGGTTGGGAAACACACACAGAGCCAGCAACTTGTGCAGACAGCGTCACTCCAATGACAGCTCACAGATACACAGATGCATAGTTAGCCAGCATCTGCCAACAGATGCACGCCCTGGTTTCCCACAGATCTAGAAGGTGCAAACTTTTCTTGATGGCCTCCAAGGCTCTGTGTACTTGCTCTGCCCACCCCCGGGCTCATCTCCTCTTGATTGACTGCACCCCGCTCCCCTCCCTACTCTGGCTGCCTTTTGATTTTCCATTCCTTCCCACCTCCAGGTTTTTGCACAGGCCAGTCCCTCTGCCTGGAAAGCTGTCCCCTTTCTCTTCCTTTGGAGCTTAGCTCAGGGAAGCCCCCCTGGACCATGGGGCTCAGCCGGCGCCCTTACTTTCCCCTGCTGGCTGTGTTTCAGTCTGTAATTATCCATTCGTGTGAGTGTTTGCTGCATGTCTGTCTCCCGCAGAGACAGGGGCTGGGAATGGGTCTGTCTGATTTATTGTTATATCTCCAGAGCCTAACATAGAGCCTGGCACATAGCAGATGTGCAATAAATACTTACTGAATGAGTATCATGCACATAAGCATACGCCCTGGCCACTGCATCATGGGTAAACCCATATGCAGATTTTTATACATGGACACGCCAACATGATGTGGGCCCTGTGCCTATATGTGAAATGTACAGGGACAGATTACCCAATAAGCAAGGTACTCGTGCTTACCTGTGCTTATTTTCTAATCTGTAGTGCTCAGTTTCACATGGATTTCACCACGTTTTACTACAGAATAGTAAGTAAACACAAGCCCGTGCATACCTTGCTTACTGTAAACCCGTGCGTAACTTGCTTACTGGTTAATCCACCACTGTGCATGTGTACAGGTGATGTGAATGAGTGAAGGAGCTCACGTGGGGACCACGGGGACCTGGGGAACACTGGCCCTATATTTACAGAGGCATCTGAGCCAGGCAGGAAACAGGTGAGGGAGCGAAAGAGCTCAGAATCCCATAGGGATACTGGATATGTGGGAGAACAGGCATCTGTGGTAAAATCGTGATAATAACGATGATGATGACAATACTAATAGCAGGTAACATTTACCGAGTGTCGACCATATGTCAGGAACCATGATGGAATACTTACATGAATTATCTCACTTAATTTGAGGACCCCTGGCCTAAAAACATGTCCCCTGGTAGCTGCATATGCTGTGGAGTCCACCATCAGGGCCCCATCCCTGTGACTTAGGCTGACACTTCTGCTTATTGGCCATTTTTAGGTTCTGGAAGTTTTTCTTTTGATCTAACTAAAGTCCTTTGGGAGTCCTGGTGGTGCAGTGGTTAAGAGCTACGGCTGCTAACCAAAAGGTCGGCAGTTCGAATCCACCCGCCGCTCCTTGGAAACCCTGTGGGACAGTTCTGCCCTGTCCTATAGGGTCACTATGAGTCAGAATCGACTCGACAGCAATGGGTTTTTACAGTCCTTTGTGCTACGATTTAGGTTAACTTCCCCTTAACCAGTTTTGTAAGGAGAAATAGTCCCTAACTTCCTAATTTTAAGACCAGGTGGAATTCTGTACACCCGTTCCCCCAGGGGACGCAGTGCTCCACAGCCTTCTCCACCGTAAGTCCCTCCCTTGGTCTAACAGAAGTTCTTTGTGCTGTAGGTTCAGTCCATGTAACTGGCTTCAGTCTGAAGTAGCCATGAGCAGCCTTTGTCCCAATGAACATGTGGCCTAGTGCTCTGGCCCACTCACTCTCGCCCCCTGCCCCCTCTCCAGTCAAGCCCTAAAAGCCAGTTACAGCAGAAGAAGCCTCCAGGAAGCACTCCGCAGCCCCCAACCCTAAATCTCGATGAATTGTCCAAAGTCTGGTGGTTCTGCAGGTCAAGCTCCTGCCCACCCCACCTGGCTGTGGTACACATGGCACACCTGTGTGGAAACAATGTTTCTGGTTAGTGGGGAGGCGGCGGGCAGGGCGGGGGAGTAAGGGCTGGGCCCACTGGGGCAGCACATGGGGTCTGTGTCCTTCATAAAGGATTAACAGGCTGAGTGGGGTTTCACACTTTACTGTGATTTTTATCTTCTGCTCTAGATGTTTCTGTCTTTTCTTAAACTTTCTGCAGCAGCGATCCACAATATATGTAGGCCATTAAGTTCTAAAACCCACAAGGGAGATGAGACTCACGTGGAGTCAAAATCACCCTTGGAAGTCCCTTAAAACATCCATAGCGTGGCAGCTGGCATTTGGGGGCTGTGTTAAAGGCCATGATTACACACACCCAGGCCCTGTCCTCATGGTGCTCCCAGTCCAATGTGGAAGATGGATATGAATCCAGTAATCATAGATGATAAAGTCAAATTATAACTGTGACAATCAAGAGAAGGAGGCTGCCCGGGGCTCTGAGAGCTGTAAATTGGGAAGGCTTCTTGGAGGAGGTATTAGTGAAATGAGCACTGAAGGTGGCTAGTAGTTGACGAGGGTGGCGGGGCGGGGAGGGACTTCACTGGGTGTGTGTTTGGAGGAACTACTAGAGGCTGGTGTGGCTGAGGGACAGGTGGGGACTAGACCGCACAGGGCCCACCCCCCCGGCAGCCACTGTGGGGAGCCATTGAAAGGCTTTAAGTTGGGGGCATTTTGAAAAGATCTGTCTGGCTGTCATGGGAGAAGAGATTGGGAGGGGCCAGAGTGGATTCAGGGAGACCCTGGAGGAGGCTGGGTGTGATCCAGATGAGAGAAGCCGGGACCCTGCCTTGGTCAGTGCTGGGGGTCTGGGCTCTGGAGAGAAGGGTCCAGTGATGTTTCGAGGGAAAACCAATGGGATTCGAGAATGGCTTGTGCTGGGAGTGAGAAAGAGGCAGTGTGGATGATGACTTGGCGCTGTCTTGCTGGAGTGGGTGAGGCCTTCTGGGGCCTAGATTCGGGGAGACCCTGAGTTGGATTTCAAACATGCTGAAGGACTGGGGAAGCAGCTAGGTGGAGGCAATAGAGGTATGCAGGGCTGGATTACCCAATAAGCAAGGTACGCACGGGCCCAATTGTGCCTTCCCCTCAATCTGCACTGCACAATTTCACCTGTCCCCCACCATGGCAGTTTGGTGAAACCCCTGTGAGACTGATCATCACAGATTAGCAAGTAAATGCAGTTAAGCTCGGGGCGTGCGTATCTTGCTCAGTGCAAGCTGGTGCATACTGTCTTTACTGGTTAATCTGCCCCTGGAGGCATGGATGTGGTGAGGCTCAGAGTGACCCCTATTCCCCACCCCAGCACCTTCCCAGGAGCTACCCACCTCACTCTTAGGCCTCAGCCATGAGGCTATATGTAGCAAAGGGCTGGCATCATCGGCTCAAGTCAGCGCCACTCATTCTTCCTGGCACAGCTGGAAGGAAAGGCCCCAGCCTGCCCATGAGCTGGCCGGGGTGCTCCTGCCATGCTAGTTAGGCCTGGGCCATGGGCTGAGCAGGGAGGGGCTGCGCCTGGTCCTGGTGTGGACTCAGCCTTGTCTCTTTCAGTGTAATTAGGTACTTAATTGCACTGCTAAGCCCTGTCGATGCCTGTGCGAGGTGATTATGATTTAAAGCCAGGACCTCTGCCTGGGGTCTCTTCTCCCGTCCTCTGCAGTGGTGCTAGGGGGCTGGGCCACAGGGTTTTCTGCACAATTTGTGAATGATGAAATCTAACAGACTGCTCCCACCACCGCCAAGAAGCTGGAACGGGGAGGTTGGGGCCCCTCAAGACATAGGGGTTTGGAGGTCTAGGGAAGGAGGTGGGAGGGGGTGAGAAGACAAATCTGTAGTTTACTGGTCATGGGAGGCCCTCCAGGGATGGGGTTAAGGCCTCGTCTCTGTCACCAGCTGGGTGGCCTTAGGCAAATCACTTCACCTCTCTGAGCCTCAGTTTCCTTGCCCTTACAATGGATACCCTAACAATGGGGTAGTGTGAAGTTTAAATAAGACTTAGTGGTTTTAGCACAGTGCCTCGCAGTGATTGCAGGCCCCATAAACATCAGCCGCCAGCATTACTATTACTGTGCTTTCGTCTTTGTCTTCTCCAGATTGCCCTTAGAAGCACAGACCACTGGGGCTGATGTTTGTCATTGTCCTTCTTCCCACTGCAAAGCAGCTTACTGAGTTACTTAATTACCCTAGACCATGAGCCCTTGGGGCAGTGCTAGGGTACCCCTTGTTCGCAGCTGTATCCCCAGCACCCAGCTCAGGGTTGGCACTCAATAAATGTTTGTAGAATGGATGGATGAATCCAGCCCAAAACAACCAAGGCCGGGGGCGCTGGTGACTTTTCAGGGTAGGAACCCTGCCTCCCAAAGCCCCCTTGGGTGTTCCCTGTCCCCTCCCACTTTGAGACATCTGGTTTGCTGTGGCAGAAGGGGTGGCCTGGGGGCAGAAGTGGTGACAAGGCTGGGGGGGAGCTGACTGCCCCTGGGGAGAGCAGCTCAGGCCTGTGTCCCCATCTGGGGGATGAGAGGGTGGCTTCTCATGTCCCCCCCAGGCTGGGCAGGGGTGGGTGGAGGGGTGGGCTGTGCCTGGTGCTCCCTCCC
Organism: Trichechus manatus latirostris; assembly: GCF_000243295.1. Lineage (NCBI taxonomy): Eukaryota > Metazoa > Chordata > Mammalia > Sirenia > Trichechidae > Trichechus > Trichechus manatus. The sequence continues at coordinate 26,286,304 of NW_004443944.1, read as the reverse complement.
TGGGATCAGTCTGCTCCCAAAGCTTCCCATTATTACTCCATTAGCGCCTTGTAGGGCTAACAAATGAAGGATAATTAATATCCGTGAGGGAAACAGATGTTGAGGTAATTCGCTCCCTGTTGTGCATTTGCAACAGCATCACCTAACTCTGCCTCGAGAGCCTGGCAGGATGGCAGGACCTCTCTGTGCCCTTGGTCCGAGGTGATGGAGTCAGCAGGACAGGAAGGCCTCCTGCTGGGCCGAGCCCTGGCACCTGGTCGCGGGGGGACACCCAGTTCTCACCCCCATACCAAGAGGGGCACCTGGAAGAGCTTCCCACTGCTTGCTATTGGGAAGTTCTGCCTATGTCCCCCCTTGGTCCCTCCTGCTGTACCATAAGCCCATGTCCACCTGTTTCATGGGGGACGGTGACCAGCCCAGGAAGGCTCAGGGTAGGGCAGGGTGGGCCAGGCTCCCAGCTGCTGCTCACCTGCCCTCTTCCCTTCTGAAGCCTGGGGAGTCATCTTGCAGTCTTGCAGGGGCAAGGGGTCTGCCAGCTCTGGGTGGCCCTCTGTGGGCCTGTCACACCATCTGGAGGGTTAGAGTGAATGGAATCAGGACTGGGTTTGATCCCCAGCCCTGCCACCCACTGACTTAGTGTCCCTGGGCAAGTCACTTCTTTTGGAGCCTCAGTTTTTCCATCTATGAAGTGGGCATAGTCATGTGTATGTGATCTAAAATTCGGAAGCATGACATCTGGGTACCATTCAGCTGGAGAAAGAAGGAAGTGGAGTGAGTCCATTCATTCACAAATGTTTTATTAGTAGTATGAACTGAGTGCCAGGCCCTGTGATGGTATCTAAGATGAACAAAACAGATACTGTCTCTGCTCTCATGGAAATTATGGTTTAGCCAGGGAGAGAAACAAAAAAATCAAGTCAACAGGCAAATAAATGATTCAAATTGAGACAACTGCTATGAAGGAAATACACAGGGGGTCACGGGAGGATTGAAGGCTTCTTGGAGGAGGTGATGTTTGAGAATGATGGGGAACAGCACCCAGGCAGAGAGACCAGCATTGCAAAGGCTGTGAGGTCAGAAGGAACTTGGCATTTGAGAAGAGAAAAGAGGCCAGGGAGGCCAGAGCCAATTAGTGAGATGGTTAGAAATCACATGTGCCCAGTGCAGGCCCTGAAACACGTCTGCAGAATGAATGGAGCACTTGGGGACCATCCTCTTTCTCCTCCTGGACCCCTCACCCAGCCAAAGCGGGCTTCCCCCTCCAGGACCTGGGACAGGCCACCTGTTCTCCCAGGGAAAGGGGCCAGTGGGGACCGGGATCCTGTCATGCCAGCTAGTGGTCAGGTCATGGAAAAAATCTGTTTGGGATGGGGTCGCCTGCTGGCATTTGGAGACTGATCTCCACTGTTTTGTCTAAGTGGGGTGGGGCCTTCAGGAGGCAGGCTTATTTCAGCTGTAAGCAAGAAGGGGCCAGGGAAGGATGGGACCCAGCTCCCCCACCACCACCATCACAGTATTCTCCAAAGGTCCAACTTCCTTTTTAAAAAAAAAAAACTTTTAATTTTGAAATAGTTATAGACTCATAGGAAGTTGCAAAATAGATCATAGAATCCTATATACTCTTCACCCAGCTTCCCCTAATGATGTTATCTTCTGTAACTGTCCAACTGCCTTTTCTTTTTTTGCTTCTTTTTGGCCATAGACCTTTTTCTTTTTTAATTGAAAAAAATCCACAGCTTTATGTCCATAGCATATTTATTCATAAGAGCTCTAATCTGGAAACTACCCAAATGTTCATCAACAGGTGGTTGGATAAACAAATTCATCTGATGGACTACGATACAGCAATGAAAAAGAATAAATGGCCACCTGTAACAACATGGAGGAATCTCACTGATACTATGTTGGGTGAAAGGAGTCAGGCACAAAAGAGTTCAAGAACAGGCAAACTAATCTATGGAGCTGTTATTGCTAGGTGCCATCAAGTCGATTCCAGCTCATAGTGACGCCATATGACAGAGTAGAACTGCCCCATAGGCTATAATCTTTACAGGAGCAGATTGCCAGGTCTTTTCTCCTGCAGAGCAGCTGGTGGGTTTGAACCGCTGCTCTTTCAGTTAGCAGCTGAGTGCTTAACCATTGCACCAACAGGGCTCCTAATCTATGGTTATAAAAATAGTTAACCCGGGTAGGGGTGGGTATTGGCTAGTAGGGAGGACAAGGGTACACTCCAGAGAATTATAAATGTTCACGCCTTGCTCTGGATGGTGGTTACACAGGTGTACACACCAGTAAACTTTCATCAAGCTGTACACTCAAGATGTACAAATAAAACCAAGAGCTGTTGTTGAGTACAAAGACAAATATAACAAATATAATATTGGTAAGGGTGTTGTTTATCCTTATAAATATAACAAGTACCCTTACTCCCTTGACTGAGGTGAACAGCTGTTAACATCTTGATATACGGTGAAACCTATGAGAGTCGGAACTCAACGAAACTGCCTTGTTTTTCTGGGTCTCACAAGTTTTCTGCCTGTGACAGGGTGGAAAACTTTTCTGTCACTCATTTTAGTGGAAAATATTTGCGTTTTCCTTCTCTGACAGGTTTTTACCTTACACAGGTTCTGGTTTTCACAGGTTTTACTGTATTTCTAAGCAGCTTTATTTTTTTTAAAGAACATTTCAGACCAAGCTAAGAATTTCTTCTATGGACTGGCCCAGGTCCACTCCCCTCCCCTGTGCCCTGCCCCAGGGACAAGTGCTGTGAGGCCAATGTGTCTGCTCTCTTCTGTTTTTAAACTTCTGCACACAGAAGACTTCAAAACCAGTAAAATGTGCGTTTGTGTGTGTGTGCTTATTTACATAAATGGCATTACACTATAGGATTGTTTTGCAATGAGATTTTTTTTCACTTCCTGTAGGTTATTGAATGAGCTTTGGTGACACACTGGTCAAGCACTCGGCTTTGAACCAAACGGTTCGCAGTTCGAACCCACCAGCCACTCCATGGGAGAAAGATGTGGCAGTCCGCTTCCATAAAGATTTACAGTCTTGGAAACCCTATGGGGCAGTTCTACTCTGTCCTATAGGGTTGCCATGAGTCGGAATTGACTCGACGGCAGTGAGTTTTGATAGATTATTGAGCTCTAGCATGCCTGTTGTTGTTAGGTGCCCTTGAATTGTTTCGACTCATATCGACCCCACGTGATAGAGCAGAACTGCCCCGTAGGGTTTTCAAAGCTGTAATCTATACAGAAGCAGATCGCTAGGTCTTTCTCCTGCAGAGTGGCTGGGTGGGTTTGAACCACCAGCCTTTCGGTTAGCAGCTGAGCGCATAATTGTCTAGCACGCCTAGATCTAGTTTATTCTTTTTAACCACTGCGTAGTATTCCAATGAATGAATAGACCATTGACTATCCATTCTGTTGATGGACGTTAAAGTTGCTCCCACCTTTTTGCTATTTAACTCACCCTTGGGCAGAACCTCCTTGTGTCCCTGTGGGGATATCTCTGGGGCCCCAGCCCTTGGACCCTGGGACTCCCCGTTTTCCTGCTGCTGTCAGATGGAAAGGTCACGGTCTCTCTGTCGCCCCCAGGTGGTCAAGGTGGTGGGCAGCAACATCTCCCACAAGCTGCGCCTGTCCCGGGTGAAGCCCACAGACGAGGGCACCTACGAGTGCCGTGTCATTGACTTCAGTGACGGCAAGGCCCGGCACCACAAGGTCAAGGCCTACCTGCGAGTGCAGCCAGGCGAGAACTCCGTCCTGCACCTGCCCGAAGCCCTGCCTGCTGCACCCGCCCCGCCGCCCCCCAAGCCAGGCAAGGAGCTGCGGAAGCGTTCGGTGGATGAGGAGGCCTGCAGCCTCTAGACTGATGCCCCGCCCTGACCACCTGCCCGCCCCGTGCCCCTCCCGCTGTACAGAGTGCATGAGGAGCCACTGGACCGCTGGGGATGGGAATGCCAGGTCCCGCCGCCTCCCCGTGCCCAAGACCGCCTGTGGCCATCACATCGGCCCTCTGCCCACCATCCCCTTGCTCAGCATGTAAGCCTCCCAACCCTTCCTTTTCAGACCCCTGCGGTGACCTGACTCGGAGAAGGTGTCCCTGGGCACCGAGGGGGCGACCTCTCTGAAAGCTGGGGTGGGGGACCATGCGGGCCTGGGCTGGCCCCATTTTGTCACCAGCTTCAGTGAAGTCCAGTGTTTCTCGCTTTGCTTGCTTATCTCCCATCCTGTCCTGAGCCGGGGCTTCCCAGCCTTACTCTCCCTCCTCCCTACCACCGCCCACTTGAACCTGGGGGTGCGGACAGAGTGACACCCTCCTCAAATCTGGACTTGACTCTTCTGACTAGAACTAGGGCCTCTCCAATGCAAAGAACTGGGCCACAGAGCCCCCCCAGGGGGGGCCTTGCTCTGGGGCTGTAGCCCATTAGCAGGACCACTTACTGGGGCCCTGGGAGGGGCTGGAGGAGCCCCACTGCCTACTGGTGGCTCCTTCGTGTTCAGCCTTCTCGTACCTAAGAAACAGCTCCAGGCTCCAGGGAGGCGGGGAACCAGGAACCTCTGCCCTCACACAGCAAGTCAGAAGGGAGGGCCCTTTCCCTCTGACCCCACTGCCCCAGGCAGAGTTTTGCACCAGCAGGCCCCCCCTTCAAAGACTCTTAGGAGCCCCCCTCTGCCAGCTCCCAAAGTCCTAGCCCCCTCTTGGGGCCCATGCCAAGTCCACCCAAGGGTCTGGGGCTGTTGGGAGCCAAGGGTCCCCCAGTACCAACTCCCTCACAATTCCCAGTCAGGGGACACCCGCCACCTGGTGATTTGTAAATATTTCTGTTGGGCCCAATGCCCCCTTGGAACTGGCTCAAACCTCTGGCCGCCCATCAGTGGTGGAGTGGGGGATATGGGAGAGGCCAAGGACTTTGCCTAGGGGTCTCTGGGCTGCCCTGTATACATGATCCAATCTGTGACTACCAGCCAACCTGAATAAAGTGGTTTAAAAGGACCCCTGGGCAGTGTCTTTCTGGGGATATCGTGCCTGGGAGTGTGATGTTGCAGGGGAGGGGATGGGAGAGCTGGCCAGCCCACATACAGCCTCTTCTTGCTTCTGCTCTCTGCCTCCCAAGCTGGGTCTGGCTGTGGGGTGCAGAAGACAAGAGCTGGGGAATGGGGTGGCCAGGAAGAGGGCGAAAGAAAACCAGCCTTTGTCTAGCTCCAATCCAATTACCAGGTGCTAGAATTATTCATTCATTTTGAGATAAGCATGCATATAAGAGTGCATGAAACATGTTTACACAGCTTCGTGAATAATTATAAAGCAAATAGCCATGTAGCCACCACCGATCAAACACAGCACAGAACAGAACCTCCCCCTAGCCTCAAATGATGTCTTCCCAGTCATACCCCACCCCTTCATTTTAGAGTTAATCACCACCCTGACTTTTATTGTAATCCCATTCTGGATGTTCTTTTTATAGCTTGATTACCTTTATGTATGTAGTTGTCTTAGTTATCCAGTGCTGCTATAACAGAAATACCACAAGTGGCTGGCTTAACAAATGTAAGTTTATTCTCTCAGTAGGCTAGAAGTCCAAATTCAGGGCACCAGCTCCCGGGGAAGGATTTCTCTTTGTCGGCTCTGAAGGAAGGTCCTTGTCATCAATCTTCCCTTGGTCTAGGAGCTTCTCTGATCCTTGCACTACTTTCTTGGTGGTATGAGGTCCCCCTGTCTGTCTACTCACTTCTCTCTTTTATATCTCAAAAGAGATTGACTCAAGATACAATCTAATCTTGTAGATTGAGTCCTGCCTCATGAACATCATAGAGGTAGAATTTACAACACATAGGAAAATCATATCAGATCACAAAATGGTAGACAATCACACAATACCGGGAATCATGGCCTAGCCAAGTTGACACACATTTGGGGGGAATACAATTGAATCCATGACAGTAGTCTTAATATATTTGAGTTTCATCTGTTTTTTTTAAACCTTATACATGTGGAATCATACTGTATCTATTCTTTGATGCAACATTATATTTGTGAGATTCATCCATGTTGTAGCATGTGTCTGTAATTTGTTCATTTTCATTGCTGTATAATAGTCCACTGTATGAAGAGCCCACAACTTATTAACATGTTTGTCCATTCTGCTGTTGACAAGAACTTGGAGTGTGTTCCTTCCTGGGTGCTATTACTAACAACGCAGCTCTGAGCATTATAGCCCTGTCACTCCTGGTGCACATAAGCATGAGATTCTCAGGGGTGGATTTGCCAGGCTGGAGGTTTAGACACTTTATTTTAGGAATCTCAGCTCTTCATCTCTGTGAGCCTCAGTTTCTTTTCTGTAAAATGGAGATGCTCCCAGGGAAATGCAAATGAAAACCATAATGAGATACCACTTCACACCCACTAGGATGGCTGTAATCAAAAAAGACAGATGACAAGATGAGGAGAAATCGGAACCCTCATACACTGCAGGTAAAACCTGCTGCCATCAAGTTGATTCTGACTCATAGAGACCCCATAGGACAGAACTGCTCTACAGGGTTTCCATGGTTGTATGGAAGCATACTGTCACATCTTTGTTCTGTGTAGCAGCTGGTAGGTTCCAACTGCCAACCTTTAGGTGAGCAGCCAAGCACTTAACCACTGCACCACCAGGGGAATGTAAAATGGGGCAGCTGCTTTGGAAAATAGTCTGGCAGTTCCTCAAAAGGCTTAACATAGGCATAGGGTTACCATCATGTTTGGTAGGGAGTTAGTGAACATGAGGGAAACCCTCAATGAGATGGATTGACACAGTAGCCACAACAATAGACTCAAATATACCAAAGATCATGAAGATGGCACAGGACAGGGCAATGTTTCGTTCTGTGATGCATAATGTCGCCATGAGTTGAAGCCAACTTAGTGGCAACTAACAACAACCATATTGTCATGGATTGAACTGTGTCCCCCCAAAATATCTGTCAACTTGGCTAGGTCATGATTCCCAGTATTGGATGATTATTGACCACTTTGTAATCTGATGTGATTTCCCTATGTGTTGTAAATCCTATCACTATGATGTAATAAAATGGATTATTGGCAGTTACATTGATGAAATCTACAAGATTAGATAGTGTCTTAAGCCAATCTCTTTTGAGATATAAAAGAGAGAAGCAAGCAGAGAGACATGGGGACCTCATACCACCAAGAAAGCAGTGTCAGGAGCAGAGTGTGCGTCCTTTGGACCCGAGGTTCCTGCGCTGAGATGCTCCCGGACCAAGAGAAGACTGATGACAAGGACCTTTCTCCAGAGCCAACAGAGAAAGCCTTCCCTGGGAGATGACGCCCTGAATTTGGACTTGTAACCTACTAGACTGTGAGAGAATAAATTTCTCTTTGTTGAAACTATCCACTTGTGGTATTTCTGTTATAGCAGCACTAGATGACTAAGACACATATGATCCAGCAATTTTATGTCCACACAAAAACTTGCACATGAATGATCATAGCAGTATTATTCATAACAACCAAAAAGGTAGAAACAACCCAAATATCCATTAGCTGATTAACAGATAAATAAAATGTGATATGTGCATATAATGGAATAAAAAAGGAATGAAGTACTGATACATGCCACAGTGTGGATGGACCACAAAAACATCATGCTAAATGAAAGAAGCCAGACACAAAAGGTCACGTTATATGATACCATTTATATGAAGTGTCCATATAGAGGCAGAAAGTAGACTGATGGTTGCCAGGGGCTGGGGGGTGGAAGAGTGGGGAGTGAGTGCTAATGGGTATGGGGCTTTTGGAGGATGATGAAATTGTTCTGGAATTAGAGGTGATGGTTGCACAACTATGTAAATCTACTGTGCATTTTAAATGGGTGAATTGAAAAATAAATAAATGGATGAATTGTAGGGTATGTGAATTATATCTCAACAAATCTGTTAAAAAAAAAAACAACCTGGGACACTGTTAGGACAGCATAGTGCCCACGTCTCCAGCACCAGGCGCATGGGAGATGCTCAAGCGATGCTGGTCCCTGTTAATGTTGTGTGGTTTTTATTGGGAGCCAGAGACAAGTTGTGCTGACCTGAGTGCATGGCTGGCTGGTGGCAGCCTGGGGGACAGGCAGTGGTGAAACACAAGACCTGCCCCCTAAAGGGGGCAGCCCAGGCCCTGACTCGAAGGCTCAGAGAAACCTCCATGCACCCCAGGGTGGTTGCAGGCCACTGTCCGCTTTGTGCCCCTGCAGGATAATCACCTGGAGGGGGTGCCTGTTATAAATTCAGATGTCTGCCCCCCTTCAGATTCCCACCACCAGCATCTATAGTCAGCTAGTGCCCCTAGGTGGTTCTCATGGTGGGGAGAAAGGGGGAACATGAGCCAGGGATGGCTTCCCATACTCTTGCTCCTGAGTTGCTCCAGCACTGCCCCCCCCCCCGCCCCCTAGCTCTCTTGGGTCTCCAAGGCCCTAAATTCTGGCCCAAACCCCACCCACTCTGGCTGTCTGGACCCCCTCAGGTGTGAGCCCTTCTCAGGACTCCCTTCCCAACTCTCAGTTCCAGCTGGGTGGGGATGGGATAGCCTCCATCTGCCAGGCACACACACACTGCAGCAACTGGATGGCGGAACTGCCAGCAAGGACAAGGCCTTGGCTTCCATTCTTGGTCCCTCATCCTGGACTCGGTATATATGCTGGGGATGTCCCATTTCAGAAGGTGAAAGAGTGTCTAGTAAGTATCAACCAAGGGTTTGGGCCCTCCCAGTTTACGGCAGGACTGACCACACTCCTAGTCCCTGGCCAGTGCTAGGGACAGGCTGTGTGATTAGCTACCCAGAGGGATGAGGACATCCCCAAAGTCAACCCCAGCACCTCAGTGAAGTACCAGCTTGAAGCTGGGGATGCCAGAGGGCTGGTCCAAGGCAAGAGGAAGGACTCAGGAGCCTCATCAGGGGCCCTGGAAATGGGTGGGGTTGGCTGTCCTCCCAGGCCCACACCTCTCCTGAATCCAGGCATCTGAGTCACAGGGAGCTTGTGGATAAAATGGGTTTTGGGGCTCCATCCCCAGAGATTCTGACCCAGTAGGTCTAGAGAGGAGCCCAGGAATCTGTATGTGCAACAGGAAACTGCCCCCACCCCGTCCCAGGACTCCCTCAGACCAGTAGACTGTAATTCAAGAAATAGTGTTGCATATAATCTTTTAAAGAAATAGATACAAGTAACTAAAAAAAAAAAAAAAAAAAAAACCTTTTTATAACAGTGAGTGTTTGTTTCTCTTTGCCACATACTATGAGTCGGGTCTTGTTTCTTACCACTTCTAGTAGATATAGCTCATTTTTGCTGCTAACTGAAGAGCATTCTGGCACATGGGTAAACCACGATTACTCCACCCACTTGCCTACTGATGGGCATCTAAGTTATATCTAATAATTTGCTGTTACATCCAGTGATTCCCTGGGTAGGGTTCTATGAACACTTTGACACTCCGAGGTATTTCAGAGAATGTGGGAAATCCTTTATGGTGGAATGGCTACCACCAGATAGATGAATACACACTTTCATTTTGAGATATTCTACCACATTGCTCTGCCCAAACAACCCTGACAATCTTAAAATATATTTTTTGAATAAATAATATGGGCACATGGACAGAATTTTAAAAAGTCAAGAGTATATATAAAGAATTATATTTTGCTTCCACGATCTCGCCATCATCCTGTTCCCCATAGAGACAACCATGTTAGGAGGTTCTTAATTTAACTCTCTTTACAGCTTGTCTGTGCGCATGTGTGTGTGTGCGCGTGTGTGTCTGAGTGTTTAAACACACAGATGGTAGCATGTCATATACATTGTTCTGCACCTTGCTTTTTCCACTTAACAATGTATCTAGGCAATGATTCCACGTCAGTTCTTTAATGCCTGTAGACTATCCCATTATATACATAAACCACGACTTATTTAGCCAGTCGTCAAGTGATGAACATTTAGGTTGTTTCCAATCTTGTGCTATTATAAACAAATGTTGCAGTAAATTTTCTAGATTATAACTCTAAAAATTTATAATACATATGCATAGATGTTATAATACATATAATACATACATATGCGAATGTTTGTAGGACAAATACTTAGAATTGGTGGGTCAAAGAGTTGGTGCATTTTTAATTTTGGTAAATACTGCCAAATTGCTCACCACAGAAGTTGGACCAATTTATACTCCTACAAATTATGTGTGAGAGACAGTGCCCGTCTCTCACTTCCTCCACTCTCTTCGATACTCTTATCAAACGTTTTGAATTTGGTCAGTCCATTGGTTACAATGTGATCTCCTTGTGGTTTCAGTTTGAGACTGAGCATCCTTTTGCTGGTTTAGAACCACCTTTACTCCTTTTTCTGTGAGCTGACTTCATAATCTTTGCCTGTTTTTCTATTAGCTTACTGGTTGACATTTTATTGATTTGTAGGAGCCCTTTGTGAGATTGCAAATATTTTTCTGTCTTGTGTTGCCTTTTGACTTTGCTTTTGATGTTTATGCCAAGTTAAAAAAAAATTATTGTTATGTAGCTTGTATTTATTAACATTTTATCTTATAACTTCTGTGTTATGTTTCATTTCTATAAATGATTTTTCTACTCTGAGATTAAATTTTTAAATTCTCCCATATTTTTGGCTAACAACCTTTATAGTTACCTTTTTCACATTTAAATTTTGATCCTTTGGGCATTTAAATTGCTTTAAGGTCTGAGATAGGGTTCCGTTTTTTTTTTTTTTTTAAGACGTCTATCTCTTGTCTCAATGTTATTTATTTCCCCCTTACTGGTTTGAAATGCCATCATTATTATATTTCAAACCTACACATATATATGAACAAGTTCTCAACTTTCTTTCCCATTCTCTTGATTTCATTTATGGGCCAGTGCCACACTGTTTTAATTATTATAGTTTTATAATATATTTTAATATATTCTAAACTGTTTTCCACTCTTCTCTCCATTTACTTCTTGTTTCCAGAACTTGCTTTGCTCTTCTTTCTTCTTTGCTTTTCCATATGAATTTTAGAATCACTTTGTCTAGTTAAAAAAAATCCATTGTTATTTTAGTTGGGATCACGTTAAGTTCATAAGTTAACATAGTGAGAATTTATATATTTATGATGATGTCTTCCTATCCAAGAATATATTATGCCTCCTATTTTGTTTAAGACTTCTTTTTTGTGCTTCTTTGAAGAGTATGTATTTAAAAAATAAGATGGAGTTTTGGAATGATATGGAAGAATATGTGATGATATATGGATAGATGTGGATACTATATGAAATATAGATAGATGATAGATAGACGATAGACAGATAGGCAGACAGCTGCCATTGAATCAAGCGTGACTCATGGCAACCTTATGTATAACAGAATGAAACGCTGCCAAGTCCTGTGCCATCCTCACGATCACCAGCATGTCTGAGTCCATCATTGTAGCTATTGTACCAATCCATCTTACCGAGAACCTCCCTTGCCCTTCTTGCTGGCCCTCTACCTCACCAAACATGATGTCCTCCTCCAGTGATTGATCCCTTCTAATGATGTATCCAAAGCAAGTGAGTCAGACAATGTCCTTTGGGATCCATAAGGTTTTCATTGGTTAATTTTCAAAAGTAGATTGCTAGGCCTTTCTTCCTAGTCTGTCTTAGTCTGGAAGCTCTGTTGAAACCTGTTCACCATGGGTGACCCTGCTGGTATTTGAAATACTGGTGGCATAGTTTCCAGCATCACAGCAACACACAAGCCACCACAGTATGACCAACTGACAGATGGGTGGTGGATGTGAAATATAGCAAAATGTTAACTGTAGAATCTAGATGGTGAGCATATTAGTGTTCTCATACAATTATTTCAATTTTTATGTATGTTTTTAAACTTTCATAATAATATGTTGAAGGAAGAGGGAACATTTTAAAGTTTTCTTCATATAGACCTTGAATATTTTTTTATTGAATTAATTCCTAAACACTTTGATCTTTTTTTTTCTGTTACTGTAAACAGGTCTTTTGTTATGCCTTTTAACTGGTTGCTGTTTGCATAAATGTGAAGGCTATTTTAATTTTTGTATCTAGTCACCTTATTGAATTTTTATTGCTTGTAATAGATTTGTTTCAGGTAAATAATATCTACAAGTAGGATCATCTTCCTCATTTCTTTCCAATCTATACACTTTTTATTTCTTTCTCTTGTCTAATTGCATTGGTCAGTACCTCCAGGACAATGTTAAATAACAGAGCTTCTAGGGACGTCTTTGTCTTATTTTTAACTTTAATATGAATGCTTCCAGTGTTTCTAATGATGGCTTTTGAATATATGTCCAAAGTCTTCTGTGAAAGTTTTAGGAGACTCAAGGCTTATTTATTTATTTGTCACCTTTAAGTTCTTTTTTATTACATAATTTTATTTATTTGTTGTTGGTGAGAATATACACAGCAAAACATACAGAAATTCAACACATTTTACACGTACCATTTAGTGACACTGATTACATTCTTCAAGTTGTGTAACCATTCTCACCCTTCTTTTCCTGAGTTGTTTCTCCCCCATTAACATAAATTCATTGCCCCCTAAGGTTCCTATCTAATCTTTTGAGTTTCTGTTGTCAATTTGATCCCATATAGACAGTTCTTAAAACAGCATAATGCTCTGCACAGATAGGAGACTCAAGCCTTATTGATGAGGCACCCAAACACTTCAACATGAATTCACATTTCAAGTTGGCACTATCCAAGCAAGGTTTCAGGCCCCTTCTCCCCCCCCCAAAAAAAATCTGCAGTGATGCTAAATGCCTTGCTAAGGTCTCTGGGTAGCGCAAATGGTTTGTGCTCAACTACTAAACTAAAAGTTGGAGGTTTGAACTCACCCAGCAGTGCTGTAGAAGAAAGGCCTGGCAATCTACTTCCATAAAGATTACATCCAAGAAAACTGTATGGATCTCAGTTCTATTCTGTAACATATGGGGTCGTCATGAGTCTGAATTAACTCGACAGCAAAGGGTTTTTTTTTTTTTGGTTTAGTCGCCTTCGGGTACAGCTCTGGAAGCCAACACGTATAGCCTTTAGAGCATGAATTTTGGGGTTTGATAGACATTGGTTCAAATCCCACCTCTGCCATTTTTGAGGTATGCAGCTTTAGGTACACTGCCCCTGTTTGAACCTCAAAGTTTCCTTGGAGAATTGAATGGGACCCTGTGAGTTCAGCATCTGGCACACTGAGGCTGTTTTTGTTTACCAGTGTGGTGGGATGGGGGAGGGGGAACAGGCCTGGGAATCTGCATTACTAACAAGTTTCTCTGCATGCTAAATTTTGCGAGCTTCTGGGATATCCCTTGTGCATATCAAGCTGTCTGAATAAAACACCCACCAAGCTGAGAACTATGGTCACTTCTGAGGAATAGGATAAGAAGGGATATACCCAAATAGGCTGAATATTTTGAAAAGGGTAAGTACTACATCTGTAACTTAAAACACATATAAATATTTAAAGAAAACCAATCCGAAACAAAAGTAAATAAAATGGGGGAAATGAAGGAACGCCAAGGTTGGCAGGAATCCTAGTAGTGCACCATCTGGTGTCTGAGTCCCCTTGACAACGTTTCTTCCACCAGTGATGAGAAGCTTCTTCTAAGGAAGCCCTCGATGACACTCCATGGATCACAGCCTGCAGCCATGTCCACCCCACTCCTCCACCCCTCGCTTACACGCTCCCTAACCCCACTTCTATTTTGCTTGATTTAGGACTGATTTAGTTCAGATATACACACTCCTTTGAGGGTACTTAGCTTAGAAAAGACTTGCCTACTCCCAGCTCTGCGTGTGAATCTTGATTAGTCTAAGCCAGATGCTCTTAACATGAAGTCTACAGCCCCCCTGACCCTTTCCAAAGGAGTCCATGGACGGAAGTCAGAGGATTTGCAAACTTGGACAAGAAAAAAAAAGCCCAAATCTTTATTTTCACTAACTTCTCATTGAAATTTAGCCTCTCCTTCTATTATAAAAGTAGAATTAGTGGTAGCATTCGCTTCTGACTTTGTCAACAATAGAAATCACAGGTATTTTCATATCACAAAACAGCTGTTACATATATCTCAGAATATTATTTACACTCATCACAGCTTCGAAATTATGGTTATTAGACTTGCTGCTAGATTTTATTTAATGCACTAATAAAGAAGCATTTATTCCTATATCACACACACTTTTAAAAATATTTTGAAAGCAGTATTTCAATATAATTTGTTTTCTTTGTAATCCTATAATTTTATCTTATGCAGTTAAAAACATGATTCTGGGAAGGGTACATAGGCTTCACCAGACTGCCAAAGGGACCCCTGGCACATATGAGGTTAATAAACCCTGGTCTAAGCCAATCCTGGCAATTTAATTATCTTTGCCAGGGATTGGCTTAGGAAGTATCATGTGACCTGGTGATGGCCAATGAACTGTGAGGGGATATCTGCTGGAGGGAAAGGGGAGTCCCTCCTGACAAAGGTTTCTTAATGTTTCAAAGGAGAACAAGCAAGACATACTTTCTTCCTCTGCTTCTTGGTGTCTGACCATATGAGGCTGGGAATTTTTTCCACCACTGGGCAACCATGAGGAGAGCTGCTGGTAAAAGCCTGATGGTGAAAGCCCAGGTCTTTGAAGACTCGGTTGAGTTGGTGAATTAAGCGGGCACAGAACCTCCCTACCTCTGGACTACTGCTATGAATCAAGAAATGCCTTACTATTTAGGCCAGTTGGCTGTTACTTTGCAGCCAAGAGCATCTTCTCTAATCTACCATACTATTTTTGTTCCCCCATAGTTTCCATGCTTGTTACTAGGTATCACTGGGGAGACACAGGGAAACAAGCCACTCCTTCTTCCATCTGATCCCTGTTTAGATTTGTCAGATCTTCATTTCTCGAGGCCTGAACATCCTAAGGCCTTTAATTATCCTCAAGAGACATTGTTCTAAGTCCTTTACTTACCCTAACTTGTTTGTCTATCTAGGTCCAAAAAACAAAACCAAACCTATTGCTGTCGAGTTGATTCTGACTCATAGTGAGCCTATAGGACAGAATAGAACTCTCCCATTGGGTTTCCAAGGAGCGGCTGGTGGATTATCAACTGCTGATCTTATGGTTAGAAACTGAGTTCTTAACCACTATGCCATCAGGGCTACCTAGGTCAGTGGTCCTCAAACACTAGCAACCATCAGAATCATGTTAATATTTATTAACATTAGCCTACTAAAATGCAAATTTCTGGGCCCCATCCCCAGAGTTTCTGATTCGTGAGGTCCAATAATTTGTATTTCTGACAAATCCCCAGACACAGCTGATGCTGCTTGTCTTGAGGACCACAGCTTGAGAATCACAGCTTGAGAACCACTGGTCTAGGTATCTATGAAAACATGGCTCCCAGAAATGAAACCACTAATCAAGGCGGGATCTGACTAGTGCTAAGCAGAGCAGAACTATCACCTCCCTCAGTATCGACACATGCTAATATTGCAGCCCAAATTTGAATCTGAGTTTACATACTGTTGAATTATATGTCAACATAAACACTGAAATGGCTCCTAAGCCATCTCCCTATTCTATAGAATGGGAAGTACCACTTCTTCAGTGCTTACTGCGTACGAAGTACTTTGCATGAGTTATCTCATTTAATCCTCACAACAACCCTTGAAACAGGCAACTGTCTCTTTCTGGCGGGGAAGATGTCCAGAGAAATTTAAAAAACAAAACAAAAAACTGCCCAAGGAAACACTTCGAGGGACAGAGTAGCATGGGCGGGGGGCTGGGGACCATGCTTTCAGGGGACATCTAGGTCAATTGGCATAACAAAGTATATTAAGAAAATGTTCTGCATCCTACTTTGGTGAGTGGCGTCTGGGGTCTTAAAAGCTTGCAAGCGACCATCTAAGATGCATCAGTTGGTCCCAACCACCTGGAGTAAAGGAGAATGAAGAACACCAAAGTCACAAGGAAAGTATTAGCCCAAGAGACAGAAAGGGCCACATAAACCAGAGACTGCATCAGCCTGAGACCAGAAGAACTAGATGGTGCCCAGCTACCACCAATGACCGCCTTGACAGGAACACCACAGAGAGTCCCTGATGGAGCAGGAGAAAGGCGGGGTACAGAACTCAAATTCTAGTAAGAAGACAAGACTAAATGGTCTGACTGAGACTGGAGGAACCCCAGAAAGCACAGCCCCCGGACCCTCTGTCAGCCCAGATCTAAAATAATTTCTGAGGCCAACTCTTCAGAAAAAGATTGGACTGGACTGTGGGACATAAAATGATACTTGTGAAGAGTGTGCTTTGTAGTTCAAGTAGATACATCAGACTAAATGGGCAGCTTGTGTCCGGAGGTGAGATGAGAAGGCAGAGAGGGCTAGGAGCTGGTTGAATGGACATGGGAAATCAGGGGTGGAAAGGAGGAGTGTGCTGTCACAGTATAGGGAGAGAAATTAGGGTCACAGAACAATGTATGTATAAACTTTTGTATAAGAGACTAACTTGAAATGTAAACTTTCACTTAAACTACAACAATAAAAAAATAAAATAAAAAAACTGCCCAAGGTCACCCATCTGGTAAATGAATGAGGAGTTGAGCCTGGGTTATAGAACTCTGCAGTTAAGAACCTCCCTCCTGCTTAACAGCATCTATTAATCAGCTACCCTTTGGGGCCCAAGACAAATTTACCTAATTGTGCCTCATCCAGCTCATTTCTCTTTCTTGTCCACAAGGTGATCACCAGTGACTTTTGTCAAATGTCCCACATTTCTTAAGCCTCCAATATCTCCTTCATCTGTAACTCAGCCCCTTCATTGCCCCCACTCCTGACCCAAGGCAGATGGAGGCTAGGTTTGTTGAGTTGCATTTGGAGCCACACGGGTTTGATATCTGAAAGTGTTAACTGTGGGCACATTTTAATAAAGGCCATTTTCTAGGCTACATCTACATAAAGTTCTAATTTAATATGCAAATGTACTGCAAATGATTTAGGGTATGCTGGGCCTTTATTGTTCTAGTTGCAGTTATGTTGATTTAGCTGATAGCTTTATGGTTAATAATTTAGTAAGCAACCTTATTTTTTAATCTCCCTTTGTCCTCATGCCTCATCTTTTTCCACATTAAGGGATTTAGGTCTATGTGAAGATACAGTCTAATGAACAATCAATCCTTGAGTAAGTGTAGCTGCAAAAGGACTTCACCCAAATGCTAGGAAAGGCTTTAAGTTCATGATTTTTCATCTTCTTGGTGGGATTCTTGCTTTTATCATAAATATAATAACTCACTCTTTATCTCTAGTGGTGCTTTTTGCCTTATATTCCATTTTGCCTGATATTAACATTGTTAGGCTAGTTTTCTTTTGGTTAGTATTTGCCTGGAATATCTTTCTCAGTCTCTATTTTAACATTTCTTTGTCATTATCTTAGATGTATCTCTCATACACAGCTTATGGCTTGATTTTGATTTTAAAAAATCTCATCTGATGGTCTTTGTCTTTAATAGGTAAGTTTAATCCATTTACATTTATCATGATTACAGATCTATTTGGACCTATTTTGAACCTTCTCTTTTGGGTGTGTGTGTATGTGTGGGTGTGTTTTCTATTACCATGACATTTTTTGGGGGTGGGGGAGGCATATGTTGTTCCTTTATTTTTTTTCTTCTTTTCTGACTTTTGATGGATTAATAATCACCCTACTCCTTTCCTCCCCACTGATTTGAAGGCTATAAATCACATTTCTTTCAGTTGTTTCACTTTCATTTACAACGTACTTACTTCACTATATATTTTCCTAACAGTGTAAAGTTATTCAGTATCTCTATTTTCCTCTTGAACAAGACAATCCCTTTAACACACTGTGTCTTAGGCTGGGTTCTCTAGAGAAGCAAAACCAGTAAAGTGTATAAATTCATACATAGAGAGAGATTTACATCAAGGAAATGACTCATGCAGTTGTAGAGGCTGTAACGTCCCAAGTCCATGGGTCAAGATAGAGGCTTCTCCTCATTCACGTAGTCACAGGGGCTGATGAATCCAAGATCGGTAGATCAGAGCGCAGGGCTCTTGCTCACAGGCTGTAAAGATCGATGAATCCCAAGATTGGCAGGCAAGACCACAGGTAAGCTGCTAGCTCAAGTCCCAAGAACTGAAGGTGAGACGAATAGGAGCCAGCTGCTGGATCCAGAACAAGCAAAAAGCCCCAAAGCCCTGCCAGAATATCCGCCCACACTTGATGCAGGCTACACACCCAAAGAAACTCCCTTTCAACCTATTGGCTACTCACAGTAGATCCCATCATGGGGGCGATCACATATCAAATCTCAACAGGGAAGTGACTACAACATCACACGACTGCCAAAACACTGAGAATTATGGCCTAGGCAAGCTGACATACAGTCTTAACCATCACACACTGTAACTACCAAGCGAACTGACCCCTACCCCCATCTTCCTTGTTATTGTCTAGAATTTTAGTTCCATCTTTTTTATCACAAAAATTAATATTGATATGACCAGAAATTAGATTTACCAATATATTTGACTGATTTCCGTACTTAATGTTTCCCTTTGGGTTCTCTCTTACTTCTGCTTAAGTATGTACTTTAGTAATCCTTTCCTTGATGGTACGGTGGTAAAAATCTATGGAAGTCTGAAAATATCTCCTTCTTGAATGTTCATCTAGCTGTGTATTGAAGTCGGTTGATAGTATTTTGTTCAGGATATTATTCCTCTGTCTGTGGCATCCATTGTTGCTGAAGAAAAGTTTACAGTCAGTTCAACTGTTATTCCTTCATATGCAATTTGTCTTTATTCTCTTGTAACTCCTAAGATTTTTCTCTTTATCTTTGATATTCTGTCTTGTCACTACCATGCTTCTGGTTGAGATTTATTTTTAATCATCCTGTTTAGCACATGGTATGTGTTTTTCATCTGACGACTATCTATTTGATTCTGAAAAATTCTCAGCCATCATCTCTTAAATATTGTTATCTCCATTATTTCCACTTATTATTATTTTTTGCACATTTTGAAAAGGAATCTTTCTGTCCTTTTTCTTTCTATGCACTTGTCGAAACCCTGACCCTTAGGATAAGATCCCAGCCCCAAACCAGGCTTCCTATCAGCAGCTCAGGATTCTCAGCTTTTGGTGATATCAGGATGTCACAGACAGAGTTAACAAGTGGGGGTGGCTTGGCTCAGATCCCAGCTGCCAGACCTGGCTCTGCTCCCTGCTTTTATCTAAGATTCAAGATTCAAGCAGTGAGTCTGATGCTAGACTTCCAGATCTCAAAGAACTCTTTCGGTACCCATTTGATCTTCAGGACTTGAATTCCTGGTCACTTCTGCCTGTTTCCAGACTCAGAGCCTGGGAGGCCCAATGTTTCAGCTCCCTTTTATCTCTGTATTTCTGTTCCAAAGAGGTTTATCTTGTTTGTGAGTGTGACTATGTAATTTTAATTATTTAAAAACATAATGTATCTATTATTGCAGAGTATGAACAGAGGTTATTTTTTCCCCATTAATTCACAGTGTTGTTTTCTTTTTACATTGGTTTTATTTAGGTATAATTTACATACAGCAAAATCACCCATTTAAAGTGTACAATGTTATGAGTTTTAATAAATACATACAGTCAGGTAACCACCATTACAACCAAGAAAAGAATATTTTCATCACCCCCCCAAATTAACCTTGTGTCCCTTTGCAATCCTCAGCCCCAACTAACAAGTTATCTGCTTTCTAAGATTAGTTTTGTCTTCCCTACAATTTCATATAAACGGAATCCTACAGTATGTATTTTTTTGTGCCTGACTTGTTTCACTAAGCAGACTGATTTTGAGATTCATCCATGTTGTTGTGTATATCAATAGTTCATTCTTTTGTAGTTTTGAGTAGTATTCCATTGTGTGGATATACCACAATTTGTTTATCCATTCTCCTGTTGATGGGCATTTGGATTGTTTCCAATTGAGCTATTATGTATAAATCTGCTATGAACATTCATATTCAAGTCTTTGTGTGTGGGGTGGTGGGGTGGGGGGTGTGTTTCATTTCTCTTGGGTAAGTACCTAAGAGTGGGATTGCTGGATGGTGTTGAAAGTGTATGTTTAACCTTATAAGAAACTTCCAAACTGTTTTTCAAAGTGGCTGTACAATTTTGCATTCCCATCTGCAATGTATGAGAATTCCGGCTGAGGAGCAGAGGTTATTTTTAAAGCATGAACTCAATGCCATCTTGACTGGAGGTGACTATAAAAACACTTCAGAATGTACACTGAGCTATGAAAATGCCAGGAATGGTAATGAAGGCTCTGTGAGGGTCAAACTCTAAGTGGCCTGTTTACTGCTGCATCCCCAGTGCTTAGCACAGGGCTTGGCTCATGGCACCCACTCAATAAGTGAATCAATGAATGAATGATTTGTCTCTGACAGGTTATAAAGATTGGGTCAAAGTTGGGGCCTACTGCATCTTACTTAACCAAAGGAAGTTTTTTGGTTCCCTGATTTCTCCTTCTCCACATTTCACAAGACCCCTTGTTTTGAAATAGTGGGCATTTTTTGCCCTGTTACTATAACATCTACTTTCTCTTTTACCCAGGCTTCTACTACATGGCCCGAGACAGCCACTCTAACTCCCAGCCACTGACTCTGCATTTCAGCCAGCAGGAAAGAGAAAAATGGAAGAAAAGGGCACACATCCTCTCTTTAAGGATTCTTGCCTGGAGTTCCAGATTGTTTCTGCTGATACATGATATATGATGGACCAGCCACATCTAGCTGCAAGGGAGTCTGGAGTATATGGCCTTTATTCTGAGCAGCTGTGTGCCTAGATAAATGCTGGGGTTCTTTTAGGTAGACAAGGAGGGTAGATACTGGATCACTTCCAGCAGGCCCTACTAGGAGCCTGACTTTGTCCTGAAATTTGAGTTCAATACACTATATTATCTGCAAAACATGTTTACTCCTCAACTTCAAGGAGAATCCTTTTAATTCACTACACAAAAGAAAGTCAGGCTGGTGGGCACAGGAGGTGCCACACTCAGCCCCTCCAGTCCCTCACCTGTCTAGCCAGGTCACTGACTCCTCCCTCAAGGTTGTCTGCTGAGGTAGGGAAGGGAGGGGAAGAAGCATGAAGGATGGTGCCTTCAAAGAAGGGGGAGTCAATGATGGGATCGGCAGATGGCACGCACCAGTTGGCCCCCTGAGGCCCCAATGGCTGTCTTCTGGTTGGTCTACCTGAGGAAGCTCTGGTGGGTTCTATGGCTAAGCTGGGGTGCAGAGAGCTGAGTCTGGTCAGCTGCCCTTCTTACAGTCCATCAGATCGGGCCTCCAGCAACTTAGGAGCCTACAGGGTGTAAGGTATGTCCCAGAGCTATGCTGTCCAATATGGTAGCCACCAGCCACAAGTATCTACTTAAATTTAAATTAATAAAATAAAATACAAAATTCAGTTCCTCTGTCATACTAGCCACATTTCAAGTGGTCAAGCTACAAGCGCATGTGGCTAGTAGCTATCATATTGGACAGCACAAGACATTTCCACCACTGCAGAGCATTCTATTAGAACACAAGAAAGCCATCTCAGGCAGTATTAACAGAGGCAGAGTATCAAGAAAGAAGCAGATGATGGGGCTAATTTACACGATGCCAGGAAGATCCCAGCTGGGCCACCATGGTCTACGGGCCCACAATCTGTGAGGTATGCAAATGAGAGAGAAGAAGATGTCCAGGCAAGGGTAACTGGGATGTGGAAATGGTCTGAAAAGTGTCTATGCTTTGCTTCAAGGATGTCTTAGTTTGGGTTCCCCCAGAAGCTGACCCTAGGACAAGGATTTGAGTGCTAGTAGTTGATTTGGAGGAGTCCCTGGGTGGCACAAACAATTAGTATTTGGGCTACTAACTGAAGGGTTGGTGGTTTGAACACTCCCAGAGGTGTCTCGGAAGAAAGGACTGGCGATCTGCTTCTAAAAGGTCACAGCCATGAAAACCCTATAGAGGTCAGTTCTACTCTGACACACACAAGTTCGGTTAGTTTATTTGGGAGGTAATCCCAGGAAGCACCAGTAGAGGAGTGGGGATTAAGACAGGAAAGGGGAGACATCCAATAAAGGGTCAGGGCCAAGCAAGTTACCACTGTGGGCAACTGGAGCTCAATCCCACTAGGGAACTCTGGGAGTCAGTGTAGAACATGCACCTCAGAGTTATCCTGCCTGAGGGGTTGGGAAGCTGGGTTTTAAAATTTTATTTTAATAATTTATTTTTCATTGTTGTTGATAATATACACAGCAAAACATACACAATTCAACAATTTCTACATATACATTTAGTGACATCTATTACATTGTTCACGTTGTGCAAGCATTTCACCCTCCTTCTCTGAATTGTTCCTCCCCCAATAACATAAACTTACTGTCCCCTAAATTTTCTAATTTTTTGAGTTCCTGTTGTCAATTTGATCCCATATCGTTGTTCTTAAAAGAGCACAACGCTCAAGTCAGATGTTCTTTACTAGTTAAGCTAAACTGTTGTTTGGTTTAAAGAAGACTTCAGAGGATATTTTTGGTTTAAGGTTTAAGGTTTAAAGATTATGTCAGGGTGGCCTAATCTCCCCTGAGACCAGAAAAACTAGATGGTGCCCAGCTACCACTACCAATCGTTCTGATCAGGGCTATAATAAATGGATCCTGACAGAACGGGAGAAAAATGTGGAAGACAATCTCAAATTCTTAAAAAATCCAGATTTACTGGATTGGTTGAGCCTAGAGGACTCTCCAAGATTACCGCCCTGAACTGAAACTATGCCAAAGTCAACTTTTAGCTAAATAACAGATTGGCTCACAAAATATACCACCAGTGAGTACTGCGCTCCTTTAAAAAAATCATCTATATGAGACCAAATGGTCAACAATTACTTTAAAACAAAGACGAGAAGGTAAAGGGGCAGCAGGGAGACTAGATTACTGGAAGTGGAACACCCAGAACAGAAATAATGAGAATGTTCACGCATTGTGAAGAATGTAACCTGTATCACTGAACAATCTGTGTAGTAACTGTTGAATGGGAACCTAATCTGCTGTGTGAACTTTCAGCAAAAACACAATAAAATACTGTTTAAAAAAATTTATCTCAGGGCAATAGTTTCGGGCGTTCATCCAGCCTTAATGGCTCCAGAAAGTTCTTTTCTGGAAAGTTTGGATTTTATGGGGATTTGAACTTCTGTTCTGACTTTTCCCCCTTTTGATCAGGATTCTGCTATAGAATTTTTTATCAAAATGTTCAGTAATGGTAGCTGGATATCATCTAGTTCTTCTGGTCTCATAGCAAAGGAGGCAGTTGTTGATGGAGGCAATTAGCCACACATACCATTTCCTCCTTCTATTCCTGACAAAGTTGGGTTTTTATACATCAACTTGCATCAGTCATTTAGCTAAGGGCTGCTCCAATGTGTTAATCCCCTGCAGCGTGGTGACTGAAGGCCTTCCTAGGCTGTACAAAGTCCTCAGGCAAAGAGATGCAAACATGGCGCAGCTGGAAGTTGGCTAGAGCATACTGAGGTGGCAAGACCTGAGGGATATAGGCTGGGCAATACCGTCTGCTACAAAAGACGAAGACCAACATCCTTAACTCCCACTCTCCTCTCTCTCTCTCTCATGCACACACACTCCTTGCACACTTTTCACACTGGCCTCTTCCTCACTCTGCTCCCTCCCACCACAGGACCTTTGCATATACTGTTCTGAATGAATGATTGAAACATTCATCTACTCTTTCCCTTCCTCCTTTACCTAGTTAAGTTCTACTTATTCTTCGGATATCAGCTCAAATGTTCCTTCCTCTAGGTATCCTGTCCTGATAGACAACCCCACCCCACCATCGCCCCAGGACAAGATCAAGACTCCTGTTGCACACTGTTCTAGCTCCCTGTCCTTCTGGAGTATAGCCTCCTCTAATGTGTTATTATATGCTTGAGGTTAGCTGATTAACACTGTCTTCCCCGTCAGATGGCGAGGAAGGGATCTTGCTTGCCTTGTTCAAGACTTTACACTTAGCGCACAAGGACACACAGTAAGTGTTCAAGAAATGTATGTTGAGTGAATGAATGAATCCTAGTCATGGTGACTAAGACTCCCAGTAGCCAGAGAGAATTTACCAGCTAAAGACCCTAGGAAGAGGAGGAGGTTAATTAGCAATTCATTAGGATCCTTCTTCAAGTCTGTAGTCAATGCTAATCACTTGTTTGTTTAAAACAGGAAGTTCTGCGCTCATTAAATACATTAGTAAATGAAAACGTTTCTCTGGGAAGTCTGGCCTCCCACAGTGGAATGTAAACTTGCACCCCCTCTTTTGTATAGACTTCCCAGAAGTTAGCAAAGTAGGTGTTCACAGCTGGAAATACCCTGGGCAAGGACCCTAGTTCTCTCAGAGGGGGCCTTAGGAATCTGCCCCTGCAGCTCTCTGGGCTCAGGTTTTTTTTGCTCTTGTAAAATGGGCACAATATTCAACTTCCTGGCTGGCTGTGAGGATCAGAGGAAGCTGCGTAGCCAAGCGCATGAGCTCACACCTTGGTACTATCCTCTCTACAGCCTGTAACAGGCCTAATTTGAGACTGTAGTTACCTCTACCCCACCACTGATTTGACCAATGCCTGCACTTGTTAACAGGGGCTCCTCTCTTTATACGCAGCCCACGAGCACTCACAGGCCATGCTGTGCTAACCCTTGCCTTGTATTAGCTCTCTTAACCCTCAAGGCAAGACCAACCAGGTCATTATTCCCTGCATTTGCATATGTGGAAACTGAGGCTTAGAGAGGAGAGGCACTTGTCCAGTGCATGCTCCTCTCTACGCTGAGGTCCTCCTCCAGGAAGCTCCCTCTGATTCTCAAGGCAGAAATGCTTCCCTACCTTCCCTGGGTCTTACTCATCCTCATGTTCCCAGGAGGCTCCGCAGAAATGCAATTGCTACCTTTGTGTCAGCGCTGACTACATACATATCAGCCTCACTGCCCAGTGCTTTTCCCACGTTACCTCCATGGAGTAAGCGGCTATTATTATCCCCATCTTGAAGATGGAGAAACTGACTTGTCAAAGGTCACATGGCTGATAGCTATGGTAAATGGCAAAACCAGGGCTCAAACCCAGGCAGCCTGTCTGCAGAACCCATGCACTTAGCCTTTGGGAGGACTATTGTGCCCCCACAATAGCCCTCGGGAACAGTGGAAGGGAGGGCTTGGGAGTGGCCTGGCAAGGGTGAGCTTCACCCCTCCTCAGCCTAAGCTCTGCAGAAAAGCCCCAGAGAACACCGCCCCTTCGGCAATGCTACCCAGCTACTCCTCAGGCATCCACTGAGTGCTCTGGGGACGCTGAACAGACCAGCCTCCCTTCCTGAAGCCTCACCCTTTTCTTCAGCCTCACTGCTGACTGCTCCCTTCTGCTGAAACGAGCAACACCCTGAATGTGTCCTGTGAGCCTCTGTACCTGCTGTTCCCTCTGCCCAGAGGGCCCATCCCTTAGTTCCTGATGGGTAAATGCTGCACATCTAGTTCTGGTGTCCTCTTCTCCATAAATCTTCCAGTTTCCTTTCAGTTCCATCTCTGTGCTGCCAGTTACAGCTAGCTCTGAGGTATCATCATCTTCAATGTAAGCACCAAGTCTCACAGAGCACTTCCAGGGGGGCCAACCCTGAGTCTTTGGCAGGCACCATGCTCTCAGGGAGGTACGATTTTTATTTCCAGTTCACCAAAGCTCAGAGCCATGAAGAGACTTGCCCAAAGCCACGCAGAAGAGTTACGAGTCAAACCCAGGCCCTTATGCTTCCAGAGCTCATGCTCTTAACTGCTGCTCCCTACCACCCCCCTAGTACAGACTTCTATTGCTGCCTTCTCATGATGCAGGAGTAAATGTGATCCTTGCATGGGGGGAAAGGCTGCAAGTCCTAGACAGAGCTTCAGAGAGGGCTGGGCAGAGGTAGGCGTGAAATGCCCTGAGAGTACTTGTAGGGAACCCTGGATTCTGCCTGGGGAAGTCGGGAACAACCTGGAGGCCCAACCTGCCTCTCTCTAAAGTCTAAGATGAGCTAGGGGGTGGGTGGGAGATCATCCCCCTGGGTCTACAGGGGCCTGCACAGCACACAGGCACACAACCATTCCCGGAAGGACATCCTCTTCAAGATCCCTTTGTTAATTTGGATTAAGCTGCTAACTCCCCTCTCCTCAGCTCTGGTTATCTTTGAGAAAGGCATAGCACAGGTTGGGGGATACAGACCATGTAACTCTCCTAACACTAAAATAAGAATTTTCCATAGAATTATAGACTCACAAATGCCTTATTTTTGCTAACGATAAAATATTCAGGGTATATAAGGAACTCCTACAACTGAAAAACAAAAAGATAAACAACCCAATCAAAAAATGGACAAAGGATTTGAACGGACACTTACCAAAGAAGATATACAAATGGCCGACAAGCACATGAAAAGATGCTCAATATCATTAGGCATTAAAAAAAAAAAAAGAAAAAAAGAACCTGTTGCCATTGAACCACTTCTGACTCATATTGACCCTACAGGACAAAGTAGAACTGCCCCATAGGGTTTCCAAGGAGCGGCTGGTGGATTCAAACTGCAGTTCTTTGGTTAGCAGCCAAACGCTTAACCACTGCACCATCAGGGCTCCCATTAGGCATTAGGGAGATGCAAATCAAAACCACAATGAGCCACCACTTCATCCCCAACAGGATGGCTAAGATAAAAAACAAACAAATAAAAAAACCCAGAAAACAACAAATGTTGATGAGGATGTGGAAAAATTGGAATCCGCATCCACTGCTGGTGGCAATGCAAAATGGTGTAGCCACTGTGGAAAACAGTTTGGCAGTTCCTCAAAAGGTGGAACATAAAACTACCACACGACCCAGCAATTCCGCTCCTAGGTATATACCAAAGAGACTTCAAAATAGGAACACAAACAGAGACTTGTACACCAATGTTCATTGCAGCACTATTCATTCACAATAGCCAAAAGGTGGAAACAACCTATATGTCCATCAACAGATGAAGAGAGAAACAAAATGTGGTGTATACATGCAATGGAATATTACTCAGCCACAAAGAGAAACGAAGTCTTGAGACATGCTACAACATGGATGAACCTTGAAAATATGCTGAGTGAAGGAAGTCAGTCACAAAAGGACAAATATTGTATGATCCCACTTGTATGAAATATCTAGATTAGGCAAATATATAGAGAGCAAAGTTTTTTAGTGGTTACTATGGGCAGGAGGGTAAGGGACAGGGAAGTCACTGTTTTGAAAGTTTGGGTTTCTGTTTATGGTGATGGAAACCTGGCAACAGATACTGGCGATGATTGCACACACAACATGATTAATATAATTGGTTTCACTGAATTGTACATGTAAAAAAGGTTAAATTGGAATATGTTGTGTTATATATATATTTACAACAATTAAAAAAAAACTAAAAAAGGCAAATGGTTACAGGGGTGGGCAGGAGGGGGGAGTAGAGAGTTGTTTCTTGGGGGCACCAACTCTATGTTAAGTGTGATGAAAAAATGTGGAAATGGATAATTGTAAAGGTTGTACAACATGGGGAACATAATTAATGGCAGTGAATTGCACACATAAAAATGGTTATGATGGCAAATGTTTTGTTATATATATTTCTCCACAATCAAAAAAGAAGTTTTTGTGAGTAAATAAGTTACACATGTATGGTATAAAAACATAAAGAATATATAGAGGGTATATTGTGAAAAGACTTCTCATCTCTGATCTGTTACCCTTCTAGAGGGTGCCACTGGGGTGTCCTTTAAGAGAGATTCCACACATAAAGGAGTGTAGGTGCTCCCCTCAATAAATAGTAGGATTGTTCTGCTTGCCATTTTCTTCAATAATACCTCCTCCAGATACACACAGTGAACCAACTCATTCTTTTTAAAAGCTGCATGGTACGTGACACATGTTTGTGAGGTGCTTATTTAACTATTCTTTCTTGATGGACTTTAGGTTGTTTATGATCTTTTATTAATATAAACAATGCTTTGATGAACACTTTGTCATCTTTGCACGCGTGCAAGTCAATTCCTAAAAGCAGGATTGCTGAGTCAAAGGGTGTGTGCGTTTTAAACTCTGATAGCTACTGCTGTTTTATTCCTTTAAAATACTGCACAACATTTTGTTACATGGATGTCCCCTAGTTCTCTTAACCAGTCCATCCCCTCCTCCTTCCCCTAACCCTTTCTCTCGCTCTTTCTTTCTTTTTTTGCTTTATAATTTTTTTGTCAATTGTGGTAAATATATATGTAACAATCATTTGCCATTTTAACATTCTTCACATGTACAATTCAGTGACATTAATTATGTTTATGATGTCATTCAACCATCACCATTATCCATTTCCAAACTTTCCCATCACCCTTAACAGAAGCTCAGTGTTCCCTATCTTGCTTTTTTAATTACACACCTACTTTTTGGAAATAGTTCTCAGTAACGTTTCATGACCTCTAACACTACTCTACAGTAGTTTCTGTGTGTGTGTTTCATAGTTAAGTCCTATGATTAGGTTATTTCCTATCTTTTGTTTCCAGTCTTTTGAGATATTAATGTAAAGATTAAATATAATGCCTGGCACATACTGGCCGTTCAGTATTTGTGAGCTTTTGTCTATCATACACAACATTGCAGGGAACTGCCTAGAGGCAGAATTGCCGGTCATAAGGTGTGGATATTTGAATTTGGTAGATACTGCCGTACTGACTTCCAAAAAACTTGTACCAATTTACATGCCTCTCTGAGCATACTTGTCCACACTGTATTATCAAACCATAGATGTTTCAGGAGGTGAAATGATGCTTGAACCCCACTGCTTCAAACCCTTCATCTAGCAGGCAGGGAAACTGAGGCCCAGGGAGAAGAAGGAAGTGCCCAAGGTCACCTGTGAGCTGTGGTGCAGTTCAGTCCCATTTCTGGCCTCTCTGCCTTTCTCTAGGGAACTGGGGCTGTGTCTGGGCGGAATGTGTGGGAGCACAGAGTGGGGTCCATGAGGTGAGGACAGGTGTGGAGATGGGGTGAAGGGGAGGTGTCGGGGGCATCGAGGTCTGTTTCTACTACACCTCTCTGCCTTGGGGAATGAAACATTTTATTTCATGAAGAAAACTTCTGGCTCTTCACTACTTCTCCACCTCCGCCCCCCTCCCCCACATCTCTTCCCTTGGAAACGGCCTCAGAGATTCTGAAAGGTGCTCTCTTTACTTCTGAGCCCTCCTGTGTGGGAGGAAGCTGAGGACGTGAGGGTACTGACTGTGAGAGCAGGTTGAGAGCCAGGAGCCGTTGTGCAAAAAGAATGGTAAATTATATAAGGAAGGAAGACGTAAGGGGGTGGGGACAGCAGCTAGGTATCCGTGCTTTTTAACACTTTCCTACAGAAAAAAAGTAGGCAGCCCCAGACGCGGGGATACGGCTGCAGCGAGGGACATTTTCATAAATGGCTTGTGCTGAAAGCTTTGAAGGGAGGAAGGCACTGTTCCCTCTTTGCCCTTTGCAGACAGGCTTTGTACGCTGGGTAAAACTGTCGGAAAAGGTAGAACAGCTCCTAATCTAGGAGATGATTCCTGTGGGAAATCAGGCTGCTTTTCAAGCGTAATTTGAAAAGCCGCTGCCTCCAAACTTCAGTGGTGGCGGAGGGGGCGGGGGGATGCAGAGAGAAAATGCCATTTATAAAGCAATCAACGCTTTGACAGCGTCCACCATCACTCAGAATTATTTCCCGAAATTTGGCCTCTTCCTTACTCTGGAGGGAAGGCAATCTGGCACTTTGCTTCCCATCAAGCGTAACACCGACGGACGGGGCGAAGTCACACAAAGGGAGTGCGGACCCTGCATTGTTCCTCACAGCTGGAGCTACGGAAAATCATTTCCAGGGCTCCTCCACGCTCCTGAACGAGCTGGAGGAAGCCTCATCAGAGGTTCCATTCATCTCACTTCTTACTTTTAAACTTTAAAGCACATATTTATATGCCTCAAGTTGGCCATGAACCACAGCACGTCGAACAGTTTGGGGTTGATGGAAGAGGTACATTTTCTGGTCCTGGGACTTTCAGAAACACAATTTCATTGCCAGTCTTCCAATCTCTCCTGTACACTGCCACTAGGTGAATATTCCTAAAACACCGCTTTCAATACATTACTCAGTGTTCAGGAAACTTCCAAGGCCACTTCTCCATCCCTGAAGGCCAGGACCCCCAGACTGGCATTCCAGACCCTCCACGTGGGGTGGTCTCAGCTCTTCCAACCTCCTAACAAACACCTTCCCAGCCTGCCAGGCCACACTCGTCACGAGCCACAAATACGGGGTGGTAGATACCTGTCATTTTTGTACCCCTCCCTCTGCATCTCTTCTTCTGGTAGCCAAATACATTGCTTCCTTTTGGGGGAAACTACCCCACCCTAACTCTCTCTCTCTGTGGTTTGCATGAGTCCTGCTGACCCCCTGCCTCTGGGCCTGGCTGTGAGAATATTGTAAGTCAGCCGTTAGCAACGCCATAGATCAAACCAACAGCCAAAAAACGGGATCCTCCCACCACTAATTTTGTAAGGCCCTGGAGCTAAGAATAATTTTGCATTTTTAAAAGATTGTTTAAAAAAAAAAAAAAAAAAGAAGAAGAAGAAGATGCCATAGAAACCCTATGGTCTGCAAAGTCTTTTTCACTTTCTGGTCCTTTGCAAAGAAAGTTTGCTGACCCCTGCTGTGGAGGCACAATGACTGGTTTCGGGCTGGGCAAAGGACCAGCTGAGCCCATGGCAGTAAATCCTGGGACTTTAGCTGGAGCTGTCAAGAAGGAGGTGCCTCTAGGTTTGTTACACTGGAAGAGTTATAAGCCTGGGACTCCTGGTGGCCATCTTTGACACTTTATAGAGAAAGACTGCCGAGAAGGAAGCCTACACTGGGGAAAGCAGAATCAAAAGATGGAGACAGGCTGTGGGATCTGGAGCCAGCTGGGCCTTTTGGTTACGTGAGAGAATATATTTCTTTAAGCTGAAGCCAGTTTGAGTTGGGTCTCCTGTCACTTGCAACGAAGGAGTTATGACGAATACAGATATGGGCAGGTATGACTGTATGCCTTTGGGAATGTTATTTTCGCTGCCCGGAATGCCCATTTTCTGCCTGCCAAAAGTCTATTTGTCCTACAAGATCTCAGCTCCTTCGAGAAGCCTTCTTGGATTCTCTCTCCCTACTCTGGTCCCCTTTAGTTCCTGGGTGGTTCATTCTGGGATTTAAGCATATACTTCCTCAGCTATAACTGTCTGGAAGAGTACGTACTGCATCTGTAACAAAGCCATGAGCAACAGCAGGGGGTGGGGGAGAAGGCACACATTGTTGGAGCCCCAGGATCATGCTAGATGCTTTATAAGCACTACAGCATTTATTCCTCCCAACATGGCCACCCTAAGGGACAGAGACAGCAACTCCATTTTAGAGACGGGAAAAAGAAGTTCAGAAGTAAAGTGACTTGCCCAAGACCACACAGTTACTAAGAAATAAAATCAGGAATCAACCACAGCTCTGATGAACTTCAAATCACAATCTGGTGCTTCCTGAGGCCCACATTCAACCCCTCCCCAGCCACCTTCACAGGAGCCTCCAAATCAGCTCTACACTTTCCGGAATACTCTAGGAGCCTTCCACTGCCTGCAGATCAAAGCTCAAACATCTCAACCCAATTCAAGGCCTTTCCAGATTGGCCTGTTAATCCCTTACCAAAAAAACCCCAAACCCGCTGCCTTTGAGTCAATTCTGACTCATAGCAACCCTGTAGGACAGAATAGAACTGTCCCACAGTGTTTCCAAGGAGCAGCTGGTGGATTTGAACTGCTAACCTTTTGGTTAGCAGCCGAGCCTATAACCACTGTGCCACCAGGGCTCCGTTAACCCTTTACCTATCCCTAACTCCAGTCAAAACAGTACTCAAAGCACTGGTGCACCCTGAATGAAAGGAGAAACACTCACTGCACCAGCAAGTTTTAACAGAAGGAAATGATCACTTTGCAAAGCCTCCGTTAACAAGGAGTAGACTGAGTCAGCTGGACAGGTTCAAAATTAAAGTTGCCTGAATATAATAACTGCAGAGGCAAGCTAATTAGTTAGTTTTTTTTTTTTTAATCAAGTGCAACAATCTGCCTGGAGGAATCAGAAAGCAACCCAGGATATCTTAACTCTTTGAGGAAGAGGCTGGGTTTTGGGAATACCACAGCAAATGCTCCCATACAGAGCCCAGGTCTTAGCACTGGACAGGAGGTGTGTATGTGTGTAGCTGTCCCTGCCTTTGGTACCCCACCACTGCCTGTCACGCCTGGATGCCCTGGGAAGGCAGGCTACTTCAGTCTAGCAGTGAGCAGCTATGTAATGCTTAACATGTCACGCCACCTCTCTGACCTGTTTTCTCATTTGTCAGGACTTAGAGATTGAATTAGCCTATCACTTTGTGTCCTCAATGGAATTAGGAACGACGCTGTGAATCCTTTTACAATCTCCCCAAACAGAGGGCATTGCCTCTCCCCTTTCCCAAGGACCTTAGAATCATCCCAGAATTTTAAAACTGGAAGAAAGTTAAGTGATTATCTCTTCCAGGAGTTCTTTCTTTTGTGTGTGTGGGTGTGTGTGTGGTGTGTGTGTGTGTGTGTGTGTGTGTAAGATATAGACAACAAAACATACCATACACCAATTCAACAATTTCTACGTGTACAATTCAGTGACATTGGTTACATTCAAGTTGTGCCACCTTTCTTGATACTCTTTTTCAAGTTGTTTCACCATCATTAACACAAACTCACTGCCCCCTAAGCTTCTTATCTAATCTTTCGAGTTGCTACCAATTTGATCACATACACTGTATTTTTACGCAAATAACACACGCCTTCTACGTTTGCCAACCGTGCCCTCCCCCCTCGAGGTTTTCATAAGCACATTTTGCAGATTTTTTACAGCAACATGTAAAATTGGCAAAGTGACATGAAAACACTTCGAGGGGGAAGGGCACAGTTCACAAACAAACAGAAGGTACACGTTATTTGTGTAAAAATACAGAAGATAATTCTTTAAAATAACACAACGCTCAAGGCAGACATTCTTTTCTAATTAAGCTATTGTTTGGTTTAAAAATGACTTCAGGGGATAGTTTTGGTTTAAGGTTTAAAGATTTCCTCAGGGTAATAGTTTTAGGGGGGAGGGGAGTCATCCAGCCTCAATGGCTCCAGAAAGTCTGGATTCCATAAGACTTTGAAGTTCTGTTCCATATTTTCCCCTCTTTCGACCTTTTGATCAGGATTCTCCTAATGTTCAGTAATGATAGCTGGGCACCATCCAGTTCTTCTGTTCTCATGGCAAAGGAGGCAGTTGTTCATGGGGCAACTAGACATGTATTCCAGTTCCTCCTCCAATTCCAGGGGTTCTTAACTTGGGGTCCCTGCAGCGTCATAGGTGAAGCCTCTGAAATTGTACATAGAATTTTGTGAGATCAGCTAGACAGACCCAGCAGCAGTTGAGATGGTGTTGGTGCAGTCTTGGGGGATGCAGTGCCCATCTGGAGATGACAGGGGAGGAGGAGGAACATGTTCCTAGGGAGTAGGTCCCCAGATTTCATCCAATTCCTAGGGAGGCCAGAATCCCAAAAGATTAAGAACTCTCCCTCTGGCCAGATCCCTCCATTTTATAGGTTGGATAGTAAAACTGAGACCCAAAGAGGGGAAGGGCCCCTTGATGACTAATTGGCAGAGCCAGACGAGAAGCAGGTCTGTGTCACCTGGACCTGAGCAGGACATCTCACTGTCCTTGCAGGTGAGACGCTAAAAGGAAAAAAGCAGGGCCTCTCCATATCTGGTGGGGGACCCTTGCTCCAATATGTCCCCACGCCAACCACCTTCTGGGGTTTTTAGGGCTTGGGGATTACCAGCGTCACTAGAAGAGGTATCTAGACAGCGCCTCACAATGCCTCTGGTGAGGAAGCATCCATCCCTCCTGGGACCAGTCAGCACGTGTGTGTGTCTGTGTCTGTGGGGGGAAGGTGGCTGTATACCTAAATTTACATAATCTGCGTGTTTTAAATCCTCCAGCTAGAAAAAAATCAAGTATTTATACTGCCTTTTCTATACAAACTGCACCTCAAGGTTATTACATGGATGATGAAGGGAAGACTTCCTTTGTAGAAGTGCTGTGGCTAAAGCAAGCCAGAACGGTAGGGTGGAATTAGAATAGCATTACTTAGCAATCCCTAATGAATGGATCCAGGTGGTGATCACCAAAGGCTACACATCACAAGAAGAGATCAGAGGTTATATGCCTCCTGATGGAAATAATAATACCACCTATTGCAAAAAAAAAAAAAAAAAAAAAAAAAAAAACCCACAAAAACAAAATCTGATCAAGTCTCCTGCTCTGCCTCCAAATTTACAGACAATACAGGGGACAGGAGGAGGCTGTGAAATGAGCCCCACAGGGATGCAATTGGTAAACCCATACTGTGGGAAGTGCTGTAGGATAAATGACCTCATTTCTTCAACAATAAAGGAAAAAGGGCTGGAGGGGAAACCATAAATTAAAAGAGATTTTTAAAGGGATGTATCTGCAGTAGCAATGTACTTACTACCTTATTTGGATCCTGATTCAAACACACTGGGGAAAACACTGACTGGATATTTGACAATATTAAAAAATCACTACTAATTGTTTTAGGTATGCTGATGGAGCTGTGGTTGTATGTTAAAAATTTTTTTTTTTTTGGATTCGACATCTGGGATTTATTTTAAAATAATCAAGGGGATGGGTGGGGAGTGAGGGGTAAGTGGGCAGAGGTATAGATGAAGTAAGACAGGCCATATGCTGGTCAGTAGTGAAGCTGGGTGATGGGTATATGCAGCTTCATTCTATCATTCTCCATTGTAAAAACTTAAAAAATTCATCTTCCACTTAAAAGATACACAAAAAATTGTTATGAGTGGCTGCCTCTGGGGAGGAAAACCAGATGGCTGGGGATTGGGGAGGGGGAGACTTACTTTTCATTGTTTTCTGTTTGTACTGAATTTTATATGATGGTTCTGTATTAAATATTTAAGAACATAAACTCATTTTTAAAAAATAACCCAATTTAAATGACAAACTTCAAAGTGAGCACATCATGATACTTCCTTCTAAGAAATGCCTTTATTTCATTTTCTTCCAAAAGGTACAACCAACTAGTTCCACGTCATTATTTGGGGAGGGGGCCTCTTATGGGGGAGGCCCATCTGTGTGTTTGCAATGGCAAGGCAGTATTCCGTAGATTCTTAGAGCTGTGATACTTGAATGGGGTCCTCGCGAGCTCAGAGGACACACACGCTGTGCAGTGCAGGACTCTGCCCCAAGTGTCCTTAAGTTCAGCGGGGTGTGAGTGTGTGTGCTGAGTGGGTGGGGCCGTGAGGCAGCCTTGCGCTGTGCTAGGGCCATGCAGATGGTAAGCTAAGGAGTTAAATCCTTAGAGCTGACAGACAATGTCATTTGAAAACACAAGGTATGAAATATAAATAACGGTCAGCTACTTTTCTTCCATCCAATTTCTAAGCAGTTGTGTGATCAATCAATTTATAAATCGATCAACTGTCTAATCCACCTTTGCAGTCTTCTCTGCTGCCGCTGCCACCATCTTAGGCCTGGGGTGGGTCAGCTCAATGTCTGAGGCGCCAGCAGGGAGAAGGGGAGGCGACCTCCTCCAGACTCTGCCCGCCCAGATCAGGAAGAAGGGTGTCACTGCAGCTCCTTAAGTAAGTGCAGCACATTGGCTGTGTATGGGTTCTGCTGCCCCGTTGCCCCCCGCAACTGCACGGGGCAGAGGCTGGGGTGGGGAGGTGTGAACTGCTCAGGGCAGTAAAGTTCATTCAGGAGGAGCCAGGTGGAGTCCGGGTCTACCTTCATCAAATGGAGGAAAACGCTATGGAGAAACAGAAAGGAGTGAGTGAGTGGTGGGCACAAGGGAGGGGAGAGAAGGGAGGCGTGCTGGTGTTTCACCCAAGAGGTGAGTTAGCAA
This sequence comes from Trichechus manatus latirostris, assembly GCF_000243295.1. Lineage (NCBI taxonomy): Eukaryota > Metazoa > Chordata > Mammalia > Sirenia > Trichechidae > Trichechus > Trichechus manatus. Next base: position 26,250,196 of record NW_004443944.1, on the reverse strand, counting down.
GTTATTCGAGAAGAAACTGATAATAACATCAGAGTGCTTCAGATAGCAGAAGAAACTCACTGAAGTTCCCAAGAGGGGGCCATTAGGGTGGTTCTAAGCCTAACAGAAATAGAGGTAAACAGTTTCATATCCATTGACAGAGAAGAAAAGTAATTAGTCTGAGTAGAACAATACTGACATCAAACAAGCTCTTGGCAAAGAAACAGGCTGATTTCTGGGTATAAAGCAGGCGTTCTCAAAAAGAAGCGAAATGACACGGCTCACCCTTCCTTATAGGCTCCGCTTGGCTCACAGGCCCAGCCAGGGTGGGGGCTGTACCAGCCTCAGAGCAGGGACTCCCAGTCCTGCTTGGGGACCATAGGCAAGTCTCCCAACTTCTGAGCCTCCAGGTCTATATCATTTGGGCCCTCTAGCTTGCTGCTGAACTCTAGCTCCACCCTTTCTGGAGATCGAGAGCCACAGATTCTCAGTATCTGGACACATACTCATGGCTCTGCTTTGAGAACCTGTGGTGCAGATCAGATCCAACAGAACTTGCTGTTCTTCGACAGCTGGGAAAGGGCTGAGTCCTGCTCTAGTGACCCTTGGCGGAGATACAGAGCTGAAGGGCCTGGGCCCACTGGACACCATGCCTCTACAAAGGGTGAGGTTCTTTATCTTGGCTTGAACTTTGGGGTCAACCTTTGCTTCTTATCTCCCCATATCCCGTTTCTGAATGATCAGTCCACATGCCTAAAGCCAATCCTTGGGCAGTCCCAGCATAAACTTCATACACCTGGCTGACAAACCCACTGCAGCCATTCAGCATCCTGCTGGTCAACCCCAGGAAGGATGAGCCGTCCTCCTCGGTGTCAGCCAGCGGCCTCTCAGCCATCCTGCCCAGCTTAGCTCATGCACTGTCTCCTCTGGCAGGCTGCCTTCCCCAACCATTGTGCCTAGGTAAGCTGCCCCTTATTTTTCTCTTTCAGGGCACCCTTCCCAAAACCCCAAAACCCAAACCCACTGCCATCAAATCGATTCTGACTCATAGAGACCCTATAGGACAGAGTAGGACTGCTCTGTAGGGTTTCCAAGGCTATAAATCTTTATGGAAGCATACTATCACATCTTTCTCCTGCAGAGCAGCCAAGCGCTTAACCACTGCACCACTAGGGCTCCTACATCCTTTCCAAAAACTGAAACTTGTTGCCGTTAAGTCGATTCCAACTCACAGCAACCCAAAAGGACAGAAAAGAACTGCCCCATAGGGTTACCAAGGAATGGCTGGTGGATTAGAACTGCCAACCTTTTGGTTAGCAGTTGAGCGCTTAACCACTGCACCACCAGGGCTCCCACACCCTTCCCAGCAGATATCAATTACTTGTCTACTGAGTCCCCCCCTCCCCCAGAATCTAAGCTCCTTGAGGGGAGGAGGTGTGCTTTGTTCACTGCTGTATCCCAGGCACCGGGCGTGGTGTGTGGCACACAGTAAGCACTCAGTCAATGCTTGTGGAGTGCACAGGTTCTCATTTTTAATGAGGATTTAGTGACTTATTATGTTCCATACTGATGACTTAAGATGCCATTCCTCTCTGGAATATTTCCATCATACAAAAGGATCTGAGGGAGAGGTCACCTGCTCACCACCATGGAAGGACTAAGGAACATTATTAACAGGATTCACATGAGCACAGGCATCACTAGCTATGTGTCTGTGGCAAGTTCTTTACCTTTTCTGGGTCTTGGTTTCCTCATTTTTAAAAACGGGGGATGTCCCTCACTCAGGGTTTTGCTGAGGTTTAAGGGAGAAAACAAGTGTCTAGCACATGTGATCTCTATCTACCAATTAATAGAGTATATAGTATCTATTCAATTGATCACATTTCATTTCTGACAGCTATTCCTAGGAGCCTCTCCCACACTGCTGAGCACCAAGTAGGAACATAAATGCTTCCTGAATGGAACGAAATTCTGGTTTTTAATTTCATTAATCTGAAAAACCTGGGCTCTCAGGGTGTGCATCTTACCTCTGTGAAACCAGTTTTGCTTTCTTCCTTGTGTTTAATAAACATATGCTAAAGAGGCAAAAGAAGCAGGTGCGGGGGAGGGGGCGCTTTGAAATTTTTTCTGGCCTGTTTTGTGCCTAAACAATTTAAGTTTTCTTTGCTTAGGATAATCTAGTGTTTATAACCTCAGTGGCGGTTGCTGGAGAAGTGATTAGAATATTCTAATTCATCGTTTCCACTTCACTGCAGAAAGGAGATGGGGCCTGCGTGGGAGACAATTTTTGTTTAAAAACAAAAATATCTTTGATAATTAGAGTGGCAAGGGAAATTATGAAAAAACGCACCAAAAACGGGAAGCAGATTTCTATTTACACGTGACACAGCTGACAGTTTTCCCTTGTGCCAAGGACCGTTAGAACGCAAATGGTTGCATTTGATTTTTTTTCCCCCTTCAAGAACTGGAACAATTTTTCAAGCTATAGCATAGCACACTCCCAGACTGAAGGAATATTTTTATCTGGGCAACACCCAGCAGACTGGTGCCATGGCCCAGTTCAGTCATAGTTCTGCTTTGACTTACACAGCATGAAAACGTCACAATGTTCACTTTCTGAGTCCTTTTTAACATGCTAAATGCAGATGTTTGCATTCATTGGGAGGAAAGAAAAAGGAAGCTACTTTTTGCCCTTCTAGATCTCTAAATAAAATGCTAACGTGGAAGCAAAGGGAAAACGTGTGCAAAGTTTACCTTCTTTTATTGAGCAAGAGCCAAACTCTTAGAACAATTATTTTGGGTGTCATTTCTTAGCCTGTAAAGGGGTAGACTCCCCAGAAGGGCAGAGGGCAGTGCAAATTCCTTCTCCTGCTTCTGTGGCTTGGAGAAAATTATTTTGCCTCCCTGAACGGGTTTCTTCTTTCTCCAGAGCAATATGATCACACTGCCCCACCCTCCTCACAGATTCCTTTTGAGGCTTCAGGAGATGAGGTGCAGGAAAACACTCTGAAGTGTATAATGAAAACATGGTTCTTTCCAGGGTGTGTGTGTTTAAGGAATAATTATCACTCCCAACCGTGTTTAAGGAATAATTATCACTCCCAACCCCAGCAGCACTGCCACCCATGGAAAATTCTCAGATACTCTGAAAAGGGCAAAACATTTGTCTTTTGTTTCACTCATTATTTCCTCCATACTGACTTGGCAGGGGTCCCAATTCTCAGCCAATGGGGTTCTAATTCTGCCCATTATTTTCAGGAAGAAATGCATACTACATTCCTTGCCCTCCACATGCCTGAGGTGGGGAGCAAAACTGTGCCATGCAACCAGATGGCTGGCAGGCAGGGCTGTGCTCTTGCTTGGTGAGCCCCATGCGACCTGCTGAACTCCAAACACCTGACAAATTCAGAACCCGAGCCTTCCTTGCTTTAAGCACCTGGGAGCTGAGCCTGAAGCCCAGGAGGACTTGTCTACTTAGCGGCCCAGTTTTGCCCCAAACCCTGGTGCCACTTGATCCTGGGGCCAATTCCTACCCACCCTGAACTGGAAAGAACGAGCTGCAGAGAGTTAAGAGGCCAAAGCTGAAAGCTAAAGCCCTGGAAAGCCCATTTTACATAATCGAAGGCCACAAGACAAAAGACAGGACCTCTGCTTCAAAGTGAGCGGGGTAACTGCCTGGAAAATGTTCCCAATACATCTTGAGACACGGCAGGGATGGCTGTTGAGCATGCCAAATGGCCAGTTCCATCTTTTTTTCAAACCCAAAGAGAAACACTTTTTAAAAAAATATATGTACACCATTTAACTCCTGAACAAAAATTTCGTTCTCTTTCCCCCAGGCCCAAATCAGTGGCTTCAGGGAGCACAGTTATCAAGAGATTATCTGGTCCCCAGAGTATCGCGAGGCACTCAGCTGTGCCTCGTGCCTCCGAGTGTCCTCAGGCGAGTGATTATCTCTCAATAACCTGTAGGGCCGTGTAGCTTAAATGATAACTTGACTTTAAAAAATTTAGAACTCGCCGTTAGGCAGTTTCTAAGCAACCTCTGTTTCCATGGCAAAGAAGCCTGGTGTTTAGACTGATTTTTCACTTAAAATGCGGTTTTATTGAATTTCACTTCATGCAGGCGGCCATTTCCTTGCACTTCAGCCCTATCTACAATTGACGGGTATCAGTAAGTATCTAATAAACTCCAGACGCCAAACCAACAGAAGCGGCTCATTCCTTTGGGATCAATATCAGAGAGCTCTGAGTGACCAAGCTGGGTGGGAGGGTGCCTAGGGAGGTGGGAAAACGTGCTCTTGTTATCTAATCGGCTGGGTTTAGGTCCTCTCTCTCCTTGGTTCCCCATTTACTGACACTCATTTTGGCCCAGTTCGAGCACCTGTGCTAGGTGCTGGGGCTATAAAGATGAGTGGATGTGGGCCCTGGCCTCGGGGCTCCCTGTTTGGTGGGGAGAGGAGACTGAGCGCAGAGGCCCGCAATGCAATGTGGCGAGTGCCATGCTAGAAGTCATAAGCAGGGAGAAGCTGGGGAAGCTTCCTGAGTGGGGTGATTATCTCCCAACAACCTGTAGCGCCTGCAGGTCGCTTCTGTGTAAAGAGGGCGTGGATCAGATCCATTCTAAGGTCCCTTCCAGCTCCAACAGTCTGCAGCAGCTTTCCAGCATAGACACTGGATCTTAAACAGCCACTCCTCCTGCAATGTGGCAAAACCAAATAGAAACCTCTCTGCTGTAGAGGCAAATATTCTGGAGTGTGTTCTCCGAACTGCTGTCTAGACAACACCCGCTCAAAGGGAGCTCTAGAAAATCGCCAGCCAATCAAGGCCCAGCAAGCTAAATAAACTGTAACTGAAATTCAGGGCTTCCAGCTCTCCTGGGTGACAAGCTATTCTTTCTCTGTCAATTACTTGCTTGATGGATCTGCTGCTCCTTGTCTCTTTCTGGATTTATAAAATGCTCTCATGAGCTGTCTGGGTAAACGCCAGTGGTAAAGAACTTGTGGCTTTGTGACCTGCTTATTTATTTGGGGTTTCTAAAGAAGTTACTCCAGGATGTCTCCTTAGGAACATGATATAGGCCATCTCTACGTGGGCATGCAATCGGAAAATAAACTCACTTGTTGGAAAGGAGGCACACCCACAGAGTTATTTTAGCCTCCCTGGTGTTTCGTCTCTGGCAGAATAGCCTCCATGCTCTTCTTTTCTCTGGCCGTCTCTCCTGCTGTGACTCCGCACATACTGATGCTACAAATGAGCCTGTGTGTTTCCTTTTTAAACAAATGGATGCTCGGGTGTGGACGTGGCCTAGCCAGCAAGCAGTGGGGCCGTGTTTCTACACTTGGTAATTTACTCTAATGGGTCTTGGTTCCTTGGTTAGCCAGTATTTCAAGCCTGTCCTTTCTTGCTATTCAATTTAGCTATCTTCCCCTACACTGAGGTCGTTTTTTGTTTCTAAATGTTGGAAATGGAGGATTATGACTTGAAGCAACGATTTACTCTCCAAATAAATACTACCAATTACCTCTGCAGCTATACATACTCGTTAGACTTAACTATATTTACCTGTTCAAAACCATTCATCTATTGATCTAATTCCAACTCACTCAGAGAGACCAATATTAAAAATATTTAAATACAATGAGGCCAGGATTGAAAACCAGAAACACCAGCAGAAATGTATGATGCTAATTGTACCCCTAAAGTACCACAAGACAAAGTATCATAAATGCAGTGGAATGACTCCATTGTTCTGTGCATATTTAAAAAGATATGGCACTGAGAAGCCCAATCTGTCACAGACAATTCAAAAATAAATCAGAACCTAGAATGATTTAAATCCCACCAGGGCGGGATTGGAAAGCAGCCCCTTCCATCTGGCCACTCTCCTGCCTCCAGGCCCCCCAGAGGCCTAGACCCCATGATGGTGCTGCTGGGTGGATTTCAAAGGGGCCCTGTGGGCAGAAGCACCACAACAGCAACAGCCTGGCTGGCTGCACTCTCAGGCCCCTCACAGTGTTTCCTGCCCCTCCCTGGAAGGTATGTACCGTTGAAGACAGAGACATCTTCACAGCAGCCTACCCATCCCCTCACCACCCACTTCAGAAATGTTTTCCTGTAACCTGTGCTTTGGCTCTAAGCCAGCAGCCTCTACTGATGGATGCTGTAAGAAACAGCTCTAGGAAATGTACCTCTGTATTTACCGCAAGGACCCTGAGTTATCAGTCACAATAGGACCCAATGTCCCTTTAAAATGACCCATGGAGACTTACGGTTCAGTAAGTACCAAAAAAAGCTGTGCTGCTTTCTCTTTTTTAAAAAAATCATCCTGTGAATACTGGAAGTTGTGCAACAGATTGCATTTCCATCTTTGCTCTGCCTGTTAGGAACCCAGAGCCACATTTAAGGCTCATCTCTAGCAAAGGTGCAGAATTCTAAGCCTGCGATTTATGTATTAACCTCAATCCTGGCTTCACCGGTTTTTACTTCTATTATTCCTCTCTTTTCTTTAATTTCTTTACTTCCTTTTTATCTTGTTGCATATACTTTATAAGATGCCCAAGTCTTTGGAATAAGGAAGAAGTTTAAATAAATAAGGATTATAACTACTATTTATTGACTTTATTATTTTTTTTAAGGAATCCGGTGGCATAATGGTTAAGTGCTTGGCTGCTAACTGAAAGGTGAGTGGTTCAAACTCACCAGCAGCTCCACAGGAGAAAAGACCTGCTCCTGTAAAGATTACAGCCTAAAAACCCTACTGGGGCAGTTCTACTCTGTCATACAGGGGTCGCTATAAGTCAGAACCGACTCAACGGCACACAACAACAACTCTGATTTTTTACTCTGTGTTGATGTTTTTTGTGCTAAAAGAATTAGTATATATGACTTTACTGATTCCTTGCAATAATTTTGTTAGGTGGGTAGTGACAGACATGCTTATTCCAATCTTCTAGATGAGAAATCTGAGATGTCAAGAGTTAATTAACTTGCCCAAGGACGCATTGCTATTGAGCAGCAATGTGAGGCCACGTTTAACTTAGTACTCTTCTTTGAAATCTTTCAACTCTCAACACAGTACTTGGCTTGTAACAGACACCCAATAAAAATCTTTTAAATACATACATATGTAATAAGACAATAGAGGCTGTTTCCCTGGTTACTTTGCTTGGGACTGAGGTCATCAAATTCACTCCAGCCTCCTAGTTGTTCAAGGCAGAGCACAGACTGTGCAAAAGTAATGAAATTGCTACCCTGGGGTAGGCGAACGCTTTTGATAACTGAAGCCCACTTTGTGCAGACTGTCGAGCTGCCAGGCTCGATCTGCCATCAAGAGCATCTTCTGACACAGCATCTGTGTGCACATGCACACACACATACACACACCTGGCTCTTCCACCAGGTGGTACAGCGGTTGACCCTGGCAGATTATCAATCACATGACAAGATCGAGGAAGCAGAGAAAGGATTAGCAGCATCCATTTAAGTAGCACAGAGGTCCCTGCCTTCAGACCTGAAACCCAGCAACCTACTTTGTCTGTAATCTGCATGGCAGATGTCTCTTATCTTTGATACCATGAAATCATGCCTATATATGCACAGTGAACAGCTTCAGATTTGAGTGTATTTTTAGAACAACGGGCCTTGAAAAGAAAAGCAGCAATGCCTGTCAAAAGATGGATAATAGGAAAGCTAACTACTTGGGTCTGGATTTGTCAACTATTAATCAAATGTCAAAAGGAAAAATATTAGGAGCGCCCTCATTTCCATGCCAGGTGCAATCCACAGGGGAAACAGCTTTGCAGCTGAAGCTCAAACAAATGGCCCATACCATTTAAGGGGATGAGCTACTAATTTCAAGCTCAGTTGAACTAAGGGATCACCTCTGTGGCTCCTGATCCGTTCAGATATAATAGGCCCGTGTGTGGGTAAAATAGAGGAGGTGGGGCTCTGATGGGGATGAAACGGAGAAGCCAGTGCCAGTCCGCGTTTGTCCAGAGTTAGAAGGCACCAGCTGGTTCTTTGATGGGCTAGGAACCCACTGCTAGAAAGGGAGCAGGGAAGTCAGTCAGTAAATGAACCTTCAAAGCTGGTCTCAGCTCCTCAAGCAAAGCGGGGTGGGAGTCGGGTGGCACAATTACTGTGAAAAAGAGCCTTCTGCGTGAAAACCCATTTGGATTTCAGTAGAGAAGACAAAGCAGGCTGACAACAAGAAATATATACAACTATATACACATATATCGTATATATGTATATGTACACACACAAATTTGTATATATATGCAACAATATACACAAGTGTATATATGTATCATATACGTAACACACCATATATCTGGCAGGTTTATATATATCCCATATTAGACACACACAGAGAAAAATACACCATAGATCTCTGAAACATCAGCATCATGAGGGCTGAGACCTCCTTTGTCTTGTCCCCCTCTATTTTCAGTGCCTACAACAGGGCCTGGCACACAGTAGGTGCTCAACTGTTGCGCAGAATGAAGACCGAGTGGACTCCCTGCACTTGTAACACAATTCATTCGCACAACAGCCCTGAGGAAGGTGTTACCACCACTCTCGTTTACAGAGGAAAGAAATGAGGCGCGAGGAGACTGTCATTTGCTCAAGGTCAATAGCTAGTAAGTTGTGAACCCCTATTTATCCAACTCCAGGACTGGTAACTTTTGCCCTTATAGCCAGGCAGAGGAAGCTGAAAGGGCAAATGACCTGACATCCCCGCCCACCCCCCGCCACAGCAAGGACTACATCAATAACAGCGTCTAGTACTTGCACAGGCAGAAGGTGCACCAGCTGGTCACTCCCTGCTGGCGCCCTGCAGCTCCACCTGGGCGCTGGGGTTGGCAAGTGGGGGTAGGACTGGGGTGGAGATCAAGCAGCCTACAAGCATTGCTCCTCTATTGTGAGACTCGTTTGGCATGGACTTTGTCTTTTTAAAATCAGTATGTCTAGTTTTGTTTCCTTTTAGCGCCAGGGTGGAAAGGCTCAGTGGAGGTTTAAGACCTTACTGCAAAAGACAGGGCACCTCAGAGGCTGCTAAGAGATCTGCCCAAGCAGTGTGGTTTTAATCAAGTTGAGTTTAACTAGGCTCAGTGTGTGTACTGGCTTGAAGGAAAAACATAGAAATTTGGGGAGTGTGCTCTTATCTAAAATTCCTTTCATGTATGGGAGGAAAAACTCCATGGCCAGATCGAACTGTGGAGGCCCAGTGCCTGCTGGGAGAGATCCTGGAGGTTTCCAGGGCCATCTGGGAATTTAAATCAGTTAAGTTTGCCTCTGCAATGGGCTGAGATGGGGGCTTGGCTGACATGACCTGTTAGTTTGTAATCCAATGCTTACCCTCAGGGATACCGCCTTATTTACAGCTCATGGTATGCTGACCCCTCCTTCCACACCTCAAATATGTTTTTCTCATTTGTTACCCATTGAAGTTATTTAACTAGAAATACTTTGGGGGAGCTGGTATTTTTCTTGCATCGCCAGTTTGCAGTGACACCTGGTGGTAACACACAACAAGGTTAGACCCTGCCCCCACCCAAGTTGCAAGATTTATGCTCTCCTCCTCACAAGGCACATGCGCTAGATAAAAGCATTAAACTGGAATGGCATCTCTGTTCTTAGCATTTACAGCCTCAGTTATATCAACCGCCCCTGATCAATTTCCATTTCTAGAGTTTACAGCCTAGATGTAAAAGCCTGCCACAAAGGCTGTATTTAATATGACAAATTAAAAAAGCAAACACAGACTTGGTCATTCTTTGGAGCCAGAAAAAACCAATAGGAAGAACAAAAAACCCAACCATAATGCTTGCAAGGAGGGATTTTCATGATGCTACCCCTGATGGCCAGTCCCTCACCTGACAGGCCCAAAGATGACACTGGCTGCCAGCTCATTCCCCACTCCTTTCAGAATGCCAGAGGCCTCTGAGCAGATTCTCCCACCAGCCCTCTGCCAGACAGAGGGGCCAATTCCAAAACAAGCTGGCCACCTGCCCAGTGATTGGAAATTCACTGCCTCAGAGGGGGGCCAGTTCACCTCTGACAGTTCTGGCTTCTACCTGGTCCTTTTTCTGAGCCTACGCTTGATTTCTGGCAACCCTCCTGCTACAAGACTCCCCCCGGGCCCTTGAAAATAACACAGCAGCTTTCTCTTTTCCCATGGGTGTGCAGTGGGGTATCTCACTGACTGCAGTGCAGAGAACACGTAGGAGGGGGCAGGAGTGGACAAAGGAGACTAGGGAGGAGGCTTCTGCAGGCGTTCAGGTAAGAGACAAGGGTGGCTTGGCCTACGGTGGTGGCTTGGAGGCGAAGAGGAGTGGACAATTTTAAGAAAGATTTTGGAAGTAGGCAGGCTTAACCTCTGGAGTAGAAGTGGGATGTGAAGGAAAGAGAAGAATTCAGGACGAACAACTGGATGGATGGTGGGATAGGGACTCCATCTCATACCAGCAGGTATGACTGTCTCAATTCGAATCGGTCCACCTATCTCCCTCTCATTTCGCCTTAATGAGGCTCACAGACTTCCTGTGGTCTCAGACTTCTTCTCCCATTTAGAGAGCTTATTAATTTCTGCATCAAGATTCCAAATCAGCTCTTGATCAAGGACAGCACTGATATTTTCCCCTGACTTCAAAATAAGTTTGCAAATGATACGGATGTGAAGCAATCAACCTTGCACTCCCCCCACCCCACCAGGCCTTCAGAAGGGAGGTCATCTGACTGAACCCTGAATGGAATGCGCTAGAGCAAACAAAGGTGCTGCAGTCAAGTGGTCTGGCTGCATTTTCCTCCTCCAGAGGCACCCTGAATACCAACTCAAGGCCCAGTTCTGGGTTTAACTGCTTTCAGCAACAAAAAAGAGAATTAGAAATGAAAAGATAATGAATTGCGAATATTAGCTTGTTTGATGGGTCTGAACTTGAAGGGTGGGTGTGGGGCGGGGGCAGGAGAAGTATGATGGGACACGGAAGGTGAAAATCAGATCTTTGTAACTTGGTTGTATCAGGGACGCAGGAGAGTTTTTGTAAAGATACATTTTTATGTTCTTGAGTTGTGCTTTAAGGCGTAGTGCAATTAGCTTCAGGGGCACCACCCAGGGGACGACTATTTTCACCCTAAGTTGGTTCTTTAAGGAATAAGAATGCCTGGGGACAAGAAGCTTGTTGTGATGTGCCCTTGTGCTTGAGAAACCATGACTGATTCTGGGCCTAGGAGATGTGACGGGGAGAGGGACAGAAAGAAAAAAGGGAGCTGGGGAAATCAAGAGCAAAAAATTGAAGAGGACAATAAATCAATTCAAAAAGATATTCCCATCACTGCCAGGGCGTGCAGGGAGTGCAAGGTTTATAAGGGAGTGAGTAGGTTGTCCTCATTTCGCAGCCAGAGCAGCCTCCATCCCCCTAAGTAACATGATGGCTCCTATCCCCACCAACGATGATCCGGACAAGTCTCTAGAAGCCTAGGAAGGGGGAGGCAGGGACTGCTTCTTTGCTCAGGAACACAGAGCTGCAGGGCTGAGCAGGGTACAGTGCCAGGACAGACAGGCCAGCTTTTGCCCCAGACGTCCATCTGCGGAGGGCAGTGCTGGGGCGCAGGCTGCTCCCAGCTGAAAGGAGAGCTGGGAAAGGGGACCAGAGTGCACTCTAGATCTCAAGTTTGGGGAATGTTGCTGTGCTCAGAGTTTCAACTTATGAGAAAAATTCCTTAGGACTCAAGGAACCAGGCTTAGCTTCTTCCATTAGAGGTGGTGTAGCACAGTCGAAATCCTTGGAAATTAGAATTGTATAATTTCAGAGCCAGAAAAGGCTCTTTGAGCCATTAGTTCAGTGGTTGTTGACATTCTTTGGGCCACAGACTCCTAACAGAACTGGATGAATGTTGTGGACTCTGTCTAGAAAAATACACAGGTGTGTCTGCTGGCATGCACACTGAACTCTGCATATAATTCGCAAGGGCGCACGGTCCCTGACGCCCATCTAAGAAGCTCCTCGGAGCTAAGGTATGGCACATCAGCAACCCAATGCTCCCGCTTTGCAGAGAGGAGCCAGGGTCACCCAGTCACCAGACAAGCAGGGCGTAGACCTAGATCGCTCTCCAACCAGGTGAGCACTTTGCCTGCTCCAGCATACCGTCTCCCAGCTTTTTGCCCCTTTGGAATTGTTGCTGACATTGCAGTAGAGGAAAAGGGTACTCGTAAAGAGAAATGCGTCTAGTAAAAATACCATCTCTAGAGTTGGCACAGTTAAAGAAATCATCTTAATCTGGCAAGAAGAGAGAGAAGAGAAAAGAGAGCAGAGATGCCTCAACTCTGTTCGCCATTAGCAAATCATCTATAATTTAGGACAAATGCAAAGAGATGCAGGTGATCAAGCAGTCTTACCTCCTGGCAGCCTCTTGTAATTTCACAGGCTGTTTGGCGCTGAGGTAAATCAAGCAGGCATCAGCCACTTTATTCAGGTCACCCTCACCTGCAGAGAGGAAAAACAAAACAAGCATCAGCCCTCGGACTGCATTTGGGACAAGCAGTAACCACCTGCTCTCTGGTGAGGCTGAACAGCTACCAAGAGGCCCTGGGCTCTTTACCCTAGCCCTCAGATTAAAAAAGCCCATCAAGATAAATGGGTCAATGAGGCCAAAGTAAGACCGAAAGATGTGCGCAGGAGGGAGGTGAGGGGGGCAGGGCTGAACAGGAGCGCCAACAGCAGGGGCGGGACTGGCGGATTGTGTGGGTCCAGGGGAGTCTGGCTGGTACCTACCTAGGTCCAGACTCTCGCAGAGGGGGCCCAGGCCCTGCAAGACGGCTAGCTGCAACTTGAAGGCCAGCGTGTGGGAGTAAACTGGCCCAGCCCTGGCGCTGATGGGAGCCTGGGTGACTAGGGAGCCAGCCAGCTTTGGCAGGACAGCTTTGCAGAATCGGCTCCTTAGAAAATCGCCACACTTGCCTCCCAGGGTACGCAAAACCTGCAGAAACAGCCCCCAACCTGGTGACTGAACATTGCCAAGGCAGCAAGAGAGCGAAAGAATGCTTGGTAATTCAATTTCATCTAGGTCCCTGCTTGAAAAAAAAATAGAATTACTGCTGCTAATTTCTTGCTCATGGTTTGTGATTCTGACAGTTATGAATCTGGAGGTCTTTGCTCCCAAGGCATGGCTGCTTCTATCCATAAATACCGATTACATGGAGAATAATTCAAAGGAATCTTGGGTTGGATGAATAATATGATTAATACCTTGATTTTCCTCCCTTTTTTTGTTGGGGGTGGTGGGGAAGAAGAGCTTAAAGCAGTTCACATAGATCATCTGTTGAATCTTCCTAACGTCCCTTGAGAAAAGACTTGTGCATTTAACTCTAGCTGGCTTAACAAACAGGCACAGCTGCTGCCGAGCTCAGGCATCCAGGGCTCAGTGACTGGGCTGAGGGCCCTTGACTGAGTCAGGGCAGCGTGCCCCGGCGCTGAGGCCAACCCGGCGTTCTTTCTGTCCAACTGCACAATCTCTTACGTACATCACCCTCATTCCATCATTCACAACAGGCAGTGTCTTTGCATGTCTCTTGTTTTAAACTTTCTCTAGCAGAACATATTGAAACGTTTTGTCCCGCTGCACAAGACTGAGTATACGGGATAATAGGAATTTCTTTAAAAATTGGTAAGCAAGGCATAACCGGCACACAGAGTGTTCGCCGACTCTGCAGAGAGCAAGGTGCTTATTTCAGGTCCCTTGGCTGGGCTGCACAAGCCGGTACAGACCTCAGGTGTCATCAGCGTGTCTGGAGTGGAAAAAGCAGCCTCAGTTACAGCACATGCATCTTTCTATTTTTTTCATTTTCTATGCCTGCTGTCATTTCAGATAACCTATTAATTTCCATAAAGGAAAACAGCTCATCTGAATAAGATGAGCAGTTTCTCCCTCCCTCTCTCCTACTGCCCTACCTCGCACATACGCATGCACACACACACACGTGTGTGTGTGTGTGGGTGTGTGTGCGCTTGCTCCCATGTGTGTGTCATTTTGTTTCGGAAAAAACATTAACAACATATATGAGTTTTAAATGTAAACTTGTATTTTGGTCCATTATATGCTGAAGACACTTAACAGAAAACCAAAATACTTTTGCCAAATATATTAGTCATATCTCTGGTTTCATTCTACATCCCTACACATCTTCTCTCTTTGCTTCCTCTTGCTCATTTACTTCTAATTTATGTTAGCTTGCCATGCTAAATGTATCTCTGTAGGGTACCATAAGTGCATTTTAGAACAAGGAAGGATATCAATAAACAAACTAAGATACCTGTGCTAATATAAGCCAAACTAAGTCAGGGATAATACAAATAGAGAGCTTCTAACTTTTCAAAACATTTCACCAAATGGTCCCATTTTATCCTTGACTACAACACTATGAGAAAGATAGGGTAGGTATTCCTAAGCCCAGCCTGAAAATGGGTGGTCACGGGCTTTGCCAAAAGTCACCTGGCTGGGCAGAGGAGGCCCACTGCTAGAACCTAGGCCCCTTCACCTAAACTCTTGTGCGGCAACTCACAGACCTGGGTTCAATCACTTACTAGCTGTGTGACCTTGAGAAAATTCCTTAACTTCTCTGAGCTTATTTCCACCTCTGCCAGAAATACAGATAACAGAACCTACCTTGCAAGTATGTTGTGAAGAGAAGATGAGTTCACATGTGCAGAGCACACTGCCTGGCACATAGAAGGTGCTCAATAAATATCAGTGCCCCTTCCCACCTACTAGTTCATTCTGCCTCAAAGTCAAAAGGAAACTGACTTTTATTTTCTCCTTTGTGCTTTTCTTATTTTTCTATACTTTCTACAAGGTATATGACATTGCAATCAGATAAACAATGAACCAGCCTCAAAAGATACTGGTGAGCTCTGTGCTTATGACCTTCCATGCTCATGACCGGTAGCTGGTGGGGCCTCAGTCAGTAGTACCTTGAAGGCTCTGAGCACCGCCAGGGGGTCATCATTTGTGAGTCGGTGCACGAGCGAGGGCCAGGCCCGATGAGCCAAGGGAAGGAGCTGGTTCTTGTGGGACTGCAGAACAACCACACACAAATCCAATACATCCAACACCTGAAAAGAAAAAAGGACAGAATTTCAGAAGATGGTTGAGAGCTTGAAATCAGATAAACCAAACCAAACCAAACCAAAAAACAAACGCGTTGCCATCGAGCTGATTCTGACTCATGGCAACCCCACGTGTTACACAGTAGAACTGCTCCATAGGGTTTTCTTGGCTGTAATCTTTTTTTTTTTTTTCTATTGTGCTTTAGGTGAAAGTTTATAGCCCAAGTTAATTTCTCATTCAAAAATTTATACACACACGTATAGTTTTGTGACATTGTTTGTAATCCCCACAATGAGACAGCATGTTCCTCGTTTCCACCCTGGGTTCCCTGTGTCCATTTGGTCTTGCATATTTGATTGAATTAAGAAGCACGTTCCTCACATGTGTTATTTTTTGTTTTACAGGCCTGTCTAATCTTTGTCTGAAAAGTGGGCTTTGAGAATGGTTTCAGTTCTAGGTTAGCAGAGCGTCCAGGGGCCATAGTTTTGGGGTTGGCTGTAATCTTAACAGAAGCAGTTCGCCAGGCCTTTCTTCCACGATGCTGCTGGGTGGGTTTGAACTGCCAACTTTTAGGTTAGTAGCCCAGCACAAACTGTTTGCACCACCCAGGGACTTTTGAAACCAGACACCTGGGATCAAGTCACCATTTTAAAAGAATAGAAGCTAGAAACTCATTAATTGAATAAATAGTTACGAGTCCTGACTACAAGCCAAGTACTAGCTAGGTGCTGGGGACACGCAAAGGCACAAAATGCACCCGTTTCCTTGCCTTCATGGGGCTTACCGTCAACTAGGGAAAGAGCTTAATTAGATAACACCCAAATGAGGAGATGGTAACAGTTGTGACAGTGCTGGGAAGGACAGTAAAGGGTGACATGCAAAGAAACTAAAGGGAGGGATGTAAACCACACAGATGGTTGGGAGGGCTTCTCTGAGGAAGTGACTTTTAAAATGAGACACAAAGGATAAGCAGGAGTTAGTCACGTAAAGAGTGAAAGTGCGTTCCTGGAACTGGAAAGAGAATCAAGGAAGACCCAGAGGTGGGTGCTTGAGAAACTAATGCAGAGCAGCATGGAGTGGTGTGAAGGGAAGGGTAAGACAGGGTGGGAGGGATCCTGCGGCCGGACCATGAGGCATCATGTTAGGGATCTTTTATTTTATATAAATACAGTGGAGAGCCATCAAAGTGTTTCAAGCAGAAAAGTGACAAAAGATTCATGTTTTAAAAAGGTCATTTTGGCCACTGAGCGGAGAAGGGACTAGAAGGTGGCAAAAGAAGGAGGCCCCAGAACATGTCCACGTGAGAGGAAGAAAGCAATGTGGCCACGTGATGGTGGCAGAGAGGGAGAAGTGGGAGGATTTGAGATCTATTTTGGAGATGAAGTGGCCTGAATTACTGAAGGACTGAATACTGGGGAAGGGAAGAGAAGTATCCAGAATAGCTGCTTGGGTTCAGGCATAGCAACTGAGTAGACAGTAGATGAAGGTACCATTTAATGTGATGGGGAAGGAGGAGCAAACCTAGAGGTCGGGTGAGATCAAGTTCTGCTACTTCTAAAAGGATAGGTCAAGTACACGGCTGAGATACAGGTCAATCTCAGAAGAAAGGTTTGGGATAGACTAAATGTAAACTGGATTTTTTACTTTCCCTGAGAAAATGTGTCCTGATCTTTCATATGTCAAAGCTCACTGACAACAGTCAGCCCACTTCAGTGTCACAGGCAGTGGTCGCCACAGCGACCACTGCAAGCTTCCCTTCTCTACCAACAGGCCAGACTTCACAGAGCAGGTGAAGTGCACGTTTGAGTCAGAAAGGCAGACTGAAGTCTTCCAACATTAAGCAGTAACTCCTTATTGTATGCCTACTATGTGCTAGTCCATGCTGAGACTGGAACAGAAACACAAAACAAAACAGGCAGGGGAGTAAGAGAAAGCAGAGGAGCGCAGAGGAGTCAGAGTAGGATAGGATAGTTGTTGTTAGGTGTTATCGAGTCGGTTCCAACTCATAGCGACCCCGTGTTCTTTGACAACAGAACGAAACACTGTCTTGGCCTGTGCCATCCTCACAATCACTGTAACACTAGAGCCCATTGTTGCAGCCACCATGTCAATCCATGTCACTGAGGGTCTTCCTCTTTTTCACTGACCCTCAACTTCCTTCTACTGTCCTTTTCCAGGGACTGATCCCTCCTGATAACATGTCCAAAGTACGTGAGACAAAGTCTTGCTAGCCTTGCTTCTAAGGAGCACTCTGGCTGTACTTGTTCCAAGACAGATTTGTTCATTCTTCTGGCATTCCATGGTATATTCAATATTATTCGCCAACACCACAATTCAAAGGCATCAATTCTTCTTCGGTCTTCCTTATTCATTGTCCAGCTTTCATGTGCATATGAGGTGACTAAAAATACCATGGCTTGGGTCAGGTGCACCTTAGTCCTCAAAATGACATCTTTGCTTTTTAATACTTTAATAAGGTCTTTTGCAGCAGATTTGCCCAATGCAATACGTCTTTTGATTTCTTGACTGCTGCTTCCATGGGCCTTGATTGTGAATCTAAATAAAATAAAATCCTTGACAACTTCAGTATGTTCATAGGATAGTAGTATAGTGGAAATGGTTTGGTATCACTGACTGGCTTTGAATTTGAGTTCTGTCACTAACTGGACAAGTTATCATACTTCATTAATTCAAAGACACCTACTTTTTCCCTCTGCCTGTAGTGCTTTTCTCCCTGCCTTTGCTCCTGTGCATGGCTGGCTTCTCCTCAATCTTTAAGTCTGTTAAATGTTAAAAGTTACCACCTCAGAGAGACATTCCCTGATGATCTAGTCTAAGTCAGAGTATAAGCTCTGTATCTTATTCAGCAGGGTCTGGTACAGAGCATGTTCCCAATACATGTTTGCTACATGTGTAACTTACTATTTTCTATTACGTTGTTGTTATTGAATCAGGTCCAACTCAAAGCGACCTTATGTACAACAGAACAAAACGCTGCCTGGTCCTGCACCGTCCTCACAATTGCTGCTGTTTGAGCCCACTGTTGTAGACACTGTGTCAATCCATCTCAGTGAGGGTCTTCCTGTTTTTTGCTGACCCTCTAATTCACCAAGCATCATGTCCTTCTCCAGGGACTGGTCCCTCCTGATAACATGTCCAAAGTATGTGCGATGAAGTCTCACCATTCTTGCTTCCAAGAAACATTCTGGCTGTATTTCTTCAAAGACAGATTTGTTCATTCTTTCTATTAATAGAACTTGTTTATTCCCTTCATAGCACTTTCTCAACTTGCAGGTGTGTTTGTGTATGGCTTCTCTAGATGGGAAGCTTCATGAAGACAGGGATCATGTCTGCCTCATTCTCTTCTACATACCCTCTTCTTGACCAGTTGTTGGGTGCTGTCAAGTTGGTTTCAGCTCATAGTGGCCCCATGTGACAAAGCAGAACTGCCCCATAGGGTTTTCTAGTCTGTAATCTTTATGGGAGCAGATCATCAGGTCTTTCTCTCGCAGAGCTGCTGGGTGGGTTTGAACCACCAACCTTTTGGTTGGCAGCTGAGTGCTTAACTGTTGTGCCACCAGGGCTCCTAGCATTTAGTGAATGAATAAATGTATACACCATACCCCTTGCTAATGATTTTATATTTATAATTAACAACCTTGTGAGGTAGGTATCATTATCTTCATTTTATGGATGAAGAAGCTGAGGCAAGAAAAGCTGAATGAACTTACTCAAGGTCATGTGGCTAATGAGGGGTAGAGTTAGGATTTGAACTCAAGTATGTAGGTTTGGGAGGCTCTGAGTGCTACAAACAATTAACGTGCTCAGCTGCTAACTGGAAGGTTGGAGGTTTGAGTCTACCCGGAGGCACCTCAGAAGAAAGGCCTGGTGATCTACTTACAAAAAATCAGCCAGTGAAAACCCTACAGAGCACAGAGGGGTCACCATGAGTTGGGGTGGACTTGATGGTAACTGGTTTTTCTGGTATGTAGGTCTGACTCCAAAGCTGATGCCCTTATTAACTATGGTATGCACCAGCTGCTACAAAACCTCCATAAAGGGGAAGACACTTGAGTAGGGTCTTGAAGGATATATAGGAGTTTGCTAAACATATCAACCAGAGACCTATAATAAAGCCTTGCATACAACAGGCACTCAAAGAGTGCTTGCTGAATGGAATAATAAACAAATGCTAAGAAGGTCTCTGGCAAAACTAAACAAATTTCACAAGACACAGACACCGAGATCTGAGACAGTCTGTGGATCAGGGTATCCTAGCCCACCACTCCTGAGCAAGGGAATATGCTGCCATTGCCAACAGTGATTCACTAAGGCACTGTGTTTTTCATTCCTGCTTGGGGCTGGGGGAGTGGGCTAGGCTGTATAAGATCTTCTCCCAGGTGATTCTGAAAGCCCCACTCCCCATCACCACCCCACCCCACAGCCCTGTTGTTGGAGTCACTACTGTATATTTTAGGCCCTTGCTGATGCTGCTTGAGAAACTCCCAGGCAATGAGGAAGTAAAATTAAGAAAAGTATTAGTGTTTCTCCTAGAATGAAAATAGAAACAGAAACAGAGATAACGACTAGTGTCTGGCTTGGAAGAATGACCACTAGAAAGTATTAGGACCTGCATTAAGTCAGCTCAGAAAACAATATCCTTTCCAAAGCACATGACTTTCCTTCCCCTGGGGATTCAGTGAATGCCTGAAACTTTGTGGCCTTTAATTCAGGGGATTCAGCTCCCTTTTGGCATCTGGGCTGACAGAGAAAAATGTAAGACTGTTGTTCCACAGATAAATTCCTCTTGTGGCCACCACACATGCATCAGGAGATAAGGGAAGCTACTTGCTCAACTGTGTAGTCATTGCCAACTGGACCGAACCTCCTCGGCCCTGCTTCTCGGTAAATGCAGAGAAGGGGCCACACGCTGACCTTCAAGCGGATTTTCAGGTTTTTATCTGACAACAAGTGGATGCAACGCTCCATCACGTCCTTGGCAATTTGGATCTGCAGCGGCAGTGGTGGCTCCACATCGGGACGCGTGTCACTCTTGCCCACTTCGGGAGGGACTGACGGCTCCTCTGAAAAAGAGCATAACGAGGACAGAGTTTTGTGAGGGATTCCTCAATGCAGCTTGATCTCCCAACCTCAGACTCAGAGACGGGACTCACCAGTGGAAAACGCCTAGGAACAAATCCTAAGGCACCCATCTGAAACTTGGGTCAAGCTGTATGAGTCAAGAAGTTCATCACAGCATTAACTTTAACAGCTAAAGACTAGGGAAAAACACCAAGTCTACTCAAGGGGAACAGTTATGTAAACCACAGCACATCCATAAATGGCATGCTAAGAAGTCCCTAAAATTTGTGTTTACCGAGGGCTTTAATGCCAGGGGGAAATCCTTACGAAACAATGTGGTGTTAAAAAGAGAAAAGCAGGATACAAAACCGCATACACAGCATGAGCACTACTATGTACATTTTTTGCATGGGAGGAAGTACAACAAAATATTAACAGTGACAGGTCAGGAGATAATAGGTGGTTTTCATTTTTTTTCTGTATCTTTGGTCTTCTCTAAATTTCCATTAATAAATATCTAAAATAAAAACATAAGAGGGCAGGGTTCTAGTTTGAAGCCCTGAGGCTGGGTAGTCCCAACTGGCCTTAGCTCTGCCTTTTCCTCACTTGCCTTTCCTCTTGTGTACCCTTTGACTAAAGGGGGTACACGTCTGTCTTCCCCACCAGCCAGGAATGTCTCCTGATGGCCAGGATCAAGCCTTACTTATTTCTGTATGACAGATAATACCAGGGCAGCATCGTACAATGCACAGGGCGTGGGTTTGTCAGAGGAGGATGGTTCAAGTCCTTCCTCCACAACCTATTAGCAACTTCTCTTGTCTTATGTTACCTCATCTGAAAAAGGAGGATAAAGCATATATACCTGATATGCTTGTTTAGAGGGTTAAATGAGATGAACATCACCAGTTATTATCTTTCTTTTATTATCTGGAGCATTGCACTGCAGGAGATTGGTGCAAGTTTGTGGATTAAAATAACTACAAAAATAAATAATGAGTATGTCACAAAAGTAAAAAAGGAAAGTCTCTGTAATGAGTTTTGATTGGACTTATGTAATAATAAGCTTTAACAGTAGAATTAATTTAAGGTAACTCCTTTTATCTTTATATAAAACACTGAACAAGGAAAATGCTTTTTAGTAAAGCTATGTATATATATATATATATATAGAGAGAAGTCTTCTTAAAACCAAACAATAGTTTAGCTTAACTAGTAAAGAATGTCTGTTTTGAGCATTGTGCTCTTTCAGGATCTATCTATATGGGATCAAACTGACAACAGCAACTTGAAAGATTCAATAGGAACCTTAGAGGGCAGTGAGTTTATGTTAACGGAGGAGGAACAACTCAGAAAAGGAGGGTGAGAACGGTTGCACAACTTGGAAGAATGTAATCAATGTCACTGAACTGTACATGGAGAAATTGTTGAACTGGTGTATGTTCTGCTGTGTATTTGCCCAACAACAACAGAAATTCTGTAAAAAAATAACAACAAAAAGACCTGAGAGTTGCAGACACCCAGGCCAAGATCCCTACCCTGAAAACGTTTCCTCTATTTTGCCCCCATCACCAGTTGTGCTCATTTCCACTGAGCTGAGTGTTGCTCCCTTAACTTTTTCCCATTTCAGTTTCCTCTGCTGGAAAAGTGGAATCTTGCGGTAGAGGCCACACCTGTCTCTCTAACAGATGCTGAAAAGATAAACGGAAATGCATTTGTGGAATGGTTGGATTTCTTGGAGAAAGGGACCTCAGATATACAAGGTGCTTTTATTGTGGTTAAAACAAAAAACTCATGTCAAACCAACATCCACCCAAACATTCATTATAATGCCAAGTGTGTGGTGTGTACTTGATGAATGATAACTACAAGAATGACAGGGCTGTGCTTTTTTTCCCAGAGGAGGATTTGTTGTTTCAAATTCACCTATTGCTGAATATTATTTGAGGGATGTGGATGTTTCTGTTATAGGAAGAAAGGTTTGATTCATTCAATCTGCTTCTGGCAAACATCAACTAGAACTAGAAGATCCTAATCGTGAAAGAATGGATTTGCTGGCAACGCTGGAGTTTCAAACAAGAATGGCAAAGCTGCACTACGAGGGGTCAAAACTCTTCCCGTCTTCAGGGTTTCCAGGTTTGGGTGAGGGGTGCAGTTCACAAGGAGGATTGGGTTGGCTCAAGAAGCAAACCTGAGAAGAAAAAGCCTGATAGATTTCTGATCAGAAAACTCTGTCCTTGTGGAGGGCAATGATTCAACTCTGCATAAATCATTATTTGGGCCTTGTGATGCTTCCCTACTATTTAGAAGGAATTTGTTGCAGTTAGTTGCATTGAGCTACTCTTTCCTGTTATCCTGGAAGTATTGACTTCAGTTCACCCAAGAGTCTCAGAGTAGAGAATGCCAAAAAAAAGAAAAGAAAAGAAATCTGCTCAATTCCAACCTAACAAACTAATTTGGGACTCAGTTCAATTTAGGGTAGTTCTGAGACCACCAAGCTCATTATGACTTGGCATTTTATATTTGCAGAGGAGATTCTAATAATTTATTAATCCTTCTGTGACCTGAAGCTCCAGATTGAGCTTGTGAATAAAACAACAGGCCAGAGCTTCAACTAGCCTGAACTCCCTTTCCTTTATCATATAAATTGGTAAGAAAAACACTGAAATCTCCTCCCAACAAATAAATGGACAAAGCATATGAACAGGCAATGGGCATAAGAAAAAAGCTGCTAGGAAAGAAGCATACAGAAAGATGTTCAATCTTTCCAGTAATCAAAGAAACGCAGAATAAATTAACAAGAACCATTTTTCACCTACTTAATTTAGCAAGAAGTAAAACTGGTAATAGCCAATGCTGACAAGCTTGTGGTGAAACCAGTATTAGTTCTGCACTGCTGATGGGAAGGCAATTTGGCAAGTGTAAAATGATGTTCATATTCTTAACCCAGAAATCCCACTTCTGGGAATTTATAAAGAAATATGCAAAAAGAAGGAAAAGGTTACATGCACAGAATCATCCACTGCAGCACTGTTTATTAAAGTGAAAAGCTAGAAGCAGCCTAAACTTCCCACTGGGGAATGCATACTTAGTAGGAGCTATTAAAACATTAATTATGAAAACACTAAAGCAACACGGAGAGTTACTTATGATATAACTAAACGCAAAAAGGGTGTAATATGTTTAAACTATGGCTGCAAGCATATAAAAACAGGTTTTCAACAAACAAGAGAAGAGACAGATTGCACAAAAAAATGAGAACTGTTATGTTAGCATGGTGGGATTACAAGTGACTTTTTTTATTTTCAAACTTTCTGTAATGATGTTTTATTGTTTTTATAATAATAAAAAAAGAAGCAAACAGTTAAGTCAAAATAAATAATAGTTACCTTCTTCACTATCAAAATCCAAGACATTTCCATCTGCCACATCCTTTTCTTTGAGGTAATTCAGCAAAAACTGTTCAATGTCTTTGGCTGTGGTGGTATTCTCAAGTCCCTTCTGAAGAGTTGCTGGTCTCTGGCTCAAGTGACTTCCCTCCTTCCCTAAACTCTGCTCTTGGAGTTGTCTCCTGTCTGGGAACCACTGAGCTAAAAATAAAGTGTTATAATTATCACCTGTGCCATCAACAATAGGCATTAGTACTTCAAAAGGAGAATAAGCTCTTTGCCATGGCCTGCAGGGCCTCTCCAACCTCATTTTCTCTGCCTCCTAGTTGCCAGTAACTGGCCATCTTCTAGTTCTTCCAACACACCAGGCATTAGCCTCTCTTAGATCTTCTGCATATGCTGTTCTGTCTAGAATACTTTCCCCATTACTTTATACCTGGCTAATTCCAACTCACTTTTCATGTCTCAGTACAAATATAATTTGCCCAGTAAAGCTATTCTTTCGAGTGCACAATCTAATTTAGGTCCCATATATATTCTCTTATATAGCACCATGTTCTTTCCCTTCATATCAAAGCATCACAATTTGTAATTACATATTTATTTTTGTGTGTACTGTTTAGTGTCTGAATCTCCCACTAGACTCTATGCTCCATGAGGCTAGTATCCTTTGATCACTATTGGACATCCAATATGCCCAGCACAGAGTAGGCGCTCAAAATATACTCAAAGTGAATAAATATACTAGATTGGAGAACATGTACAAGTGACAAAATTCTGAGTACAGGATACACTAATTATTAGCAGAACAAAGGTGCTAAAGAGCCTTGAGAATGGACACAGTCTTGCATGTGTATTTTTGACATAAAATACTTCACAAGGCTGGCTATTTTCTCTCCAATGCTTTCCTTTCTTCAGTGATGCTCTGATAGTTCTGATTATGTCATCACAGAATTAACCTTAAACATCACTGAGTCCAGTGGTTTCAAACTGTGCCTTCAGGAGCCTTAGGGCTCTGCAGAGATGTCTCAGTGGTCACAACATGGGTGGGCACTGCAGAGACAGCAGGCTAAGGGGGTGAGCTCCAGGGTCTCTATCCCTTCTGCAATCAGAGCAGCTCTAATTTCAACGGTTTGTATATTGGAGTTCCCTCTAAGGCTTCATTTCAAACAAAGGCTCTTACTATTTAAAGAATGAAAACAACAACAAGCCTGCAGCTTGAAAATCGCTGCTCTGGTCCAGCAACTTCCTTTTGCAGACAGCAGGGAAAAAGCCTCTGATAACCTTTAGCACCTGCTAATCTCCTTTTATCAGAGAGCATCTGCACAGAGCCAGTGAACAGCAGATGGGAGATGCCAGGGCCAGGCAACTGGGAATAACAGAGAGCAAATGCTTGAGAACCTTCATTCTAGTACCTGGAGGTTCCTATATGTAGGGCTCAATTATGCACATTCCCTCAATGGTCCATCCCCAGATGTAAATCAGGTCCTTAGTGTACTCCAAGGGATTGTGTTCCCAAATAGTTAAAGCAAGACCCAGCATTTACATTGCTAAGGTTATTACTTCTAGATTCAAGCCTAGTGTCAGACATTAAAAAAGTATTTGCCCACAAATGGCTTTCAAACATATGAAAAGAAGCTCAACCTCACTCTTAATGCAAATTAAAACTACAGTAAGCTGCTATTTTTCTCCTACTGGATTAGCAAAGATCAAAAAGCTTGGTAATGCAGTGTGGGTGAGGGCGTGGCTAAATTGGTACTCTCTTACATTGCTGATGTAAAACCTCTTTGGAGAGCAGTTTGATACTCCATCAAAAATTTAAATGTTTAATACCCTTTAAACCATCATTTCTACTTTTAGGAACTCATCCTACTGATAATACTTAGGACATTTTCAAAATGACCTACAAAGGTATTAACTGCAGCCATTTTTATTTTTTGTGGTGGCAAAAGATTGGAAACAACCAAAATGTCCACTGAGAAAGGACTGGTTAAATAAATCATGATAAAGCCACACAATGGAATACCATGTAGCCATAAAAAGAACACGTAGCTCTATATATATGAATGCATCACAGTCTCCAAGTTCCAAAGTATATGAGTTCAGGGACACTTTCTTACTGTCAAAGGTACCCTATATTTTTCTTGTTATGAATAATCAGCCAGTCAGTAGTTGGTCATAAGAATTAATTTAACTGATGGTTTTTGTCTTCACTGTGGTACCTAATGTTTTTTAGTCAATGCACAGTGGAAGATTGTGTTTGTGGTAACTCCATTTCCTAAAACATCTAGTGGGTTCTTTTAAGACCTTTCGGAAGTTCTGTTAGACCACGCACAACCACTCCCATCCTAAAAGAGTGACATCAGTTAACCAATTCAATGATGAACAGACATGCCAGGATAAAGTGCCACTTTGGTTTGTGCTTGATTGTCCCAACTCCCCGTTGGTACTGATTATTATTCAACATGCAAGTGTATTCGGGGTCACTCCAAAACCTTTAGGAAAGTTATACCCAATTTTGGTTCTTTTCCTAGGATGTTCCATAGCAATTTTAACCATTCTCATGTTTCTTTCTACAATGGAAACATCCCTCCTTCACGTCAATTTAAAAAAAAAAAAAAAAAAAAAAGTGCCACATAGGATTTTTCAACTTTCTTCCTTCAGAGATGACCAAAGACATGGCAATTCAATTTTCAAAGCCCAAATTTCTCCCCAGAGGGTATATTTAATAGGCCCTTAATATATTTTTAAGTCTTATGTTGAAATATGGTATAGTTCTCCGATGTAGCAAGAGTGCAAGTATGGGGTATATTCAGACCATGGAAGCCAGTCACAGTCTAAAATGCATAAGCAGCTAGTCATTTTTAGGAGTGTGACCCTGAGGGTAGGGGCCAATTCCATCGGGTTCACTGTTGACTCCCAGTGTCTAGCTCAGAACACAGGCTTCCCTCAGTGCTTGCAAGATAAAATCCAAACTCCTTCCCTTGGTCTATATGCCCTGCAGGATTTGTCCTTCCAACCTTTCCAATTTCACCTTGCACCATTCTCTTCACACTGGCCTCCTTTCTCTTTTCCAAAAGACTTCAAGCCCTTTCTTTCCTGCAGGTCTTTGCACCTGCTGTTCCCTTTGTGTGAATGTTCTTAAAAGCCATAAAAAGAACGTGACAGCTCCATGTGGACTGACAGGCCCTTCTCAGCCTTCAAGTCTCAGCCCCAGCACTGCTTCCTCAGAGAGGCCCTCCCTGACCACTCAACTGAAAGTAGCCTGTCCCTGTTTCTCTCTTTCATCAAGTCATCTATTCTCTTTGTAGTGCTTATCGGAATCTGAGATGAGCTCGTTTAATGATTTGTTTACTTGGTTATCATCTCTCTCCTAGTAGCAGGAAAACTCCACGAGAGCTTGTCCATCTTGTTCACTGCTGTATTCTTATTACCTAGCACAGTGCCTGATATATGGCAGGCACTCTTTATTGAATGAATGAATAAAAGAATATTAAATGCTATATGTGAATGTTCACAAATGAATGAACCAACATTAGAAATGGAATCAGCTATGGGGCAAAGGACTGTCCCTGCCCCAGTCACCTGGGGTATTATGTTTTTCATTCAAAGATTAACTGTCCAGTTGAGGGATTCTTTTTCTTTTAGTTCAAATTTTTGCCATTTCACTGGTGGCTAGCACCTCCAACAGGCACGCAACAGGATCAAAGGGAGGAGGAGAAACTCAAGCCTATGCATGCAATTAAAAGGTTAAAAGGAGGTTTCTAGAGCTGTTATGTCCAACAGCCACTAGTTCCATATGGCTATTTAACTTAAAATTAAATAAAATTAAGAATTCAGTTCCTCAGTAGTACTAGCCACATGTGGCTAGTAGCTAATTTATTAGACAGCACAGATACAGAACATTTCCACTATCACAGAAAGTTCTATTGGATAGTGCTGTTCCAGAAAATCTGTGGTCTGAATAACTCATGTTATTTCTGTTCCTGCTAACACTAAGTATCATTAGAAACAGTTTGGTGTATTGAAAAGAACTTTGAAGTCAGATCAAATTGTCATAAATCCTGACTTTACTCTTATTAACTGTGAGACCCTGGGTAAGTAGGATCTCACTGAGCCTTATTTTTTCTTATCTGTAAAATAATAATAATGTTTATATTCAGTCTGCAGGTTTATATTCTAGGCACAGACCAGGAGCTCAGTAAATGGTAGAGATTGTTAAAAGCACAAAAAATATAAATAAACAACAGAACTCTACCATAACATGTGGGAGTGAAGAGACAACTATCCAAATAATGTCCTCCATATCATAACCACAAACAATGACAAAAACAAGGTTAAGTCCAGTGACAAGGGCCAGAAGGCAGAAGGGGACAAGGAAGCTGGTGATAGGGAACCCAAGGTTGAGTAAGGATAGTGTTGATGCGTTGTGAGATTGTTAACCATTGTCATAGGGCAACATTTGCAGTAACTATTAAATGAAAAACTATTTTGTTCTGTAAGCCTTCATCTTAAGTGAGAATAACAGCATAATTGGAAGAGCGTAGTCAATGTCACTGCACTGTGCATGTAGAAATTTTTGAAATGGTGTATCTTTGGCTATGTGTATTTTCACCAAAAAAAAAGATTGAGAAGTTAGAGGGTTGACATGTTGTGGGG